>NC_083350.1:111510356-111816467 GCF_030254825.1 Meriones unguiculatus | reverse complement strand
GTTCTGTTGCTCCCCTTGTGGAGCTTCTGATACCTCCAGGTCTTTCTATCTCCTCTTTCTTCATAAGATTCCCTGCACTCTGCCCAAATTTCAGCTATACTTCCCAGCATAGGCTATGATACCATGCTTGGTGCAGTCTTTCAAAGGCCCTCTGTAATGGACTCCCGTCCTGTTCCCTGTTTTCTCCCTCTTCCAATGTCCATCTCATTTGCCTTTCAGAAAGAAGATTGAGCATTTTTCTCAAGGTCCTCCTTCTTTATTAGCTTCCTTAAGGTGTACAGATTTTAGTATGATTATCCCATATTTTATGTCTAATATCCACTTATAATGAGTATTTACCATGTGTGTCTCTCTGCTTCTGGGATACCTCACTCAGGATGATCTTTTCTAGATCCCATCATTTGCCTGCAAATTTCAGGATTTCTTTGTTTTTAATTACTGAGTAGTGTTACATTATGTAAATACACTATAATTTCTGTATCCATTCCTCAACTGAGGGGCTTCTGAGTTGTTTCCAGCTATTACAAATAAAGCTGTTAAACACATGGTTAGGCAAATGTCCTTGTTGTATACTTGAGCATCTTTTGGATATATGCCTAGAAGTGGTATAGCTGGATGTTGAGGTAGCACTATTCCTAATTGTCTGAGAAAGCGGCAAATTGATTTCCAAAGTGCTTATACAAGTTTACATTTCCACCAGCCATGGAGTAGGGTTCCTCTTTCTCCACAACCTCTCCAGCATGTGTTGTCACTTGAGTTTTTAATCTTAGCCATTCTGATGGGTGTAAGGTGAAATCTCAGGGTTGTTTTGATTTGCAATTTCCTGATGACTAAGGATGTTGAGCATTTCTTTAAGTGTTTCTCTGCCATTCATTTTTCCTCTACAGAGAATTCACTGTTTAGCTTTGTACCCCAATTTTCAGTGAAATTTTTATTTATTTTTTAGATTAATTTTTTTTAATTCTTTATTAATGACACTTTATTCACTTTGTATCCTCCCTATGGTTCCCTCCCTCTTCCTGTCCCAATCCCTCCCTTCCTCCACCCTCTGCATGCATGCCCCTCTCCAAGTCCACTGATAGGGAGGGTCTTCTTTTCCTTTCTTCTGATCCTAGTCAATTAGGTCTCATCAGGAGTGGCTGCAGTG
This sequence comes from Meriones unguiculatus, assembly GCF_030254825.1. Classification (NCBI taxonomy): domain Eukaryota; kingdom Metazoa; phylum Chordata; class Mammalia; order Rodentia; family Muridae; genus Meriones; species Meriones unguiculatus. Next base: position 111,815,320 of record NC_083350.1, on the reverse strand, counting down.
TCTTCTTCTGTGCCTGGTAATGTTGCTTTCCCCACAGGGGGAGGTGATCAAAGAGCAGGACAATCAGTTCATGTCAGAGACAGTCCCTATTCCTATTACAATGGAACCCACTTGGATACTGAACTGCCATGGACTACATCTGTGCAGGGGTCTTAGGTTATCTCCACACATAGTCTTTGGTTGGACTATCAGTCTCAGGAAAGACCCCTGTGCTCAGATTTTTTGGTTCTGTTACTCTCCTTGTGGTGTTCCTGTCCTCTCCAGATCTTACTGTTTCCTACTTTTTTCACAACGAGAAAGGCAAAGAGGATGGAAGTCAGAAGGAGAAAAGAGGGAACAAGTCAGGAGCCTGACACAGAGGACCTTTGAAAGGCTTTGCCCTGCAGACTATCAATGCAGATGCTGAGACTTATGGGCAACCTTTGGGCAGAGTGCAGGGAATCTTATGAAATTTTTATTTTTTTAATATTAGTTACAGTTTATTAACCTGTATCCCAGCTGTATTCCACTCCCTCATTCCCTCCCAATCCCACCCTCCGTCCCTCATCTTCTCCCTACCCCTTTCCAAGTCCACTGATAGGGGAGGACCTCCTTCCCTTTCATCTGACCCTAGCTTATCTGATAGCTTCAGGCCTGGCTACAAAGACCTCCTCTGTGGCCTAGCAGGGCTGCTCCTTCCTCGGGTGGTGGGGGTGGTGAAAGAGCCAGCCATTGAGTTCATGTCAAAAATAGTCCCTGTCCTCCTTACTAAGGTACCCACTTGGATACTGAGCTACATTTTTTAATTGGGTTACTTGATTTGTTGCTGTTTAACTTCTTATGTTCTTTATAAATACTAGATATTAGCCCTTTGTCAGATATAGGGTTGGTGAAGATCCTTTCCCAATCTGTAGCCTGTCGTTTTGTTCTGATGATAGTGCCCTTTGCTTTACAGAAGCTTTTCAGTTTCATGAGGTCCGATTTACTGTTGATCTTAGAGCCTGTGCTGTTGGTGTTGTATTCAGGAAGTTGTCTCCTGTGCAAATGAATTCAAGGCTCAGGCTCTTCTCCACATTTTTTTTTTCTAACAGGTTTAGTGTGTCTGTTTTTATACTGAGGTTTTTGATCCACTTAGATTTTAGTTTTGTGCAGCGTGATAAGTATGGATCTATTTGCATTTTTCTACATGTAGACATCCAGTTAGTCCAGCACCATTTGTTGAAGATGCTATCTTTTTTTCCCTTATATGGTATGTCATCTTTGTCAAAAACAGATGTCCATAAGTGTGTGGGTTTATTTCTGGGTCTTCTATCTGATTCCATTGATCCACCATTCTGTTTCTATGCCAGCACCATGCAGTTTTTATTACTGTTGTTCTATAGTATAGCTTGAGATCAGAGATGGAGATACCTCCACAAGATCTTCGTTTTGAGTATGAACTCAGTTGGAAGTGTCTGAACCATGAAGATCACCTTTTTCTAACCTTAAACGTAATGTTTATACAGGCTCAAATTAATTGTTTGATGTACTCATTAAAGCAACATTTGGCCAGATAAGTGTTTGCATTTCATTCTGCATTTATTTTCCTGAAAAGGCAGAACTAGAGGAAGCAGAGGTGGGGATGGGCTGTTGTAGCTGCTCAACATTTCTACTAGATCAGCTGTTTTTGATATTCCAACTTTTAGCTGTTGCAGGCATATAACAATGCACAGAAGAATGGTAGATGTCATTTTTCAAGTTTGACAATCCAATTATCCTTATATGCTATTTACCAGGACAAACTATGTATTTTTAAATTATGATTGATTTATTAACATATGAAATGGAGGGTCTTTCTGTATTAGTGTTATATCTTAATTTAACTTAATACACAGCAGGAAATTAGTTAATAGCTACAAAATGCAGGCATGATTTAAAAGTATGAAAAGTAATTACTACAGCAATTATAGCAAGAACAAAACAGCTCTGACTGACAGAATACCAGAAATTTGTTTGATTTAAATGTTTTTTTGAAAAATATAATAGCAAGAAAATCTCTTGAATTATATGAAAACACATTTATTTTTAAATAACCTACAAAGAGTGAAATAAAAATGAAGAAATAGTTAAACCCTAAGTATATGCCAAATATTTAAATAGTAAAAATTATTGTTTTAACATTTTATTCACTATTGAGTTTTGGATATTATTGATATGCATAAAAACAAGTTTGGAATATGGAAATTAACTAGAGATGTTCTGTTTTCCTGTATAACAGCACACTCAGAAATGCAGAATTTTCAACATTTATAGTAAAATATTCTGAAATTTTACTCTTATTTTGAATTTATTCATAGAAAATAAATAAAAAACCTGCAAAATCTGTTTCTAATCCCTCAACAGTTGTACGTGCCTAGAAAAACATTATTTTACTTGTTGACATCACAGTTTTCTTGCACATTTGACATCTTTTATGATTATTCATTACCTTCCTTTACATAAATATTTTTATCTTTAACATAATGAACATTTTAACATTTTCAGATAAACATGAGTTGAGCATTTTGCCTGTATTTATTGATTTAATTTACAGAATAACTACATGGATGTAGCATTTATTATTTTAAGTCCATTTTAGCAGGAAGATAAGAAAGTTTGGTGGGATTAAGTATCTCACTACCACTCATAGAACTAGTAAGAGGCTAGTTCATAAGTGAACTAAAGAAGTTGAGACCAGAACCAGCTCTCACAGCTCCTTTGAAAGGCTGATATTGCTTCTGTCTTCTAATACTCAGCTTGCATGAAAAGAAGTCCATTCAGTGTATTCTGGAAAACTGATTATTAAAAGAGGACCACTTCAGAATACACAAATATTAACTGACGTTACTGGGGAAAAATAATTTCCATTCAGATGATGTTCATAGAGTTTCCCCAGAAGGAACAGAACATGTTATATTCTATGCCACATAATTGCAAAAGCAATGGTCTGTCCCAATTACCCTAACCCTCACAGGGGACAGAGCTTTAACATAATGAACATGCCTAAGGTGTACAACTAAAGCCATTAAGGAATCGAGCTACCAAAGAACATTCTGAATTTTAATCAAAGCTCCTAAAATTAAGGCCATATGTGTAGCCCTGAAGGAATCAGAAGATATCTATAATGTTTGAAATTCTTTTTCATTTTTTACTTTTTAATGGTATGTCCTACAACAATTTGGCCACAGATATTTAAAGCAATATATCAATATTTAAAGCAACATATCAATGTTCAAATTTATATCAAACATTATTCTTTTTTAAAACAAAGCAATATGACATATAAAGAATTATTATCAAAAGTTTCTTTGTAATTAATTATAAGCCAATACTAAATCACCCTTTATAAACGAGGTTTTGTAAAATTAACTTTTTCTGTAGTATGATTTCCATTTTGCCAATATAATTACATAATTACACATGCATAGACACACACACACACACACTTTTGAAGTAAAGTTTGCCTCATTTACTTGAACATCATTTACAATATATTGCTTATACTTGTTATTCACTGTCTCTCCTAATAAAAGGAAATTACTTTTCCCTTCTCTGATTAGTTGTAATAACTTTAATGATTAATATTCACTTTGAATTTCCAATATTTTCTCAAATTCTGCTTCTTTTATGGTGTAAAGTTATGTGTATATGGATCATTCACCATATCAGCAACAAACAGATTTTACAATGCTGCAAGAATATATGATTTAAATCCTGATTTCTGATTTTCTGATTGACAGTTTATATTTGAGAGTGACTGGGCTTATTTCCTGTGGTCTGCAATTGATAGTTTCACAAAGAGTGCTCAATTATATCTAATATGGTTTCCCTGATGACAGCTGAATAAAAGCTACACAAAGTTTCTCAAACTTCAGAAAGAGAAAAAAAAAAAAAAACTTTAGCCTTATTCTGAGTTTATGTCAATAGTGACACAAATTAACATTGATACTATATCAGGAAGAAAGGAATTTGAAAGTAAGCCATGCAAAATGACAAGAAATTGCAGAATCATTTCAACCACTTTTTAGACTCTAAATTGTAAATATGAACATTATTCGTTTTTTAAATGTAGCTATTACATTTACATTTTTATCAATTTACTGTTCAGGAGTTACAGTCCAATAACATAATGAAATTTCAGTAAACCTATCTTGAATAAATGCATTGTAACTCAAACTCTGTAAAAGCAAACAACAAGGTAATACATAACAATATAAAATAAAATTTATATTACCAAGCACATGACATCAGTGAAGCTAAAGATTTCATAGAAATGGAAAGCTGTCAAACAAAGAAAACAAAAAAATCACAAAACAAAACATGAATTTCAATTTCTAGTGATCTAAAATTAAGATAGAATGGGCAAAAATGATTTTTCAATGTTTTTCCCTAATCAAGTTTTCAAATTAGAACATGGTTCCCTTAGTCTAATATTTTGATTAGCCCTTAAGCTGGGCTCCCTCAAGAGACCTTAAAGTTTTTGAGCTACTGCAAGAAGTTCTGACTTTGACTCTCAGTTTAGACACCATTTCTTTTTCCCTAAAAAAAGACCCTCAGGTATGATTAGATGCATTCTCCAATATTCTACAAGATCTTCTCAACTTCTGAAATCCTATCATTTACACTGAATTTGACTGTTCGATTTTCTTTATTCCTTTAGAAAATTAAACAATATGAGTCAGCAGCTAAAGCTATTGCTACCAATTTCTAGCAAAGCAATAAGTAGTTATGATGTGATGTAAAGGAGCTTGACTTGACGAATATATATGTATATACATCTATATACATGTATTCATATTTTTCTCCTTTTTTTCTTTCTATTACTAGTTACATTTCATGAACTCTGTATCCTAGCTGTATCCCACTCCCTCATTCCCTCCCAATCCCAACCTCCCTCCCTTATCTCTTCCCTGCCCCTTTCCAAGTCCACTGATTGGGGAGGACCTCCTCCCCTTTCATATGAACCTGTTTTATCAGGTATCTTCAGGAATGGATGCAAAGTCCTCCCCTGTGGCCTAACAGGACTGCTCCTCCCTTGGTGGATAGGGAGATCAAAGAGCCTGCCATTGAGTTCCTGTCAGAAATAGTCCCTGTTCTCCTTACCGGGGGAAACCAATTGGTTATTGAGCTATCACAGGCTACATCCCATCAGAGGTTCTAGGTTACATCCATACATGGTCCTTGGTTGAGTGTCAGTCTCAGAAAAGACCCCTGTGCCCAGATATATTTGGTTCTTGTGGAGCTCCTATCCTTTCCATATCATATTAACTCCCCTTCCTTCAAATGATTCCCTGCACTCTGCCAAAGGTTTGGTTATGAGTCTTAGAATCTGCTTTGAAGCACTGCTAGGTAGAGTCTTTCAGATGCCTTCTGCGGTAGACTCCTGTCATATGTTTAATGCACATCCCATTTGTCTTTCTAAGTGAGGATTGATCATCTTACCCATGCCCGCTTTCTTAATTATCTTCTTCAGGTGTATAGATTTCATTATGTTTATGATATCTTGTAGGTCTATATAAGCGAGTATATACCATGTTTGTCTTTCTCCTTCTGGGATACTTCACTCAGAATGATCTTTTCTAGATCCTACCACTTGCCTGCAAATTTCATGATTTCCTTGTTTTTGATTGCTGAGTAGTATTCCATTGTGTAAAAATACCACAATTTCTGTATCCATTCCTCTGTTGATGGACATTTGGGTTGTTTCCAGGTTCTGGCTATTACAAATAAAGCTGCTGCAAACATGGTTGAGCAAATATCCCTGTTGTGTACTTGAGCAAATTTTGGGTATATACCTAGCAGTGGTATAGCTGGGTCTTGAGGAAGCTTTATTCCTAATTGTCTGAGTAAGCGCCACATTGATTTCCAAAGTGGTTGTACCAGTTTACATTTCCACCAGCAGTGGAGGAGGGTTCCCCTTTCTCAACAACCTCTCCAGCATGTGTTGTCACTTGAGTTTTTGATCTTGGCCATTCTGATTGGTGTAAGGTGAAATCTCAGGATCGTTTTTTTTTTTTGTTTTTTTTTTTTTTTTTCAATGCAGTTTATTCAGGAACATTGAACAATCCTCGGACCCTGGGGAAAGCCAGCCCACAGCTTAAATAGCCTCTGGGTAGCCAACCCAGGCGTGCCACGGGGGCAATGCAGATAGGTCCACATACATAGAAGCAAGCCAGATCCTCGGCCTTAGCCAAATGTGGAGTTGTTCGTGACAGAGAGCACTCACCATCGGGAAGGTGGAAGGCGGAAACCAGATCCATCTTTAAGGCATAGCATTCCGCAGCTCTCTACAGTTCCCCCTTTTTGTTTTAGACGCATCAGGCAAGAGTAGAGGTCTGATCTCTGATATTAGAAATAAATTGGGACTTTGTACAGATATTCATTTAGGTGTCATCCACCCAAAGAGCATCAGACCCGTCCAATACCTTTTTCTCAGAGGCGGGACCTGGGGCATCAACCCGCATGCAATCAGACATGCTCTTCTCTGGGTCCAAAGCGGCTGACCCTGAGTGCAGTGCTTAGCCTCGCATCCTGAGCGTATCATTTTAGCTTTTTATGGTATCCAACCATGCTTCAGGATCGTTTTTTATTTGCATTTCCCTAATGGCTAATGGGGTTGAGCATTCTTTAAGTGTTTCTCTGCCATTCGATATTCCTTTATCGAAAATTCTCTGTTTAGGTCTGTTCCCCATTTTTTAATTGGATTACTTGGTTTGTTGCTTTTCAGCTTCTTTATTTCTTTATATATACTGGATATTAGCCATCTGTCAGATAAAGGGTTGATGAAGATTCTTTCCCAATCTGTAGGCAGTTGTTTTGTTTTGATGACAGTGTCCTTTGCTTTACAGAACATTTTCAGCTTCATGAGGTCCCATTTATTGATTGTTGCTCTTAGAGTCTGTCCCCCTTTTCATTTTTGATTTTGCTGATTTGGATAGTTTCTCTCTGCCTTTTAGTTAGTTTGTCTAAAGGTTTGTTTATCTTGTTGATTTTCTCAAAGAACCAGCTCTTGGTTTCATTGATTCTTTGAATGGTTTTATTTGTTTCTAATTGATTGATTTGAGCCCTGAGTTTGAATATTTCCAGCTGTCTGCTCCTCTTGGGTGTATTTGCTTCTTTTTTCTCTAGGGCTTTCAGTTGGGCCATTAAGTTGCTTGTATGAGATATCACAAATTTTTTTGTGAAGGCACTTAGTGCTATGTATTTTCCTCTGAGCACTGCTCTCATTGTGTCCCATAAATTAAGGTATGTTGTACCTTCGTTTTCATTGAATTCTAGGAAGTCTTTAATTCCTTTTTTTATTTCTTCCTTAACCCAGCTATCATTGAGCAGCAAGTTGTTCAGTTTCCATGTGCTTATAGGCTTTTTTCTAATTCCATTGTTGTTGATGTCCAGCTTTATTCTATGGTGGTCAGATAGAATACAGGGGATTATTTTAATCTTCTTGTATCTGTTGAGGCTTGCTTTGTGACCAACTATATGGTCTATTTTGGAGAAGGTTCCATGAGGTGCTGAAAAGAAGGTATACTCTTTTGCGTTTGGGTCGAAAGTTGTGTAGACATCTATTAGGTCCATTTGATTTAGGACCTCTATAAGTGCCTTTATTTCCTTATTAGCTTTCTATCTAGATTATCTGTCCCTTGGTGAAAGTGGGGTGTTGAAGTCTCCCACTATCAAGGTGTTGGGATCGATATGTGATTTAAGTTTTAGTAATGTTTCGTTTATGAATGTAGGTACTCTTGTATTTGGGGCATAGATGTCAGAATTGTGATGTCCTCTTGGTGGATTTTTCCTTTGATGAGAATGTAGTGTCCCTCCTCTTCTTTTTTGACTAATTTTGGTTGAAAGTCTATGTTATTAGATATTAAGATAGCTATCTCAGCTTGTTTTCTGGGTCCGTTTGCTTGAAAGACATTTTCCCAGCCCTTTACCCTGAGGTAGTGTTTATCTTTACTACAGAGGTGTGTTTCTTGGATGCAGCAGAATGTTGGATCCTGTTTTCCCACCCATGGGCTACATCTGAACAGGAAGTCTAGGTCTTCTCCATGAATTGTACTTGTTTGATTCATAAGCCTCTACAGGGCCGCATGAGCCCAGATGTTTTGGCTTTGTTGCTCTCCTTGTGGATCTCCTGTCCACTCCAGGTCTTTCTATCTCCCCCTTCTTCAATAAGATAAGCTGCATTTTACTCAAAGTTTGGCTGAGTCTCAGCATCTGTTATGATACCCTCCTAGACAGAATCTTTCAGAGGAGTCCTGTAAAAGGCTTCTGTCCTGCTCCCTGTCTTCTCCTACTTCTGATCTTGTTTACCTTTTAGAATGAGGATTAAGGCTCTTCCCCAGGGTCCTCCTTGTTGTTTAGCTTCTTTAGTTCTATAGATTTTAGTATGTTTGTCCTATATTATATAGCTAATATCCACTTATCAGTGAGTATATAACATGCATTTCTTTCTGCTTCTGTTTTTCATCATCAGGATGATCTTTTCTAGTTCCAGTGAAAAGTAGATAAGCAATAAACCATCTCCAGGTGTCTTCATTACTGTCCTATTGTTGTGAAGAGACACCATGACCACAGCAAATACTAACAAGGAAAACATCTAATTAGAGCTGCCTTTCAGGTTCAGAGCTTTAGTCTATTATCATCATGGCAGGAAGCATGACTGCATGCAGGCAGACATGGTGCTGGAGAAAAAGTAGAGAGTTCTACATTTAGATCAGCAGGAAGCAAGAAGTGAGACATTAAGCCTTGCTTGAGCATCTGAAACCTCAAAGCCCACACCCAGTGACACACTTCTTCCAACAATGCCACACTAACTCCAAACATGCTACACCATAAAATAAAGTCACTCAGTGGTGACAAAGCATTAGAACATGTGAGTCTATAGGGTCTAATCCTACTTAAACCACCACACCACAATTCTTTTCTATGTTATGAAAGATTATTTCTCTGCACATCCCTGCTTTTCTGATGAGGAACTGAAATTCCGAGAGATCTTCCTTTAAGAAGCATTTAGAAATTCCAAAATTTTATATAGCAGATTAAAATGCTACAATGTAGATTTTTTATTAATATATCCCTTGTTCCATTAACTAAGGGTATAAACAATTAAAAACTAATGATTTCTTTTGTGTATGAGTCCATTTACAAATATATTAAAAGACAGAAATATAAATGGAAAAAAGAATCTTTTACAAAATAGAAATTTCAAGAGGAGAATAAATAAGAACTGATAACCCGAGATTTAGCTCCTCCTGGCTTACAGTGATAATATTAATGGAATGTGCTGCCTGTTTGAGGACATGAGCAAAGATTCAATAGAATCTAATAAATTATCTTACTTCCTTTTTTGTTAAATTCCAAATTGGCCAATTTCCATCTAAATAGCATTTTCTCCAGATGAAGGGAAGTACTGTTCATTATTTACAGTAAGTGTTTGACATCATGAATCAAATAATTAAATCATAATGTTGGCAAAGCTGACCTGACATTCAGGAATAATACAGAACATAGAAAACTGATATTTAGAAATAAGAGTCTTTTGCTGGAGTGCTTATATGGAAAATCTGACCAAAATGAGTTATGAGTAAGAACTGAGTTATTGTTAGAGATTAAAAATGTGTGCTTGGAATGGAAGGGGAAAAAAAAACCTTCATAGTTCTCACCCAAAAGCATCAAGTAAAACATGAAAATTTAAACTGTGTTCTTTTCCAACACTAATAAACTGAAGATACATCCATTTAAAGATACCAATTATGGAAGATAACGTATCTCAAGGTTTACAACTTATGAAATATTCCTAGTTGTAGGAGGGAAAGAAGAGGGAAGGAGGCTGTGAGGGATAGAGAGAGAGTAGGCAAGAGAGAGGAAATAAAGAAAGAAGAAAAGAAAGAAGCAAGCAAAAAAAGAAGAAAGGAAGGAAAGAAGGGAAGAAAGAGGAATGCTCAATCCTATACTTTTGAGTTTCTACCACAAATAAATTTATTTCCTTTAAGTCCTTTAAAATGGGTAGAACATATTTAATGTTTTATGCTTTAAAATTTAGATATTTCACTAATATAAGTCTGTCAATGTCAATTTTAAGCTTTATGGAAAAAGATATTATACTGAAGATTCCAATTTCTTAAGAGAGGTGTATGAATACATATACCTTTAATAAAAAAAATCAAATAATCCAATTAAAAAATGGGGCACAGAGCTAAAAAGAGAATTCTCAATAGAGGAATACCGAATTGCAGAGAAACACTTAAAGAAATTTTAACATCCCTAGTCATCAAGGAGATGCAAATCAAAGCAACCCTAAGGTTTCACCTTACACCCATCAGAATGGCTAAGATCAAAAACTCAAGTGACAGCACATGCTGGAAAGGATGTGGAGAAAGGGGAACCCTCCTCCACTGCTGGTGGGAATGTAAACTTGTACAACCACTTTGGAAATCAATGTCACTTTCTCAGACAATTAGGAATAGTATTACCTCAAGATCCAGCTATACCACTCACAGGCACATATAAAAAATATACTCAAGTACACAACAAGGACATTTGCTCAACCATGTTCAAAGCAGCTCTATTCATAATAGCCAGAAGCTGGAAATAAAGTAGATGTCACTCAATGAAGGAATGGATATGGAAATTGTGGTACATTTACACAGTTGAATACTACTCAGCTATTTAAAACAAGGAAATCATGAAATTTGAAGGGAAATGGTGGGAACTGGAAAATGTCATCTTGAGTGAGGTAACACAGAAGCAGAAAAACACACATGGAATATAATCACTCCTAAGTGTATATTAGCAACGTAATATAAGACAAACATACTAAAATCCATACTCCTAAAGAAGTTAACAACAAGGAACACCCTAGAGAAGATGCTCAGTTCTCATTCAGAAGGACAAACATGATAGACATTGGAAGCAGAAGAAGACAGTGAACAGGACAGGGGCCTACCACAAAGGGCCTCTGAATGACTATACTGATCGAGGTATGAAAGCAGAGGCTGAGATTCATAGCCAAAGTTTGGGCAGAGTACATGAAAGAAGCAGGAGCTAGAAAGACTTGGAGGGGACAGGAGCTCCAAAAGGAGAGCAATAGAGGCATAAAAACTGAGCCCTGGGGACCCTGAAGAGAATGCATGGAGAGTACCTAAAACCAGGCTCATGTGTAACCTGTAGACTCAGTGTCCAAGTGGGGTCCCTAGTAAGGGGAGCAGGGACTTTGTCTGGCATGGACTCAGTGACAGGCTCTCTGATCATCTCACCCTGGGGATTGCAGCCTTGCCAGGCTGCAGAGGAAGACAATGCACCAGTGCAGATGAGACCTGATAGGCTAGGGTCAAATAGAAGGGGAAGAGGACCTCCCCTACCAGTGGACTACGGGAAGAGTGTAGGGGGAATAGAGGGAGAGAGGGTGGGATTGGGAGAAGACGAGGGAGGGGTCACAGCAGGGATATAAATTAAATAAATTTTAATAAATGAGAATAATAAAAAGGAAAAAATCAGCAGTGTCTACATTTCTAGTTTTTAGTAGTTATTATATTTAGTAGTTATTATAGGGTCCTCTCACAGCCACATCCCACACCATAAATATCTCTGTAAGTATGGAAATATTTCACCAATTCATCCTTTCTATTCAACAAACATATTTTCTTAACATATGTTTCTTCTTTATTATAAATATTAGCTTCCAAAAATATGTGTAAATTTATTCCAAAAATGATTAATTAAAAAAACATTTATTTTAGTATCCCAATATTTCTAATACATACATAATATGTTTATATTATACATATGTATACATATATTAAACATCCACTACATAAATAATATGCAATACATATATAATATGTTTATGCTATTGCTACCTATAAGCTTGATATAATACGTAGTATTTATAGGACATAGTAGAGAATCTTTTAATTACTTTTTTTTTCAGGTTTTAAGTCCCTCACCTTCCTTACCCTCTCTTCTCTCAATCATTCCCAGATGTACCTCCTTCCTTGCTTTCAAATGCATGAACTTGTTTTTTAATAATTGTATTATAAATATATCAAAAAACAAACACAAGCACGCACACACACACACGAGTACAAGATTTCAGTCTGTCTAATGATACTTCTGTGTGTATTTTCATGGTTGAACATTTGATATTGCATAACCAGTTCTTGTACACTTCTCTGAGGAAGGTGGTTCTTAGGCTTTCCACATGCCCGAGTTGCCTGTAGTTCTTTTCGGAAGACAAGAAGATAGCAACTTCTTTGCAACGATGACCTTATTTGACATCTTCCCACTGTGACTTGTCACCAAAAGAAAGCGGCAAAGAAGAGCAAACCACTTCCATAATCAGGTAATGAGTGTCTGTGTTTTCTGACCCACTAGTAGTTTGGTATGCTTTTTATGAAGACAGATGCCACATGGAAAGCCCCCTGCTACAAGAAACAGAAGCAGTTCCCCAGCTAGAATGTTCAGCAAAGAATTGAGAGATCAGCAGCCCATGAAAAAAAAAAAAAATCAATCCTGTCCACTGTAAACGAATGCATTAAAAGTAGGTATTTCTGAACTGGAGCCTTCAAGGGGAAAAACAAAAAACCTGGATGACTTCTTGTGTCAGACTTGTCAGTGGCCCTAAAATTTTTAGGATACAGCAATCACTTAACTGAGACTGAAAAATAGATATAACTGCAAATCCCCAAATTTGTATACTTTGTAAAACTGCAATACATAATTAATACATTTAATGAAGAATAATTTAGTTATTAAAGAGAGTTTAAAATGTCATCCATTTTAAAAGTAATGAACTCTTCTGTCATAAAAGTATATTAATGTCCTGTAAAACCCACCAGTGTGAGTAGTGAGCCCAGCACTAGAAACAAAATACCACCATCTGCTCTGTTGCTTACATCATGATCCTTTTATCCTGAGCCCTAACACCCATTTAATCACCGAATCCAGCTGATTCACCCCCATAAAACTTTCTCACATCCACCCACTGCTTTCCTCCCTGACTAGGTCACCCTTGCCTGGCATCTAAAATGCTACAATGGGAGTTCTCTATTCACTTTACAAGTCTATAAGTTCAATTTTATTAAGATAGTCAACTCAGTTTTCAAAAGTTGTGTTTTATTCTGATACTCCTTTTTATGGCTTCATAAGAATAGTGTTCCAGATCTTAAATGGAGTATTCCAGTGTAAACACGGACTGGAATCTGTCTGCTGTTCTACGTCTTATAGGATACTGCACACAGTGCATTGCCTACCACTGGCATTTTTGCTTGTTTTTATACAAACAATCTATACTTTATTTCTAGGAATAGTTCTTTCTGTCTGGACTGTTCTTTTTCCATGTTTGCTTCACACACTCAATTTTTTTTTGATTAACCATTTATCACCTGGCCCTTTCTAATTCATGGATTGTCCCATTTCTATTGCATAGACCATTTTTCTTTAATTATGATTGTTGCATAAATGAATTTGAATAAGAAATTAAAATATTGGCATCTCTGACATCTTTTTATTTTGTGTCTGCTTTCTGTCCATACCTCTGAAATACTTATTCCTCATATAAGCATATAACTGCTCATGGATATCTGCCTAAATCCTGAGGGTATTGGGTGCAGTAATTGTGCTGAACACATATTTGTCTTGGGTTCCAAAGGAAAAAAAAAAGATTTCTCAAAAACTAGTGATAATACTGCATGTTATATGGGAAGTTACCATCTTTTAGTAACTGTATTAATCTCTGCAAGAGATGCCAGAAATAAGGTCTCTTTAGAGTACATTTCAGAACTAGAACTCAGACGATGATCAAACAAAACACATCTTAGTCATTACTGCTTAACTAATTACATATGTAGCTCCTTGTCTCAGTTCTTTATTTTAACCTAAAGCCCATGACAGTACCCCAGAGGCTAGTTTGAGTAACTGATTCCTCCTATAGGTTCCTTGCAAAATGGTCACATTTAAAACTGTCTTTGAGTCACACCACTTCTTTTTTTCTTGAATGGTTGCAGAAGAACAGGGGCTGAGTCTGAATTTTCATAGACTGAGAGGTATTTTAAACTGGGAGATTAAAGATGGAAATTATGGATAAGAATAAGAAATGTGATAAAAATGAGTGTATCAGAATAGAGAAATACTTGAAAAACTACTTGAGGATGAAGAAACATGTAGTCTAAAAACAAACGAACATATTTTTTGTTTAAAAGATAGGGCTCATTCTAGTTTATATTAGATATTTGGGTAAACAGAAGCAGACAAAAAATAGAAAGGTTAAGGTAATGAAAATATGCTTTTAGTTGCAAGCAACAGAAAACCCTATTCTCAGTTGTGATGCCTGGTATGTCCTAACATCATTGCCACAAGGATGTCCAGGTACCTGGGGAAGCATTTCTGAATCCATAATGGTGTTGAGTAAGATTAGCCTACTGAAGACTGGATTCTGTGCATTGCCTTTCTATTTGAAGGGGACCACAGCCTAATTCCTTCCCCTTTACTAGAATTCTGACCGGAGTGCGAACCAGGTTTCAGGCTTTAGCTTTGGACTGGACCCATTCCTGAGTTTGCAACTGGCATAGGATAGAATCCAAGACATGACAACTTCCACAGTACCATGAATAATTTCCTAATTTCATACAAACACATGTACACACACAAAATGTTTCTAACTGCCTTTATTGGTAGAATCCTCACCAATGCACGTGTTTTTGCGCCCACAGAAAGTCCAGGAGAAGAGTGTGGTTCAAGAATCTTCCATCTCTACAATGGTGTACTTATCGCCTGTCTCTCTTCTTTGGCTCTTCCTACACCTGTATATTAGTTCTCCATATAGCCTGTAAAATAGGAATAATAGCAGCAGTTAAAATATTTGATATGTGTGCCACAACCTAAAAAATATTTCAAGCTTCTCTTTGTTGATAGTAGATCAAAAATCATCTATTTCTTCTTCAAAATCAATTTATCAATGGTTAAGTAGAATTGTTTTTGGTTTAAGCCAAATAAATTTGCTCCCTAGAATGTAATATGAGCTACATCAACAAAATGATTACTCAGTATTAACATAATTATTCAACAAAAGCCATAGAATTCTAAAGTACAGTAACAACAGAAAAGGCAAAAAGATGTTAATAACTAAAAATGATACAAAGTAAAGATTAAGGAAACAAAAGTATAGTACAAAACTTTCCACATAAAAATTGCCAGGTACAAAGGCTCAGAAGAATTTTACCAGACTTTGAAAAAATTACAATCAATACTTATTTTACTTTTACTTTTATTAAATTGCTTTTTTTCTCACTCATATATCCTGGTAAGAGTTTTCCCTTGTATTCCTTCCAGTTCCTCTCAATACCCCTTCCCCCATGTATCCATCCCCTTTCTGTATCTCATTCAAAAAAAAAAAAAAAAAAGAAACAAGTCTTTTAAGAACACCACCCCCTAGGAGGGAACAGCTTTACCTGGCCACAGAGGAAGACAATGTAGCCACTCCTAATGAGACCTGATCATCAGGATCAGATGGAAGGGGAGGAGGACCTCCCCTATCAGTGGACTGGGGTTAGGGAGGCATGGGTGGAGAGCAGGGAGGAAGGGTGGGATTGGAAGGGGATGAGGCAGGAGGCTAAAGCTGGGATACAAAGTGAATAAACTTTAATTAGTAATAAAAAATAAAATAAAATATATCTGAATAAAGAGATAAATAATAAAATGAAATATATCAAAAATTAACACATCGGGATTGAACAAAACATACCAAAGTAAAAGAGCCCAAGAAAATGCACAAGAAATAGCCCATTCATTCATACACTCAGGAATCCTATAAAAACAGTAAACTTGAAGCCATAATATGTACACAAAATACCTGTAGGGTAAAAAGAGGAAAGCAAAATATGTAAATAAAATGTATAGTAGTAAAACTCACCAAGTTGGTTAAAGACCTGTACAATGAAATCATTAAACCTCTGAAGAAAGAGAAACACAGCAAAAACAAATGGAATAGCATGTTATGCTCATGAATTGTTAGAATTAATACTGTGAAAACGGCCATTTTACTAAAAGCCGTTTACAGATTCAATGTAATACCAATCAAAATCCCCATTTCAGTATACACAGAAACAGATATCAAAAAACTATTCAAACATTCATAGGGAATCATGAGAGATTTTAGGTAGCCAAAACAATCTTGAGAAAAAAGAACAGTATTGGAATGATTACTATTCCAGACCTCAAGATGTATGAATCTGTTTAGGTTGCTGAAATTGAGCTTCAAATCAAGGAGTAGCCATACGTACTCAGTATGTGACCACAAATAGGTGGGAAATGCAGCACACTCAGTATTCAGCTTGTGGCTCGTAGCAATTATTAAAGTGATGAGTTCAAACAAGGTGTGTAGCTTCTTATTAATTCTCAGCTGTTTGAGAGAAAATCCAAATGTGGTGAATATTTAACTGAAACAAGGAGAGAAATGTCATCATATATCTAAGCAGGAAGATCAAGTGACAAGGTGGAGCTGTCCATTACTTGTAGTTATTATTTGGCCTTTTTTCCATTGTAACTGGGGACTAATAACAAGCATTTGTATCTTTTCAATTTTATGATGTAATGGAGGAATATTAAACACTATTCTATGACAGAATTACATATTAAAATGAAAATTAACTCTAAAATATAACCATGCAACTATCTAGGTTAAATAAGGGTTGCCAAACAACATGACTTTTTTTTTCTAATTTAGGGTTTAGTATGTTTTTACCTTTATCATACACAAGCATATTTAGTTTTTAGATATATATTTACACTCAGAAAAATATTAATATAAACAAATGCATTTGTAGATTAGGATACAAGCTTTTATATAATATAATGTAATTATGAAATAATAAAAATGTTATTTTGAAACTAAATAAGAAAGCAATGCGAAGAACTTTTGTCTCCATATCACAGTTACATGACTTTTCTTCATTCTCATCCTGACAGTTTGGTAACTTTACATGATGGGTCCAGCTAATTTGTGTTGCTAGTGTAGGAAACACACACACCACACATCCATAAAGCAGAAGGATGCTTTTAAAAGTGCTTCATATTAGATCAGAGTAGTTTGGATTTGGTTCCAAGTAAATCCTCCATAACATCTTCTAAAGGCAAAACAAAGATGAACAGCTTTTGTTCCTGTCCCTTCATCTGTTACTAAAGAAATATTGAATGCTAAAGGAATTCTCTAACTATGTTGATAAATGAGGCAAATACTGATTGCTCAAATTCTAAAGTCAATATTTACTTTGAGCAACAATGTATCTTAATACTCCTTCAAGAAAGAAACCAATACATCCTGCCTGTATGACCTCATATATCAGTATATAAGTGTCAAAGTCTTGCTAGCCATTAAAACACGTTGGAAATTCTCCTGAAACATTCCATCTGGAAATCTTCCAGTAGGGTTATAGTATAAAATAGTCTAGGTTGCTCTGTTCGTTTTTTACAAAGGTTATCACAAGGGTTTTGCTACTTAGTTGCTTAACATCTGTTTGTGTAATCAACTAGTGATTAATGTATAAGTGGTTTGACTCTCTTTAGACATGTAATAAACATTTCATAGATGTGCTACTCTATTAAACCACAAAGTTAAATCCTCAATATTTAAGTGTTGACTATATTTATGTATATGGTAGAAGTTACTATTCTATAAAACTGCTCACATACAAAGCACACGTTGAAAAAAATGAAAAGAGATCCTATGGTAATTAATGTATTAGATTCTATGGTTAAAGTCAGAAATTAACAGAACTTTGACTAAAAACATCCTACTTTTCTCTGAAGGTTAAAAGTTAAAACTCTGAGGATAATGACAGAATCTCACAGATGTTCCAAAAGAAAATATTCTCTATACCTCATTGCTGATTTCTATTGTTCAGAAAGCTCTTCTAAATAGAGACGTATTTTTAATTCCCCATGGATAAAAATTTAGAGAGAAAATTATTTAATCAAAACAAAGTAACATCAGAAGCTTCTGAAGTGGACAGATTATATGTACTCATTGTGGAATAATTCCATTTATCTATCCCGATTCAATGTTTTACTGAAAATATAGTAAGATAGATTACTGGAAACATTTTTCAAGTTGAAAAATTTAAAATTCCAAAAAAAAAAGAGGGCTGTAGAGAGTGCCCAGAGTTTAAGTATGTTGCCTGCTCTTTCAGAAGAGCCAGGCTCGATTCTCATCCTCCCACACATGATGACTCACAACTCTCTGTAACTCCAGTTTCAGCACGTTAGATGCCCATTGAGGTCTCTGTAGGCGTCAGGCGTGCAAGCAGTGTACAGTCATTCCTGGTGGCAAAATACCCGTGTACATAAAATAAAAAATAAATATGTTGAAGACATTTTAAAATCAATTCTCCCTAACTTTATAGCCACATTGGCTGTAGAAACAGGAAAATTTCTAGGTGACGAAAACTACAAGAAAACTTTATTTTCAGAGGCTCTCAAACTAATGCTCACAGCTGTCTTGAAGAAATCTGCCAATTTTTGCTACAGTTTTCCATTCCCAAATTTTCCCGAGTGAGGCATGAGAAGCAAAGGCTGTAATATGTGCAGAAATGGGAATTCATTTAATACAATGACCCTACAATTACCTGAAACTACTATTTAGTAATGATAACATACTTTTTAAATTAGTGCAAGACAAATTAAGATGGTACAAAAGTATATAGTTATCAAAAGAACTTTTCAGATTAACCAGTAGAAAACCAGTGAAAAGAAACTGAAAGTGTTTATGAAAAAAAGCAATGGTCAACAATGAAAACCCAACATGGAGATGAATCCAAACACCCCAAACACTTAAACAACCCCACATAATATTAATTATGTTCGCACTGGGGATTATTAACCAAGAGATGGCTAAGTGAAAGCAACTACGGTTTCTGTGAATTCAGGACTCAGTTAGCCATGCCAGGCACATAAGAAAGCATTGTATTCTTCCCATGGTAATCTTTTGTCTCTTATATTCTCCTCTTCACTGGTGCTCCCTGGGCATGATGAGTAGTTGTGGGTGTCCTGATACAGATGTTCTATTTACAGCTGGGCATTCACTTTCTCATTTATCTTTCTTGACTGATGAAACACTGTGGAAAGTTTTTTTTTTTTCTGACAAGGATGTGAGCATCCTGTATCATAAATATAAACATAAATGTTTAGACAGCAACTTGACAGTTTAAACAATCAGTAAAAGAATCATAGAATGTCAGGAAAATAATCACAGGAGGTATTTATTACTCTAAGGCCTTTGACCCTCAACTATCTTAGTTTTGTGAATATTGCAGTGATAAAATATGATAAGCAAAGGTAACTTGAGTTGTAAAGGGGTTAATTATTTGTCTTATATAAGCCCAATCACAGAGCATCATGGAGGGACAACAAGTCAGAAACCCAAGCGAGACAGGAGCCTGCCTGGAGGAAGGAACTGAAGCACAGTACATGGAGAGATTGTGTTCACTGACTTGCTCTCACGGTTTGTTTTGCTTTTATATATTTAAAACCCTGGACCACATGACCAGAGGTAGCTTTCCTCCAATGAGCTGGAATCTCCCACATCAATAATTAATCAACAATGACACAGACTTACCTACAAGCCAATCTGATGGAGGCATTTTCACAGATGATGTTCCTCTCCCAGACAACTCTATCTTGTGTCAAAATTTGTCAAACAAGACAAAACAAACAAAAAACCCTAATCAGCACACCAGTCATGGCCTGTTAATCAGGATTACGGCAAAAGAAAGGAAAAAAAAATCCTCTCTTGGAGGACATCTCAAATCTAAGCACAAAGCTGTACTTACCCCATAACAGTCAACATAACACACACATACACCTTGTCAAAAAGGAAAGTATTGTACTGCTGCATACAGGACATACTGTTTGGTTAAACCATTGTCTTTTCTTCCTGAAAGCTTGCATATCTCCTTCTAGAGCCATGAAAGTAGGCTAGCTAATTGGAAATTCCTGATCAAATCGAGACTGATTTCTCTGTGGCCTTCAGACAACATGTGCCTAGGCAATTACAAGTAAGGTTTTACTAGGTGTTTGTGCATAATTAGGTGCAATAAGAATAGCCCATTCTTTCCTGGAAAATTTTGATTGCCCCCCCAATACCAATGACTAATAGCAAAATTGAGGAAGAACCTACAAAATAGAAATGGATCCCATTTTCTTAAATTGGAAGAATCAATATTGTCAAAATGGCCATCATACCAAAACCAATCTACAGATGCCATACAATTCCAATCAAAATTCCAATGCAATTCTCTGAAGACACAGACAAAATTACAGATATTTATATGGAAGCAAAAAGACCCAGGATAGTTAAAGCAATCTTGAACAAAAAAAAAGAAAAAAGAAAAAAAAAAAAGAAAAGACTGTGAAAAAAAAAAACAAAAAAAACAAAAAAAAAACATGCTGATTTCAAATTATACTACAAAGCTAGAGTAATGAAATACAGCATAACATTAGTGTAAAAATTATCACATAAATGGATCTGAAGGAATTAAGGAGCCAGACTTAAGTTCACACCCATATAGTTACCTGTATTTTGAGAGAGATGCCAAAAATAAACATATTCAACAAATTGTGTAGGGAAAACTGAATTTCAACATGCAGAATAATGTGACCACATCCTTATCTCTCAAGCCACACAAAACTCAACTTCAAAAGAATCAAAGCCCTTAACATGGACCTTATACTCTGAAACTGCTAAAGAGTATGTGTCAGAGAGTTTTGCTTATCTCACAAGCAAAACTCTAGTCTTTTTATGTAAAGACTGCAGTTGCTTAGTGATGTGACCAGCAACCAACAACTGTGATCACATAAAGGTCAATGTTCCTGTAAAGCAGAATAAGCTGAAGAGAATAAACACAGCCCTCAGAAGGGGGAAAGTTATTTGTTATCTACTTATAAAAACAAGTTAGTCTCTAGACTATACAAAGAGCTCAAGAAACTAAGCATTGAGAAAAAAAAAAAACAATAAAAATATGCTATGGAAATGAACACAAAAGTATCAAAAGAAGAAATGAAAATTGTTATAAAATTAAAACTTTTAGAAGTATAATATGCTTATGCATTAGGAAAATGCAAATTAAAACAGATTCAAGACTCTACCTCATCACAGTCATAACAACTATCAACAAGAATACAAATAACAAATGCTGGTCTGGATAAGGTAAAAGTGAAACCCAGATGGGGTTAGTTAATGTGTGATCAGTAACTTTGGAAATTAATTTGGAGGTTTTGAAAAATATTAGAAATAGACCTTCCATATTACTCAGCCATATCACTCCTTGGGATATACCCAAAGGACATTATATCTATTACACTATAGGAAGGTTGATACTCATGTTTATTTCTGTTATTTACCCAAAACCTAGAAAACCGAATCAACTGAAATGTTCATCAACAAATGAATGGATTCAAAAGTGTGTACATACATCTTATGAAAATTCTGAAGCTCTACAGAAAAACGACATTATGAAACTTGCAGTGAATTTACGGAAGTGGAAAACAATACAGTGTTGGGTAGCTTTGGCAAAGAAGGCTTTATCTCCTCTCTCATATGGGGATGCTAGCTCCAAATATTCAGTGTATTTAACGTGGAGCTTTGTGTCTTAAATGTATGTCAAAGACAGAATCTGGAAAGGGTATACTTGGAGTAGGATGACAGGTTAAGCTAGGGGGGTAGAAGCTCATGTATAAAATGAAAGTAGAGAGGAGTAATACTGGGAGCAAAAAAAGGTTTAAGAAGGGAGAGTTGCAAGGGTATGAGGGAAGTAGGGATTAGTGGTGAGGGCTAAGTTTTTGGAAGAATATATGAAAAGACAAATGGAAGTCTACTGTCTCACAACATTTAGGAAGAAAACATTGAGTACAAAATGATTTTAATTTAAAATAAAAAAGGACTTTCTATAAAATCACTAGACTCCATATGTGTGTGTGTGTGAGTGTGTGTGTGTGTGTGTGTAATCAATCACAGGACTCTATGGGAAGATGGGATGCAGAGAGAGCAGTTTCCCTCAAATGCTTGTGGAAAATGACCTTAACATACACAGTGGAAAAACAGAGTCTCTTTCTAACAAGATGGAAGACAAAGAAATTTGCTAGGGGTTGTCTTCTGTCTCCTTAATGACAAAAGGCACTTACACACGCACACACACACACACCTATATCTACACACCTGAATGTACATACAAGTGAGCATGTGTGCGTGCACAAGAATAAAATCAAATAACTAAATAAATAATAATTTGCTGCAGTAAGCAACTTGTTCTCTCTTTGAAAAAAAATGTTTTTTTTCTTTCTGAATATGAATTACTTTTTTAATTTTAAATTTATTACAATTTATTAACTTTGTATCCTAGCTGTAGGACCCTCCCTGATCTCCTCACAATCCTGTCTCCATCTCTCTTCTCCTCTCATGCCCCTTCCATAGTCCACTAAAAGGGGAGGCTCTCCTCCCCTTCCATCTTACCCTAGCCTATTATGTTTCATCAAGACTGTGCATAGTTTTCCTCTGTGGACTGGTAAGGCTGTCCCCACTTCAGGGGGAGGTGATCAAAGAACCAGCCACAGAGATCATATCAGAGACAGTCTCTTTTCCCCTTACTAGGGTACCCACTTGGATACGGAGTTGCCAAAGGCTACATCTGTGCAGGGGTTCTAGGTTATCTCCATGAAGGATCCTTGGTTGGCGTATCAGAAAAGACCCCTGCGCCCAGATATTTTGGTTCTGTTGCTCTTCTTGTGGAGCTCCTGTCCTTTCCACGTCTTTCTATATCCCCCTCCTTTCATAAGATTCCCTTCACTGTGTCCAAAGTTTAGCTATAAGTCTGAACATCTGCATTAATACCCTGCTCGGTAAAACCTTTGAGAGATCCTCTGTGGGAGGCTTCTGTCCTGTTCCCTGTTTTCTTCTTCTTCAGATGTCTATCCTATTTGTCTTTTTGAATGAGAATTGAGCATCTTACCCAGAGTCCCTTTCTTGATTACCTTCTTTAGGTATACAGATTTTAGTATAATTATCCTATATTATGTGTTAATAAGTGAGTATATACTATCATGTATGTCTTTCTGCTCCTGAGTAACCTCACTCAGGATGATCTTTCCTAGTTCCATCCATTTGGCTGCAAATTTCATGATTTCCTTGTTTTTAGTTGCTGAGTTGTGTTACATTGTGTTAATGTATCACAATTTCTGTATCCATTCCTCAATTGAGGGACATCTGGGTTGTTTCCAGATTCTGGCTATTAAAAATAAAACTGCAATGAACATGGTTGGGCAAATGTCCTACTAATCAGAGTATCAAAGCAGATGTTGAACTCATAGCCAAACTTTGGGCATAGTGCAGGGAATTTTATGAAAGAAGGGGGAGATAGAAAGACCTGGAGAGGTCTTCACAAGGGGACCAGCAGAGCAAAAAGAAATCTGGACCCAGGGGTATTTGTAGAGACTGATACTCCAAGAAAGAACCATGCATGGAGATAACCTAGAACCCCTGCACAGATGTTGTCTGTGGCAGTTCAGTGTTCATGTGGGTATCCCTAGTAATGAGAACAGGGGGTGTCTCTGACATGAACTCAGTGGCTGGCTCTTTGATCACCTCTCCCTGATGTGGGGAGCAGCCCTGCCAGGCCACAGATGAAGACAATGCATCTGTTCCTGATGAGACAGACTTGGGTAGATAGAAGGAGAGGAGGACCTCTCCTATCAGTGGACTAGGGGAGGGACATCAGAGATAAGAGGGAGGAAGCATAAGACTTGGAGGAGATGAAGGAGGAGGCCACAGCCTGAATACAAAGTGAATAAATTAAAATAAATAATAAATAAATTATGTAAATTACTTCAAAAATAGAAGTCTATTAGATACAGATATAAAGCAATAGGCTGACACACCACAGAATTTCAGAACCTTGTTGATGCTGAACACAAGGGAATACTATGCCCTGGAGAGTCTCTGAAGCCCTACATTCAGCATACTAGAATTTGACCTTTTGGTGTGTGTCTTCTTTCTTCCACTTCATTTTTGTCTGTTTCAATAGCATTCTTAAACAGGTCAACTCCACTATTTCTGCAGCTTCAGATATCAAGGGATCCCATAGAGGCAGCATATCTTTTTGTTTACCCAATATTGGCTGTTACTGCTTTATCTGGCTCACTTAGATCACAATGGCAATTCACTATAGTTTGGGAAGCGAACTAAGTACTGCTTGAAATGCGTGTCTGGGAAGTTGTCTTGGCTAAACTACACTGCCATTATCAGGGGAATGCAGAGTGAATGCTGAGCAGGCAATCTACATATCTAGTAAAATAAATAGATATGCTAAAGAAAGAATGTGTGTCATGAAAGAGCCAAAGACACTTCAGGAGAGTACAACAGAACAACATGTAGGTGAGCCAGTCACAGTGAGCTTAATTAAATAAGTCCTATGTAATCCACAATGTGAAAGACAAAAAAAAATATTGACAAGTAGAACTAGAAGATGGATGACATGAAAATACACCCACACAAAAACCCCAAAATGTTGAGGCAATAAATAATGTAATAAAGATAGAGAAGCACCTGTTATATAATTACTCAAACTGTGCTGTAACATAAAAATAATGTGGTAGTGAGACATTCTCAGAACAGATAAGAAAAGGCTTTGCAAGCCAGAAACACAAATTAGAGCTGTAAGTGATTATGATTCTATGATGCCCTTGAATCTGGGGAGGGATACGTTCAAAGTTTTACTTTGACATGATTCATTTTGCAGCTGTGCCTAAGAGGCACTGTGCCAGGGAAGGGCCATTTAGGGGCTATGGCTATGGCCCAAATAAAACACAATGAGCCTGTGGACCAGGAACCTGATGGTGGGAACAGGAATGCACTTTGTGTATCTCTTCTGTGAAATTCTCCCTTCACTCCTGTCCCATTTCTTACCTGGTACGTGTGAATGAGTTATTGCACTCCCTGATGAAAACCCCAGTAGCTTTTCTGAAGGCTCATCTCCTCTCACTTTGTTTCATTATTTGTCACCATGAATAATAATATATATATTAAAAAATCGTTGTAAAAATTACTTTTCTCTTGACTGCCAAGAATCTGTAACACAGCAGACACGGGATCCCTGTCTGTTTTGAATATACTTTTATCCTTCTACTCCCTCATGTTTCCTCTCCTTATTTTTTTCCTCTCACTCATCCCTGAGGAATTTTCCCGCTATCATGACCTGCCTATGAGCACCTTCCATCTCATTGTCAGCCATTGACCCTATTTTTCTTGAAGTGCAATAGTGTCATCACAAATGCTATATGACTTAAAAACTCAACTGCATAAAAAGCAAATCTGTCATCTTCCTCATTGGGATTTCTGCTAGCTTAATCTTCATTTTTCTTGCTTAATTGTCTTAGGTCAAAGTCAAATGCTGTATCATTGCTCCAGCCAATCTGGCAAGTCAGTATACTTAATAAAGAGCAACATACCTAGTGAATATCTGTAATATACCACATACTCATTATTTGTTCACTCCCTGAATATTTATTAAGACTTTATTTTCCCATTTTTAATTAAAACATCATAGTACTGATGCAACCAAGTCATTTTTACTCCAATGTGGCTTCCTGTTATATTTTGGACCAACTGTAGTAGCCACCTCCTATGCAAACTGTTTATACGGGGCATCATGAAGAAATGGGTATATTAGAAAAAGGCAGTGTAATATATATATATATTTTCATTTTTTTATTGTTGGATATTTTTGGTGAACTTCGATCTAACATGTTAAGAGTCTCGAACAAAAATTGCATCTGATGACCTCTTTCACTTTCCCTAAACTTTTCTTACATATTTACTCACCATATACTAAATATTCCTCCTATGTTTTCACATTGTTTCATGACAGTTTGATTTAAGTGCCCCAACATATATCAGAAAAATGCATATTTAACAGACAGTGTACATACTGAGCAGTTGTTTCTACTCACAAAAAAAGTACAAAAGGATACAGCATAGGATAAATGACACTGTCTTATAAAATAAAGTCATCACATTAAAAAAATCTGTGACTATTGTTTTTTCCAAACTTATTTTAATCATTCTGAAAACATAAAAATGTTTATGGTCAAATGTGTATGAATTAATATAGGCGAGAAACTGGCTTTCTAATCAGAAATGTCATCCTTTTCTATGATGGAAGAGAGTATTCTGATAATGAAGCAAAATAAAACTATTAGATGAGGAAGCAAAAATCTTTTAGAGAAGAGAAGAAAATGTAGATTCATTAAACTTCCTTTTTAAAATGTTCTGAAAACTTGCTTAACCACTCTACCCTCATTTCCTTAATTGTTTTTCATCAGTAGCTGATATAAACTTAAAACATATGGTATGCTGCTGTTGTGAGCTCTTATGCTAAAACTGGATACTGAAGAACTTAATTGACCTTGATGATAGCCAGAGAAAGATCACCTTTTTCTTAATCAGGCTTTCTCGACCTTGGAGCCACTGACATTTGTACCATCTACAAGAGAGTAATAGGGAGGGGGAAGGATGATCATAGTGGGTGTCCTGCTCATTACATGTGCAGCCTGTACATTTGATGGCAAATACGTCTCTAGCAGTGATAGAAAAAGTATTGCGGATTATTGAAACTATTCCTAGTCTGGTAGAGCCTGCACATAGAACTCACTTTACCCTAGGATAAGGAAACATGTTGAACAGTATCAGTGGATGTGAAGTGAAAGCCATTTCTTCACAGTGTTCTAAGGAAAGCCTAAAATTGTTTAATGTAGACTATGCTGATTTCTATGAATAATACATACTTTAAAATATGCAGTCTTGGGACTAGAGACATGGCTCAGTGAGTAAGAGCACTTATTGCTATTACACACTGCCTGAGTTTGACTTCTAGCATGAACAACAGGCAGCTCTTAACCAGTTGGAACACCATCTCCAGGATATTATTGCCCTCTTCTTGAATTACAGGGCACCTGAACTCTGTTTATTACAAATACAAGTAGACACAGGCAAACACAATTAAAATCTTAAATTAAAAATATATGTCATCTAGTTTAGAAAATTTTGTTATGGCAGTAACCAATTATTTTCTGATTGGATCTAAGACCTACTCAGTATAATAGAACCCATTTTGGCACCATTAATTGGATCAAAAACTCATGGCTATATAACTCATAGGGCCCATGGAAGAATCTAATTACTAATATTAAGCTAAATGGACATGTATTAAACCAACCATTGATGAATTATTGTTATGCTCAGATTATTACATCTCTCAACACTCATAAGAATATTTGGTGACAATTAACCAACAACTTGTCAATGTACAAAGGGGGAAAAAATAGCATATGAGCCAAAACAGTGGATTGATAAAAATGTTTTCTGTACAATGCAGGGTAGTAGGAGTGGAGAGCTCTCAGCAAAAAAAAAAAAAAAAAAAAAAAACAAAAACATGTTCTTATCCTGGCTTTCACTTGGAGACAGGGATGTTTTGCCAAGTCTCCTTCTTTTTGTTTGTGTGAGGATCACACAGACAGATGGTCAAGGTAAATCAATTCTCGATGAATCTCTTCATTGTATTAAGGTGTCTGATTATAGAAAGGTATTGTGGAATAAACCAGATGTGACAGTTTGTACTGGCAGCCCTCCTGAACTGATCTCCTGTGTAATATGTTATTTTTTTATTTTCAGTCCTCACCCCCCACTCAGGAACTGTTGTGTTCTGCCAGTGGGCTCTGGCAAGTTGTATATATGAACTCACAGTAAACGTGGTAGAATACAGAACAGAATACCTGTACAAGCTGAAACCAGATAAATACCAACACAAAGGAAGGAAATATGAACAAGAAATCTTACCTCTAGTTGAGCAGTTATAATTTCACAATTGAAATGAGTGGAAGAGCCAGTTTTCATTAAGGATGTGACCCCTTGTCTTAGCCAGTGTTCTATTGCTGTAAAGAGACACTATGACCATGGTAACACTTATAAATTAAAACATTTAATTAGGATTTACTTTATTACAGGTAAATAGTTACAGGTATTTAGTTCATTGTCATCATCAACATGGTGGCTTTCAGACAGACATTGTGCTGAAGAAGTAGCTAACAGTTCTACACACAGCTCTACAGGCACCATAAAGAAAGATACTCTGGGCTTAGAATGGGTTTTCTGATACCTCAAAGCCCACCCCCAGTGACACACTTTTGCTAAAAAGAATAGACCTCCTAATCCTTTCAAATAGTGCCATCCCTAGTGACCAATTATTCAAGTATATAAGTCTATGGGGAGAAAGTCTCATTTATACAACCACGTTCCACTTTCTGGCACCCATAGGCTTATAGCTATATCATAATGCAACATGTTTTAGTGAATTTTCAGAAGTCCTCATAGTATTTCACAGTCTCAATACTACTTAAAAAATCTATTGTTCAAATTTTCTTTTAAGATTCAAGGCAATCTCTTAACTGCATTGTATCCAGATCGTGAGACCACAAAAGTCTAGTGAGACCAGAAGTCTAGTCTAGTCTAGTCAGCTGCAAAACACGTGAGGGTTTATTTAGTACAAACTCAAACTTGGATTGCAGCAACCTCCCTGGTGAAGAGGAGGGGTGCAGCCTGGAGGTCTAGGGGAACAAGGTTTTTAAAGGGTAAAACAAGCTGAGGGGCCTCCAAGCCTTGGTGTTACATGATTGGGTGAGGGAAATTGACTTTTTAAATGATTGGTTTACTTTAGGCACCAAGTCCATAAACCTTTCTGGCCTGGCCATCTGGGCGTGTTTCCTAGCAACTGAATCTCTAGTGGGCAGGAAAAAAAATGCATTATGCTGGTTCCTCCCAGCTGGTGGCTGGACATGTCTCCACCTGGCTGACCTTTGTTCACACTTGTGCTTTAAACTCTAATTCTAAAACCCCTCCTAAAACAAAACAACAACAATAAAACAAAAAACAAACAAACAAACAAACCTAATTTTTAATTCTTTGATCTTTCAACTGTAACCCTTGTAAAATAAGAATAGTAATGATTAAAAAATGAATTATATACTCCCAGCATACAAGGGCACAGAATATACATTCCTTTTCCAAAGGGAGGAAAGAGAACATAGTGAAAACATACTGGACCAGTGCAAGATAGAAAACAAACTGCGAAAATTCCAAACTCTGCATTTGCATATATGATGTCAAAGAGGTTTTCAGATCTTCAACTCCTTTCAGCTTTTTAAACTTCAACATCCTTCTCTCTCTTGATAGTTCCACACCAGGTCTTCAGCTTTCTTCAGCAAGTATCTCACAACTGGTTTCTCCAACATCTTGGGGTTTCCAAGGCAATCAAGCTTCACAATTACAGATTCAGGCAAAGACATCTTGAGACTCCATGTGGGGACAACACTGACTTGAGCTGCCTTCAGCAGCTTTCCTTACCTGAGGAGAGAAATTCCATAACCTCCCTTTTATTAAAGCAATCCTTGGATGAAGATGCGAAGCCCTTCTGATTTCTGGAGTTGGAACTTGTTCCCCTTCTTCAAATATTTTCATCACTTTTTTTTCCTTTTCGATGATTTTCTACACTTAAGCTTATCATTGTTACCTTTTCAAAGGTAAGAATCTTAGCTTGGTGGGGATTTTCCCTGAGTTCACCACTTCCTTTATTGCATTTAGCATCAGGCTTTTCATTAAACATTTTATTTCCTTGAGTACTCGATTTATCTCCATCATACTTCTTCATACTCCTCCTAAAACTACGTTTTGTATATTTTTCTTGTTCATTTTGCTTCTTTTTTATTATAGATATGCATCAGAGTGGCTACTAATGACCATATGACAGAGTAAATACTGGTTTGTCTTGAAATCTTTTTGGCCCATGTCATTAACCTAAAATTCCTCAATTTAGCTTTAGGCAGATTTCTGTACAAGGACGAAATTCTGTCACAATCTTAGCCAATATATCACAAGAACAGTCTGTAGGCTACTTACTAATATTCTTCTCCTCTGAAACTTATTGAATTAGCCTGCACAGTTCAAGTCACTCAGAACACTGTCTGTAATGCTTCTACTAGGATGTCTCAATAAGCCCCATTTAACATGTTCAATTATTTTCCTAATCCAAAGTCCACATTCTACCAGCAGCATGGTCTTAGCTCTATGTTAGTGCTCTATTGGTGTGAAGAGACACCATGATCATGACAACTTTTATGAAGGAGAGCATTTAAGTGGGGCCTGGTTACAATTTCAGAGGTTTAGTCCATTGTCATGCTGAAAAGCATGGTGCCTCTCAGTCAGACACTATGCTGGGGAAGTAGCTGAGAGTTCTACACATAGCTCTGCAGGCACCAGGAAGAAAGATACTCTGGGCTTGGAATGGGTTTTTGATACCTGAAAGCCCACCCAAGTGACACACCTCCTAATCCTTTCAAATAGTGCCACGCCCTAGTGACGGAGTATTCAAATCAATGAGCCTAAGGTGTTCATCCTCATTCAAACCATCATATCTCTCTTAGGCTATTTGGCCAACAATAATTTGACCCAATAAGAAAAGAAAGAGGGAGCTACAAGTGGAATACAAAGGGAATAAACTGTAGTTAATAAAAATATCATAACAGTAAAAAAAGAGAAAGAGGATAGAAGATAGAGGAAAGAGAGAGAGAGAAATAAATGGAAGAACTATGACTGTAG
Organism: Meriones unguiculatus; assembly: GCF_030254825.1. Lineage (NCBI taxonomy): Eukaryota > Metazoa > Chordata > Mammalia > Rodentia > Muridae > Meriones > Meriones unguiculatus. Next base: position 111,784,635 of record NC_083350.1, on the reverse strand, counting down.
TATATTTATCACTGTCTTTTCTATACTTAGCAACAAATTTTAAATAAATAGAATTCCAAGAAAGCCTGAATAATGATCTGTGGGCATTGTGGGTTTCCACACAAAGATTTTGTTAAATGCCATTAAATTGTTTGCATCTGGTTTGGGTTCTGTAAAACAAGCATAGGTTAAGAACTGTGGGTTTTGGGATGAGCTGTCCTTTAGAAGCTGCAGTTTCCAAGCTGAAGTGACTTCACTTAATACCACACAAACCAAATTCCTGATGGCCACTTTAAACAGACTCAAACAGCTTCAGATTCCCTCCCAGAGATTCTGCTCAGATTTTTGATGCAACATCTTTGTCATCTTACAGGAATTATCCTGCTTTTCATGTGCTGTTAGCAGAATTTTAATATGCTTTATGTAGCCCAGACAGCAAGTCTGTTACATCTGCAGATATGAAGGGAATCAAAGATACCCACATGGAACAGCTGTTGCCATGCAAAGATAATAATTCTGGGGGTTCTCTCAGTAATCAAATAATTTTAGGGAATTTGTAAAGCACCCTTTTTTGTATTTCAAAGAACATGTTACATGCTTTGCTTTCTTTACTGTTATTTCTTTTCTATATTTTATCTACTAGTTGATAAACTAAATTACTCTAAGGTAAACCAAGCCTGTAGATGTGATAAACTGATATTGTAACATAAGTAAAAAAAAAAAAAAACATGTAATTTTAAATTTAATTAGAAAACATCAGAATGTCAATTTTAGCAGAACTTTAAAAAACATTTTATTATTATATATTTAGAATTCAAATATAAAATAATTTTCTCCATTACTTTGTATATGTGTATGTGTATCTGTATGCTTGCATGTATGTAATTGTGCTCATGTGTGCTCATACACAAGCCATGTCCTTTGTTACCAATTTCATACATTCTCTTGAAACAGAATTTCTCACTGAACCCAGAGCTCACTGTTTTTACTCAATGAATCTCCTGCATCCCATGCCCAAATCTTAATTTTACATGTGCTGGTATAGCCAGTCCTTCTTCTTTGCACAGGTTCTGGCTATATGATTTCAAGTCCTCATTCTTGTACAGCAAGCACATTCACCCACTCAGTCATCCTCCCAACCCCTTGTGATTCTAGTTTTAATTTTACTATCTTATAGGTGAAACATAAACTCCATCGGATTACAAAACTGTGTCCGTATTCATTATTTTAGGCTTAATGTACAGTAAAATATCTGATATAGTTATCATCCAATAACTGTTCAATGAATGATTAAAAATAAAAACAATATTTTGCATTCATTTGTCAAAACTGACTACTCATACACGGATATAATGTCTTTGGTTTCTATTCACCCTTCATTGTCTACCATGTAATTAGTTTCACACCCTAATTTTTCAACCCACGTTCATATTCTTTGGCTCTCTGTTTTAATTTGATGTGCACTGAGTCCATTCATCGTTGCCTGTGTGTGCATGGGTGTGGAAATACCAGGGGATGGGTAGCCTCAGAAACTGGATGGACTTCATGAGGCCCTCCGTCTTCCATGCTGAGATTTTGGCTGTCCTGGTCTTGTGAAGTTTTATGCATGTATTTCCAGCCATTTCAACTTCCTGTGCTTACTGTCAAGTTCAACAAATATTGTTTTGCTATAGCCAATTGCTCTGATTCTCAGAAGTTTTTTCAGTCTCTATTCCATAGTGGTTTTTGGAACCTAGGAGAAAGGGATGAGATATAGATAGTCCATTCAGAGTTGAATATGTCACACTCTTATTCTCTGAATGTTGACTGGCTTTTAGTCTCTCTTAGTCACCCTGAATTGCAAAACGTAGCTTTTTTGATGAAGGCTAAGAGGCACTAATATTAACCATCTCACCTAGATGATATTACCTAAACAACCACTGGTTTTTAATCCTATTAACAATACAAGGCATGTTTTCCATTTTACAGAGCTTCAAATACACAATGAAGTGAGTTATTTTCACGATATCTATGGGACAGCCACACCAGTCGTCACATCTTACCAAGCCAGGAATTACTGTAGTTCACAAAGTTCTCAACTTGATGAGACAGATGATGATTTGTGTTTCCCACTTACAAATGCTAGCAAGTAAAAATGATGCTTCCAGGTTGGTTCTTGCTTGATTTCTCCATGTCCTGTGATTCAGCTGTGTGGCTTCTTCAGCAATAAGGTTTTATCCTCAATGGAGAGGATAACCGAGAACATTGTCAATAATGGCCTGTAATGCGAGGTGTGTTCATTGGACCTCATTTACCAACAAGTTGAAAAGAAGTAAACTAAACCTGTGGCAAGGCTTTCTATTTGATAGCCAATCATATCATAGGCTGGCATTGTCCTGCCACTTATACCCCCTTTATATATGCATATGCATATGTTTTAGGACATTTCTACAGGAGTGTATTTCCTGGTGGTGTTTTCTAAGGTCTTTTGTATAAGTTATCATTCCTGGTACTTCTTTCTTTATCTTGTTAGAATTCTGTTGTGGTGACAAGGACCATGACCATTTGTGGAGATTTTTGAACATATATATCTGAGATCACAGTTCACTGAGGGAAGCCAAGGCAGGGACTCAAGGCAGGACCCTAAGGGCAGGACCTGAAGCCAGTTAAAGAGAAGAACTCTGCTAACTAGTTTGCACACTATGGTTCACTCAGTCTGCTGTCTTATATCACCCAGAATTTGGGCTGGGTACTCCCCCAATAGTCATTAATCAAGAACATGCCCAAGGGACCCTATTGCAATGAATATTACTGAAACAATTTTTCTATTGAGACACCTTCTTACAGAATAACCCTAGCTTTTGTCAGCTTGACAACAATCTAACAGGGGCACTCCTGTGTTCAGCAGTTTTCCTCCCTGTTCCACTTACCTCTTCCTGTTCCATTAGTTTACCTTTCCCACCTCACCACCTATGTTCTATCCTTCCTCATGCCCTTGAACAGACAAGTTCAAAGTTTCTCTCTGGTACCCTCTTTCTTTATTCTCTCTTTTCCTTTTTCACAACTTGGTTCCATCCCTCTTCCCTCTCGCTGTACTTTTTTTTTAATCAACAGACAAATTCATAGGCTCACTATGACACTTAAATTGCCCTATCCAGCCCTTGACCCAACCCTTGTACCCCATCTGTACCACCAGCTGGCTTTATATTTTCATTTTCTATTCTATTTCCTGATCCTCTTTTATAAAAGCATCATATTCCTAATTCCTAATTTCGTGACTTCAACTTATTTACATTCACCTCCACATAAACACACACACACACACACACACCACATACACGAGAGGGGCAGGAGAGAGGGGGAGTCGTATTTATCTTTCTGAGTCAGGTTACCTAAGTTAATCTATTAGTTTCTAGGTCCATCCTTTTGCTTATAAAACTTCGTATTTTTATTTTTTATGGCTGGATAAAATTTCATTGGGAATGCCATTATTTTATCACACACTCATCTGTTGACAAATACTGAGGCTTATTCTATTTCCCTGATATTGTGAATACAACAACAGTAACATCAATATCAAAGTTTACATGTGAGACATTTTGTGATTTGGGGGTATATGTCAAGAAATGGTATAACTCAGTGATACTATATTCATAGTTTTCATGTTTTAAGAGATCCCGTGCTGACTTCTTCAGTGGCTGCATAAGTTTACAGTTGAGAAAAATCTTGTCAGTTATTCTTGAGACAAAAGATTAATATCTCACATACTGTTGCATTGTCTCCACCTGCCAGCTCTCAATAATGACACAGAAGCGTTTATTGTTTATGAAAGCTTGGACCGTATAGCTTCAGCTTGTTGGGGACTAGCTCTAACCCTAGCTCTACTAGTCTACACTTGCCACGTGGCTCATTAGCTCTGCTCAGTATCCTGATAAGTCTGACTTCCTCCTTGCCTGGCTGACAAATATCCATGCATGACTCATTCCAAGAGCTCCTGTCTCTGCCTGGATGTCCCACCTTTCCTCTCCTGCCCTGATAGAGGCTATCAGCACTTAATTACACCAAACAGAAGGTGATGGAAAACCATGTTTACAAAACACTGAGATGGGTGATGCTTTATAAAAATTTCAATGTTACTTCTTCTATACCTCGGTCAGTGAAGTCTTTCAAGGCACTCTATGGAAGGCTCCTGTCCTGGTCCCTGTCTTCTCCTCCTTCCTGTCTATCACGTTTTCCCTTCTGAATGATAATTGAGCATCTTTCTTAAGGTCCTTAAGGTCCTTAAGACCTTTCTTAAGGTCTTCGTTGTTTAGTTTCTTTAGGACTATAGATATTAGTATGTTTAACCTATATTATATGTCTAAGCAGAGGCTGAGACTCTTAGCCAAACTTTGGGCAGAGTGCATGGAATTTTATGAAAGAAGGGGGTGGTAGAAAGAAGCTGGAGGAGACAGGATCTCCAAAAGGAGACCAACAAAGAAAAAAAATAAAAATAAAAAACAAAACTAGGCCCTGGGGCCCTGCAAAGACTGATACCCCAACCAAGGAACATGCATGGAGAGGACCTAAAATTCCTGCTCAGATGTATCCCATAGACTCAGTCTCCCTAGTAAGGGGAACAGGGGCTGTCTCGGGCATGAACTCAGTGGCTGGCTCTCTGATCACCTTCCCCTTGGAGGGTGGGGTGCAGCCTTGCCAGGCCACAGAGGAAGACAATTCAGCCAGTCCTGATGAGACCTGGCAGGCTGGGGTCGGATTGAAGGGGAGGAGGACCTCCCTATAAGTCATCTAGGGAAGCAGCATAGAGGGTGAAGAGGGAGGGAAGGTAGGATTGGGAGGAGATGAGGAAGGGGGCCACATCCGGGATACAAAGTGAATAAATTCTAATAAATGATAAAAAAAAATCACATATAAAAAATACAGTACTAAAGTCTAGACAGTACTGAGCTCTCTACTAGTACAGAAACAAGGATTTGAATAATACAAAGACAACCTATACACCATGTGCAAAAAGATTATCCCAAAGCTCACATATATTAAAAACTATGAAAATTAATCCAAATGCTTAAAGGACCACAGCTTTACATATTTATGTTTGTTTGCATATAAATAATGCTTTTTAGAACAGACTTTACATAACTTAAAAACACAAGGTATCTTTTTTCTAGGAAATAAGGTACTTACAGAGGACCTAGCAAAAAGTATATACTTGGACATAAGTTAATTTTATTTTTGTTTCAGAAATACTGGGGAACTCTTAAATAATTCTAGTAAAAAATTTTAAATGGATGCAAAATATTGTTGTATGATATATTCTCACTTAAAAATCTCTCTCTCTCTCTCTCTCTCTCTCTCTCTCTCTCTCTGTGTGTGTGTGTGTGTGTATACATACATCCCACAGCATATACATGGAAATCAAAGAAGATCTTTGTGTATTCAGTTCTCTCCTCCATCTTTACATGGCTTCTGAGGATTTAATTGAAGTCATCAACTCTGGGTGGGTGACAACTGTTGGACAATCTCTCTGGCTCAGATAGTCCCTGTTACTATTTATGCCATTAAATTATCTGAGAAAATACATATTTACATAGATACCTTTGTTTCATTATTTTTGTAGCTTCAATGAAATACCCAATTGGAGGAAAATGAGAGGAGTAATGGTTTGTTTGGTTTTCCTGCAGTTGCATAGTCCAGCAGACCATTGCGTAGAACCAAAGTTGCAGGAGCTAGAAATATTCATACCATATCTATATGAATGAATACATGTATGCTCATTTGCTTTCTTGTTTGTGCTGTACTTGTTCTGTGTTCAGTTTAGGAGCTCAGCCAAGACAGTGATTCTGCCCTAAATACCCTGTGTCTTTTTACATCAATCAACTTCAACAAGACAATCTGCACAGACATGCCCACAGGCTGACAGATGTAGCCAATCCTTTCTCTCTTCTCAAGTGTGTAATTCTGTCACAGTAACGATTAAAGTTAACATCACGACACTCTATTACACAAACCAATCAGACCCTTAAATTGATTACACAATAACTCTATTTTAACTTTTCTTGTGTATTAATTATGAAGTTTGTGCCTTGCTGAATTACAGCAATTAGAACATGCATACTGTCAGAGAATAACTGTTGTCCTACAAATGTGAGTGGAAAAGTTTTTGTTAAGATTATAGAAGTGCATATCTAAAGTTACAGTACTATATTGTAGCATAAAGCCACCTGTAGCAGCTTTTAAAACTCCACTTTATTTGGGGTGTTTAGACTTCTACCTCCCTTCCACCAACCCTCCAATCTTAAGTAAGACAGAGAAAAGGTTAGTGGGTAGAGGGGGCCCAGATCCTTTTACTTCTCTGGGCAACTTAGGTTCAAGGGGTTCTTTTTTAATTTTCATTTTTTTATTTTTTTATAATAATTACAGGTTATTTATTTTGTATCCCAGCTGTAGCCGCCTCCTTCAATCCCTCCCAAACCCACTCTTCCTCCCTCATCTCCTCCCTGCCCCTCTCTAAGTCCACCAATAAAGGAGGTCCTACTCTACTTCCATCTGACCCTAATTTATCAGGTCTCATCAGAACTAGCCTCTGTGGCCTGGTAAGACTGCTCCTCCCTTGGGGGGAGGAGGAGACAAAGAGCCTGCCACTGAGTTCATGTCAGATTCAGTCAAAACGACCCTGAGATTTCCCCTTACACCCATCAGAATGGCTAAGATCAAAAACTCAAGTAACAACACATGCTGGAAAGGTTGTGGAGAAAGCGGAACTCTTCTCCACTGCTGGTGGGAATGTAAACTTGTACAACCACTTTGGAGATCAATCTGCCACTTTCTCAGACAACTAGGAATAGTGCTTCCTCAAGATCCAGATATACCACTCCTGGGCATATATCCAAAAGAAGCTCAAGTACACAACAAGGACATTTGCCCAAACATAGCAGCTTTAATAGCCAGAAACCTGGAAAGAACCCAGATGTCCCTCAGTGGAGGAATGGATACAGAAATTGTGGTACATTTACACAATGGAATACTCCTCAGCAATTAAAAACAAGGAAATTATGAAATTTGCAGGCAAATAGTAGGATCTAGAAAAGATCATCCTGAGTGAGGTATCCCAGAAGCAGAAAGACACACAAGGTGTTTTTTGTTGTTGTTGTTAGTTTTTTTTTTTATTTACTACAACATTTTTTTTTGTATTTTTGAAAGAAACAACTACAAAACGGGTTCATTCAGAAACAAACATTTCATATGCAAGATGATAAACTTTCTAAACTAAAACTGTAGTAGTAAGTAGCAAACACCCTGGGATTCTTCTGTGCCCTTTACCTATGGTGGTTTTACATAAGAATGATGAAGTCACAGCTGGCTGTTTTGTGGCAGATAAGTCTGGAACAGTTTCATTTTCCCCATTTTTTTTTTCCTTAAAAATGTGCAATATAAACTTGTGTTAGTCAAACTGCCTCTTCATCGCCACAAAAACCACGGCACTGTCTGAGCTCTCCCACACTGCAGCCACCAGTGGCACATGGCTCCCAGCCCTGGACCTGCAGCTGCAGAGACCCAGGGACCCAGAGCTGAACTGATTAACTTTCACGTATATTTAAAAAATGGTTCTCATTTAAATTGTTGAAAAACTTACATTCAGACCAACTTGGATGTCTCACTCTACTTATTTTTTTTTTCAATGCAGTTTATTCAGAAACCTTGAACAATCCTCGGACCCTGGGGAAAGCCAGCCCACTACTATTTTTTTTTTTCGTGGATGGAGCAAAGGTCCTACAACTTTATTTATTTTTTATTAATTACACTTTATTCATTTTGTATCCCCCCATAAGCCCTTCCCTCCTCCCCTGACGATCCCACCCTCCCTCCCCTTTCTGCATGCATGCCACTCCCTCCCCAAGTCCACTGATAGGGGAGGTTCTCCTCTCCTTTCTGATCTTAGTCTATCAGTTCTCATCAAAAGTGACTGCATTGTCCTCTACTGTGGCCTGGTAAGGCTGCTCCCCCAACCCCAGGGGGAGGTGATCAAAGAGCAGGCCAATCAGATTATGTCAGAGGCACTCCCTCTTCCCATTACTATGTAACCCACTTGGACACTGAACTGCCATGGGCTACATCTGTGCAAGTGTTCTAGGTTATCTCCATGAATAGTCCTTGGTTGGAATATGAGTCTCTGGGAAGTTCCCTGTGTTCAAATTTTCTTGTTCTGTTGCTCTCCTTGTGGAGACCTTGTCCTCTCCAGCTCTTACAATTTCCCAGTTCTTACATAAAATTCCATTCACTCTGCCCAACAGTTGCCCATCAGGCTTAGCATCTGCTTTGATAGTCTGTAGGGCAGAGGTTTTCAGAGGCCCTCTGTGGTAGGTTCCTAGGTTGTTTCTTGTTTTCTTCTTCTTCTGATGTCCATCCTCTTTGCCTTTCCGGATGGGGATTGGACATTTTAGTTAGGGTCCTCTCTCTTGCTTAGTTTCTTTAGATGCACAGGTTTTAGTGGGTTTGTCCTATGTTGTATGTCTATATGAGTGAGTATATACCATGTGTGTCTTTTTGCTTCTGGGACAACTCACTCAGGATGATCCTTTCCAGATCCCACCATTTACCTGCAAATTTCATGATTTCCTTATTTTTCATTGCTGAGTAATATTCCATTGTGTAGATGTACCACATTTTCTGCATCCATTCTTCAGTTGAGGGGCATCTGGGTTGTTTCCAGCTTCTGGCTATTACAAATGAAGCTGCTACAAACATGGTTGAGCAAATGCCCTTTTTGTGTACTTGAGCCTCTTTTAGATATATGCCAAGGGGTGGTATGGCTGGATCTTGGGGAAGCGCTATTCCTAGTTGTCTGGGAAAGCACCAGATTGATTTCCAGAGTGGTTGTACAAGTTTACATTCCCACCAGCAGTGGAGGAGGGTTCCCCTTTCTCCACAACCTCTCCAGCATGTGTTGTCACTTGAGTTTTTTTTATCTTGGCCATTCTCATGGGTGCAAGGTGAAATCTCAGGGTTGTTTTGATTTGCATTTCCCTAATGGCTAGTAAGGTTGAGAATTTCTTTAAGTGCTTCTCTGCCATTCGATATTCCTCTACAGAGAATTCTCTGTTTAGCTCTGTTCCCCATTTTTTAAGTGGATTACTTGGTTTGCTACTTTTCAGCTTCTTTAGTTCTTTATATATACTGGATATGAGTCTTCTGTTAGATAAAGGGTTGGTGAAGATTCTTTCCCAATCTGTAGGCAGTTGCTTTGTTTTGATGACGGTGTCCTTTGCTTTGCAGAAGCTTTTCAGTTACATGAGGTCCCATTTATTGATTGTTGCTCTTAGAGCCTGTGCTGTTGGTGTTCTGTTCAGGAAGTTTTCTCCTGTACCAATGAGAAAATACCCCACTTTTTTTTCTAGCCGATTTAATGTGTTTGGTTTTATGTTGAGGTCTTTGATCCACTTGGACTTCAGTTTTGTGCAGGGTGATAAGTATGGATCTATTTTCATTTTTCTACATGTAGACATCCAGTTGGACCAGCACCATTTGTTGAAGATGCTATCTTTTTTCCATTGTATGGTTTTGGCGTCTTTGTCAAAGATCAGGTGTCCATAAGTGTGTGGGTTTATTTCTGGGTCCTCTGTTCTGTTCCATTGATCCATCATTCTCTTTCTATGCCAGTACCATGCATTTTTTAAAACTGTTGCTCTATAGTACAACTTAAGATCAGGGATAAAGATACCTCCAGATGATCTTTTATTGTAGAGGATTATTTTAGCAATTCTGGGTTTCTTGTTATTCCATATGAAGTTGAGAATTTTTCTTTCCAGGTCTGTAAAGAATTGTGTTGGTAATTTGATGGGCATTGCATTGAATCTGTAGATTGCTTTTGGTAAGATGGCCATTTTTACTATGTTTATCCTGCCAAGCCACACAAGGGGTTCTTTTAAGGCTCTGTACTAATCTCTGTCAACCACAGACACAGCTAGCAACCTGTGCCATGCAACTCTACCCCAAAATGTTTCTCTCCATCTACAATCCACCACACCATCTGAGGTCTCTGGTCTTTTCTAACTGTTCCACACCATATGCTAACAGCAAACACAACACAGAACTCCTCATTGAATACCATCCAGTCTCTTTTTCAGCCTCATATTTGTACTCTGAGTCCTAGACCACGCCCCTCTCTGTGCCTCACATGGAAGGCTATTATCAAATGGCAAAGATTATACCCCACACATGACAATTAATAGGTGTGGACACACTGTAGCCCAAGTAAAATCCAACACTTGGGATTAAAACAAAAGCATATTTTCATAACATACAAAGAAACCAGAACTTCCATTACACTATATACCTCCCCTTTTCTGTTAATAAAATTTCAATTAATTAAATTTAAAGTAAGTATGTTAAAAGTCGCCAATAGGAAAATGCAACCATGACTATTGTATGTTCTTTTGTCAAGATATTGATACTGAAAAATTCAAGGTCAAAGTGATCCAGATGGAACTGTCTGATCCATCACTCACAAGTTATTATTTCTGAACAGTTAAAGTGTTAGAAAGTAGTTGTTTTATAATGAAATGCAGTTACTGAAGTTGGTAGAATTAAATTCTCATGTCTTTTTCTTTGTAATTGCTGGACAGCTTTTTAAACTCAGTCTTTCTTTTTTTTTATTTTTTTATTTTTTTATTTAAACTCAGTCTTTCTAAATCTCTGTCCTAGTTCACCATAGTTACTGCAACACCATGTACTTTGGACAATTAAAAATTTAAGTAGCATACTTCAAAAGCCAGCAACTAAATCAAATTTTGTATTAAGTAAGCCAGAGTGATTATTATTGTCACTCAAAAACCTATGCCTTAACTAAGCTTGCCATGTGTAAAATGTAAAACTACTCTACAGCTCAAAGCCAAGAATAACAAACTGAGAACATTTTAGCATCTCTAGTAGCAATTGCCAATTTTCACACACTCCTTTATTCTAACTTTGATCAAACCCTGGCTCCCAGATTAGGTATCATTTTGTTGTCATATTGCCCATTGCTTTCATAGCGTGATTCTTCTGTTATTGGCAATGATTCATAACACTTACTAAAGTTTATGCCATAGTCATTCCATTTAAATTGGGGTTTAAGAATGCCCTGTTCAAACCATAAAAACTGAGCCCTGAGGCCCCTGAAGAGAATGATACCACAACCAAGGACAATATGTGGAGAAGACCTAAAACCCCTGCTGAGTCTGATAGCCTGAGCCCATAGCCTGAGTCTCCAAGTGGGGACCTTAGTAAGAGGAACAGGGACTTTCTCTGGCATGAACTCAGTGGCAGGCTCTCTGATCACAGACTGCTGTTGGCTGCAGCCTTCCCAGGCCACAGAGGAAGACAATACAACCAATGCTGATGAGACCTGACAGGTTAGGGTCAAATAGAAGGTGAGGAGGACCTCCTCTATCAATGGACTAGGGGAGGAGCCTAGGGGGAGGAGGATGGGGATGGGAGGAGATAAGGGAGGGGGCTACAGCCAGGATACAAATGGAATAAATTGTAATAAATGATAATAATGAAAAAAAAATTAAATGCACTGTTCTCAACACCCAGTATTAAATTTCTTCTTACCTAAAGCCTTCTACAATGAAAACATTTTCCAAAAATCCACCACATTAATTTACGTTGAGTAAGCAGCAATTTAGTTTTTCATTTACACAGTTTTCTAATGTGTACTCACTTTAAACATTGGAAAAATGTTTTCTTGTTACAGTCATTATGCTTTGTTTCTTATCTGATCAAAAATATCTGCTCGTATACATATTCCAGAAAGCTGTTCTTTCCAACATTTGAGCCATAACATTCCCTAAGTGTTTACTTTATTTTAAAAAATAATAATTTGAGGTGTTTTTTTTTCAGATACATATGGAATATACTTTATCCGTCTCATTCATATTCTCTTTCCTCCAGTTCAGCCTATGGACCCCATCACAATCTATCTCTGGTTCATTTGTTCTTTTTTCAGCCTAGAGTCTAGTTAGTGATACTAGTACATCTGTGGGCATAGAATCATCTCCTGCAGTGTCAGCAGCCTCTAGAGACCACATATCGAAAGAACACTAACTCATTCATTCCAAGCAAGCCTTAATTGTCAAGAGATGTAATCATATGTCAAAAAAGAAGAGTATCTTATGGGGGAAAGAATAGACATTCCTGTTACTTGCCTGTCTCCCAGGCACATTTAATCACAATTCCCACTCTTGCTATAGAAGCTACTGAGAAAATCAATCCCTGACCTTACAGAAAATAAATAAATAAATAAATAAATAAATAAATAAATAAATAAATAAATAAATCTGTGAACAGAAAACAGGCTTTGCCATGCTGTGAAACCCAATTCTTTAATGATCTGTAATCTGTTATTTGTCTTCCGCTTGTTTTCTTCTTCAGTATTCTCAGCTAGTTTTATCACTCGTTTACACTCCCCACCTTCAAGCATTTTACTGGAATTGACATTGCTGTTTTCTTTTTTCCTCCACTGTTCAGGTCTAGATTATGCATTTCTCGATCTTTCTGTACTTTGGCTTTTATTTGAGCCTCAACTCTGGGCACTAGCTTTTGAAATGTATTATTCTATATATCAACTCACAAATATATCATTTAATTTAAATGCTATCAAGCCAACTTTCTAAAAAGACTTCTGAGACTTTATCCCTAAGGTTATTCTGCTTAGACTATTGTAAGGTTGCCATTAGAGACACTGGATCTAGGTATAGATGTTGCTTGGGCACCTACATGAGGTGGTTTCTATCTCGTGAGTTTCCTTTAATTTCTAAAGTAGGGTAATATACTAAAATAAATGATGAAACTAAGGAAATGCTACACAAACAATTATAGTTGTATTGCAGCAAAAATGATACAAGTAAGAACCAGCCACAAGGAGAAATACATAGGACAGGATGTCTGTTTTCAATTTCCATCTTCCAGTAGAGCCTGCAGGACATATCCACAATGTCAGTGTGTGTTCCCTGCAGTTAGGTTCTCCTAAGGTTTGTTGTTATTATTAGCTTTTAATAGCAATAAATTATTAGGCTTCACAAGGATGGCACAGACATCCCAATCTCTTAGGCACTTCAAAGTTTTAGATAGCACATCCCATGAATGTTCTTTTATTATGAAATACTTACTATGACATGATCTTGTGTATTTATTTTCAGTTTCTTCCTAAAATATATATTTCTGGAGGATAAGAAAAAACAAGCTTGTCCATTTTTATTAGTGCAGAAGAAAGACTAGAAATGGGTCCTCAATAAATGTTTATGAAATGAATGATCTGTGACATCATTTCAGGGCTTGATAATTTGATGGGGGAGTGTATCAACTGACTCTTGGTTCTTGAGGATATTTAAAGATGGATATGGTGACTCAATCATATGTTCAAGATTATCGTGACTTTTTTATCTTGATAGTATGTTCTCTCAAATAATATTGTTTTTTTATCTTGATTGTATTGCTACTGATTATGTATTAGGTGAATATTAAAAAAAATGAACTTACTCCCTTTACATCCCAATCTTAGCCCCGTCCCTCCTCTCCTCCATTCCCTCCCTTCCTTCCTTTTTCTCCATTTCTCCTCTTCTATTTCTCAGAAAAGAGGAGCCCCCCTTGCTTTATCTACACCCCATATCATCAAGTCACATCAGGATGAGTTTGTCCTCTTCCCTGAGGCTAGAGGGGAGTGATCAAAGAATAGGCAACAAAGTCCACGTCAGAGTCAACCCTGGCTTTTCTTACTAGGGTGCCCTCATAAACCCTGAGCTGCTGATCACTACATCTGTGCAGGGGGCTGAGGTCCAGTCTATGCATGGTCCTTGATTGGTGCTTCAGTCTTTACGAGTCCCTCTTTGCTCTTGTTAGTTGGCTCTGTTGGTATTCTGGTGGAGTTCCTGTCACTTACGTGTCCTTCTATCCTTGTCCCCACCTTTTTGCAAGACTCCCTACACTTTGCCCAGTGTTTGGCTGTGTGTCACAGCCTCTCTCTCTCTCTCTCTCTCTCTCTCTCTCTCTCTCTCTCTCTCTCTTTAATGTTTAAAAAAACTTTTTATAATTTACTCACTTTATATCCTGATTGAAGCTCCTCCCTTGTCTCCTTCTGGTCCCACCCTTCCTTCCTCTCCTCCCTTACTACCCTCCCTTAGATCACAGAAAGGGAGAGCCCTCCTGGCCTATCATCTGACCCTAGCCTATCTAGGATTGCCTGCATTCTCTTCCTCTGTGGACTGGTAAGGCCACACAACCAGAGGGAAGTTATCAAAGAGCTGGTAAACAGAGTCCATATCAGAGCTAACCCTCTGCCCTGCTTAGTAGAGAACCAACATGAAAACATCTGAGCAGGGGGATAGGTCATCTTCATGTATGATCCTTGGTTGATGCATTAATCTGTGCAGACCCCTCTGGGTCCAGATATGTTGGCTTTGTTGGTCTCCTACTGGAGCTCCTGTCCCCTTTGGACCCTTCTGTTCCTCAAATGTTTCCTAATACTGCTTGCACTCTGCCCAGTGTTTGACTCTGAGTCTCAGCGTCTGCTTTGATCTCCTGCTGGGTACAGCCTCTCAGAGGACAGCTATACTCTATCCCTGTCTGTGAGCAAAGCAGAATATCAATAATGTCAAGGATTAGCTCTCTTCCATCCAGTGTGTCTCAGGTTAGGCCATTCATTGGTTGGACATTCCTTCAGTCTCATCACTGCCTTTTATCCCTGCACATCTTGTACAGGGGTACAAGATACAACCATTGATATGAGTGGCACAAAAAGCATGGGAGTAACCAAACACTTTCGGATTGTATGTACATCCTCCTCTAAAAGATGAACATAATACCTGGTACCATCATTGGACTAAGAAACTATAGTTGGATAATTCATAACTCATAGTATCACTGTTACAATAACAAATTCACATAATATTACATAAACTTATTTTTATTCCCATTGATCAGTGCATCTCTTAAACTTTACCAGAGAACCTTGTATTTGTATTAGATGGTAATTAGCATAGTAACCAACTAGTGGTTAATATGTGAAGAATAAGAGACAGCAGAATGCTCAGGTCCAAGAGGAGCATAGATATTGTACCACTCCACACTGCAAAGGTCAGGAGTCATTTCAGCATTTCCCCAGAGTAGGTAGATATAGCATAAGAGCCAGAGGCAGTAAATAGCCAGAAGAAAATAGTATCTTGGAGACACACCAGAACAGCTAAACATACGAATTACAGAAGCTAACACAGTATTAAAACCAGAGTAAAGCAAAGCCAGATATAATCCTAATGTGGAGAGGAGCTAGACACAGAATCTTTAACCTTGTAGCTATTTGCCATTGGTAACCACTGGTGTGTGTGTGTGGGAGAGAGAGAGAGAGAGAGAGAGAGAGAGAGAGAGAGAGAGAGAGAGATTTCCCTAAGAGTGTACCCCCTGGTAAATCAATCACTCTCCAGCAGAAGGCCATACATCAAATACGTGTGTAATACAATTGGTCTTGAGGGATTAAAAAAAAAAAAAAAAAAGACATCATGTTTTGTAGTTGGGGAAGGATTGGTGTATTTGGAAGATGCTTCTACACATATACTATATACATGGAGGGACAGCATTAGACCATTATTAACATCAACAATGATTTTTGTATAAGTATGTTTTGTTAGATAATGCTTGTCTATATCTAGTACTCTGAAATGTACTGTCACTGATGAACAGTTGCTTTGGTAAAAAGTAAAAGTTAGCAAGCTTCCAGGCTGCAAAGATGGCTCAGAAGTTAAGAGCACTGGGTGCTCTTCCAAAGGTCCTGAGCTCAATTCCTAGGAAGCACATGGTGGCTCGTAACCATCTATAATGAGATCTGGTGTCCTCTTCTGACATGTAGGCATACATGCACTACAGAATACTGTATAAATAATAAATAAATAAATAAATAAATAAATAAATAAATAATTTTTTAAAAGTTAGCAAACTTCAACCTCCCCATTAAGCAAAAATTTAACTTTGTATTTTGATTACAAAATCACATTGTTAAACATTGAAGGTGATGTTGCTGTTATGTTCAAGAAAGGCTGTATCTAAAAGATGTTAATAAAATCTTGAGAGTAAAATTAAAGATGTTTCAAATTATCTCAGGTGTAACTGCTAGACATTGACAGTGGCTGCTTTTCTTAAAATTATAAGCCAAGTAGAGCAGGAGAATTATGCATACCTGTCTTCACATCACATGAAAGGACGGAAACAAGAAACGTAAATAGCAGTCACCAGCAACATTCATTAAGCAGGAACTAAAAGAAGAGATGTCTTTCAGCAGCACTGTTATGGGGAAAGGTTCTGCAGAGAAGATAAAGCATGAGCCTACATCTACCTGCTGAGAAAATTGCACTTAGGAAGTATTGTTTGAATAATTGTACATCTCCTTGAAGGGAGGGAAAATCTTGACATTCCCTCTGAAGACTTAAAGCTCATCTACAATAAACAGTCAAACAGCAAGTATAAGTTGCTTTCAAGAGCACTCTAATGAATAGTACTTTAAAATCTGTTCTGAACAATTCAGCACTTAGTTTGTAGCTAGGAGAAAAGAAGAGTCTTGCAATGTAAGTAAAGAAAGATAGAATTCTACCAAATCACTAGTTGAGAAACATTTTATTTGTCTCTCAAAGTGAATGAATACCTAATTTTACTTAAGAAGAAATCATAGTGCAAGTATTTAGCTGAAAGGATATCCAATGACTGTATGAATAAAAAGTAGAACTTAGACGGCATAAAATTTATTGAAATTGTGCTCTAGTTGATTTGAGGTTGGACGGATTAGGTATGCTTTCTAACCAAGAATAATGCATATAACAAAAATCTGGAAGCTTTGGAATGTAGATGTAAAATAAATGGACATTTTAATTTAATTTCAGCAAACATCCTTTGACTCTGTTACATACCAAATAGTATTCAGAACCACAGCAACCACAAATAGAATGACTTATGGAATTGGTTCACAGAAAATTTGTGGTTGTATGTAGACACATACACACATAACATGCAACTTTACTCAAACCTTATAAAATCTATTCAGAGCTCTTTTGGCTACTAATGCCACTGCCCAAAACCAGGATAATCTCTAGTGGTGTTCTTAATACTTATCTTTATACCCACAGATAAGTATATCTCACCACTAATACAAGAAACTTTTATTTGCAGCAGATGGAAATCATTACAGAAAACTATGACTGGTCAAAATACAGAAAAGAAATGACAATAGTATGCCTAGTTTCAAATGACCTACAACACAACCCTTCACTGGGGAAAATGACAAAACAGGGCATAGAAAATTTCTAAGGACCAAATAACAAAGACACCAGCTATAAGATTGTGTCAGTTATATATAACAGGGAAGCTGCACCTAAACGCCACCTGAAAAATTACACCAGTTGACATGGCCAGGTGTATGGGGAATCTCATAAGGTCCCATCCCTAGATGGAAAGCTACAGGCAATTGATGATACTGAGACAGAGAGAATTAGTCTTCGTTAGGTTATCCAATAATAAGGGGTTAGCCATAAGACATATATACATATAATATGTATA
This sequence comes from Meriones unguiculatus, assembly GCF_030254825.1. NCBI lineage: Eukaryota > Metazoa > Chordata > Mammalia > Rodentia > Muridae > Meriones > Meriones unguiculatus. Next base: position 111,767,103 of record NC_083350.1, on the reverse strand, counting down.
ACCTATATGAGCAGTACTAAATAAATTCACCATATATACATATATATACTTACATACAGTGTGTATAGGTGAGAGATAAGAGTGTAATAATTAAAGAAAGAGAGGTCATAAATTTGAGAGAGAACAAGGGAGGGGACATGAGGGGGCTGCAGGATGAAGAACAATCATGTAAATGGACATCTGTGAAATTTAAACAAACATTAAAATAAATATATATAATTGGGTAGAAAAACTCTACAAGAGAGAACAATTAATTCTGCAGAAGGAAGTCTGGAATGGTTTCATAGAGTTTGACATGTGAGTCTGTGTGTGTGTGTGTATGTGTGTGTGCTTATGTGTGTGTGTGTGTGTGTGTGTGAGAGAGAGAGAGAGAGAGAGAGAGAGAGAGAGAGAGAGAAAATATGAATAACCATTCAGAAGAGGCAGAACATGTGAGCCAGAAGTGATAATCAGCAAAATAGGTGCAAATTTTTCTGTTATGATTAGGAAATATTATTTGATGTAGTTTGCTGGGCTATAAATTGCATACAAATGCTGAAAATTTTGTGGTAGATTAGATGCACTTCAGAAATCAGCAGGATTTGTTGTAACAGGATATTTATACCATTCTCCCTGAGGCTCAGTAAACATCACAGCAAATGTGGCAATAAGAGCCAGCATATAGGGATGGGCATGAAATACTATTCTCTGGGCAGAACACAGCCAAAATGAATGTGATTTTTCCAGCAGCTATAGCTTTCAGATACATGCCTATATAAAACTAACCCTCATGCCACTCAGTCAAGGAAGGATCAGAGAATAGACTACCTGAGCCTTATAACTTCTTGGAGAACTACACAGCACTGATGGTTTCTGGGGGAAGGGAAGACATTATCTTTAATTGCTATACTCACTGATGATCCAACACAATCCTATGTATTGTTCCCAACCCACATTTAAATTCAAACAGGACATAAAAGAAAACAAAAAGACATGAACGGAGAAACAGACTCGTAGAAGGGAATATGCAGAAAGGGTTTAGAGGGTTGACTGAAAGCACAAGGTTGCCAGTAATCAGAATGCATTTTATAATATATGTAGTTGTCACTGGACAAATTGTGAAAGGAAAGAATGAAGAAGTAGAACCATTCAAGGCAGTCTAAGTAAATGAAAATATCCAGTCGTCATTAACACAGAGTGGTGGATTTATAATTAGGATTTTAAAATATTTTTCTTCTAACTGAATATTTTAATGAATAACAACTAAGATTCATTTAGCTGATAATAAAGAGAAGAAACATGTGTGAAAGAGTTTTGCAAAAAATTGAGAGTGCCAGCATTAAGTAAATATGGTGAAATAACCTGGCAGTGATAAGGTAGATTGAGATTCTAGGTCATGAATATAATATGAGATCAGAAGATATCTTTCATGGTTGAGCAAATGTCCTTTTTGTGTACTTGAGCCTCTTTTGGATATATGCCCAGGAGTGGTATGGCTGGATCTTGAGGAAGCGCTATTCCTAGTTGTCTGAGAAAGCGCCAGATTGATTTCCAGAGTGGTTGTACAAGTTTACATTCCCACCAGCAGTGGAGAAGGGTTCCCCTTTCTCCACAACCTCTCCAGCATGTGTTTTCACTTGAGTTTTTGATCTTGGCCATTCTGATGGGTGTAAGGTGAAATCTCAGGGTTGTTTTGATTTGCATTTCCCTAATGGCTAGTGAGGTTGAGCATTTCTTTAAGTGCTTCTCCGCCATTCGATATTCCTCTACAGAGAATTCTCTGTTTAGCTCTGTTCCCCATTTTTTAAGTGGATTACTTGGTTTGCTGCTTTTCAGCTTCTTTAGTTCTTTATATATACTGGATATGAGTCCTCTGTCAGATAAAGGGTTGGTGAAGATGTTTGTAGCAGCTTTATTTGTAATAGCCAGAAGCAGGAAACAACCCAGATGCCCCTCAACTGAAGAATGGATGCAGAAATTGTGGTACATCTACACAATGGAATATTACTCAGCAATGAAAAATAAGGAAATCATGAAATTTGCAGGTAAATGGTGGGATCTGGAAAGGATCATCCTGAGTGAGTTGTCCCAGAAGCAAAAAGACACACATGGTATATACTCACTCATATAGACATACAACATAGGACAAACCCACTAAAACCTGTGCATCTAAAGAAACTAAGCAAGAGAGAGGACCCTAACTAAAATGTCCAATCCCCATCCAGAAAGGCAAAAAGGAGGGACATCAGAAGAAGAAGAAAACAGCAAACAACCTAGGAACCTACCACAGAGGGCCTCTGAAAACCTCTGCCCTACAGACTATCAATGCAGATGCTAAGCCTGATGGGCAACTGTTGGGCATAGTGAAGGAAATTTTATGTAAGAACTGGAAAATAGTAAGAGCTGGAGAGGACAGGGTCTCCACAAGGAGAGCAACAGAACCAGAAAATTTGAACATAGGGAACTTCCCAGAGACTCATACTCCAACCAAGGACTATTCATAGAGATAACCCAGAACCCCTGCACAGATGTAGCCCAGGGCAGTTCAGAGTCCAATTGGGTTACATAGTAATGTGAAGAGGGAGTGCTTCTGACATAATCTGATTGGCCTGCTCTTTGATCACCTCCCCCTGGGGGGGAGCAGCCTTACCAGGCCATAGTAGAGGACAATGCAGCCACTTTTGATGTGAACTGATAGACTAAGATCAGAAAGGAGAGGAGAACCTCCCCTATCAGTGGACTTGGAGAGTGGCATGCATGCAGAGGGAGGAGGGAAGGTGGGATTGGGAGGGGAGGAGGGAGGGGCTTATGGGGGGATGCAGAATGAATAAAGTAAAATAAAAAAAAAAGAAGATATCTTTCTTTGGCCATCTTTTACAGTTTTTTTTATTAGCTATTTATCTCCTATTATAAAGGAACAGGTGAAAAAACTAATTTAACATATATTACAGTTGCTAAAATCACTAACAGATTATACATTATATATTAATATTACATTATTGATGTATTAATATTAAATATATATTATATAAAATAAATGTCCTAGAGATATGCACCACCACTGTTAAATACCATAAGATCCCATATAGTATTTATTTTATATGAATGACATCACCATTTTGTTTATTGGTGCCAACTTGCAAAATAGATAATCATCTTTAATCAAATAGATAATCATCTTTAAGCCTATGTCTGACAAAGCATACAATAAATTTTACATTACTCCACATGAAGAGATACAAAAATTGCTTAGGAGTAATATACATAGGAACAAAGGTAATGGCATCTCTCTTATTCAAGAAGCTTTGCAATCTTGCAAACCATCTTAAAGCTGGTATTGTGGTGAGGAGTAGACAAACCTGGCTTTAAGAGGAAAATATCCATGTCTTCTCTTTTAGATGTCATGGTAATAAGCTTCTTTCCATGAAAAAAGGATGTCTTTGCCAGTTATTTCTCTGAGGAATCCTTTATGAAATAAGTACTCCACTCCAAGAAATTCTTTTCATATGGCAAGATTAGATCAGTTTCATTCATTCCCATCAACTTTGGCAATCCCTCCAAAGCTTTTGGGGGGATAATTGAGTAATACAACAATGGCTTTAGCTTTCTCATAATGGACTCATGGTTCTCTAGACTCTTCATTTTCCATTCAAAGCTCTCAAACGAAATTGCAATTTCAAAGCCAGGAAATAGCATACATTTGATGAAATGGATTTTCATTATTTGGCTTAAAAAAATAAGCTCTTTGGGCATAAGGAAAAAGTGTCCTCATTTCTTCACTATTGGCTTTCTTTTAAACATCCTATACTGTCACATAATTTTATACAAATCTTTATATTTAAACACACAATCATTTGTTGTATTATTTTATACATATATATATTCTAAAAAAGTATCTTAATTCTTCAAATACTTTTAAAGTACTTAGTAGTTATGATTGATATTATCAAAATGATTCAAAAAATTCGAGATCAAGAACACTCTGACATCTACTTTGAATATGCATTATTAATTAAAAGGAATACATATAGTTTGTTCAAGTATGTAACCCCAAGACCAATTAAGAGTAGTCAAGTTGGGGAGAGAGAAGACATGAAAGAGGGAAGAAAAGGAAATTAAATACGAGGACTTATGTCCATACAATAGGAGCAGAACGATTAAATACGTTATAAGATCCCAAACGTAGTTTTGTTGCTGTTATAGTAAACAGTTGAGCAATTAATTTGGTCTAGCCAAAGTTCCCATGTTTATATGGTTTTAAATGCCATATTTAACAAGCAGAGTTTAGAGGAAAGCAGCTCTGATTTAACTATACACATGTCAAAAGCTTATGGAAGAATACTGCTGAGTCTGAAGCTAGAGGTGTCAAGAAGCAATCTTTCTAAACTGTTTAATTATTTACAACATAAAACCTGCATCATTAGTCCGCATTTAAATTTTTTCTTTTTTATTTTTCTATTCATATAAATGCTTTTATTTTTTAATATTTAGTTTATTTATATTTTTACATTTTTTTTTCATTTTATATCCTGATTTAAGCCCCCCCCCTCATCTCCTCCCAGTCACCTCCTCTCTCTCTTTTCCCCTCATCCCCTTTCTCTAGTCCACTGAAAGGAGGAGTTCCCCTCCCCTGCCATCTGATTCTAGATTATCAAGTCTCTTCAGGACTAGAATTTTCTTTTTCTTCTCTTTTTTTGTTTCGTAAGAAATGAATTGCTAGTTTAATTCACCAAGGAGTTTGTATCAGTTAGGTTTCGTCTTTATGACCCAATACTTCATGAAAACAACTTGAGAAAAGATTTATTTTGGCTTAGATTCCAAATATTCCAGACTGTCATCACAGTAGGGACGTGGTGGAATTAAACAGTTTTCATCATGGCAGCCAGGAGGCAGAGTAGATAGGTCAGGACAAAGATAACACACAAGGACATGTCCCCCAGGGTCTACCTCTACCAACCTGCCACCACCTCCCAATTTTGCTGTTACGTTATGAATATATCCATTCAATAGATCAGGACATGATCATCTCTTGAGAAATCATCACAGACATGCTCAGAGGTGTTCTCCACTAATCAGTCAGGTGTCTCTCAGTCCAATCCAGTTGGCAATCAAGATTAAACCTCACCAGGCTGTAACATGTTCTTTTCTTTTTTATTTTATTGCATATGGACTTATTTATTTTCAATAAGCTACCTACAGTAGGAACAGTTATGAAAGAATCAGAAAAGCCAACTGTCTGTCATCTCTTTGTTTTGGAAGCTGCTTGACTCTACTTCCTTTAGTTAACAAAGTTTATTGTTGTAGGGAGTTCTGTGCCTTTGAAATATTATTCAACTTTATTTTTCTTATTTGCAAGTGTATGTACATTGTATGTATGCATTTGTCCATGTGTGTGGACAACAGAGATTAAAATCAGACTTCTTTTCTAATCACTCTTGACTTTATATATTGAGTCATAAACTCAACATAAAATCTTCAATGCCCTACAGTACTTTTGCACTGCCTTTTTTTGTCCTAGCAAAATTGACTTCATGCCTCATTCTTGTCTCTCCCCACTATTTCATTAGTATTAAATAAGCTTACCTGTCATTGTCTAACTTGACTATAAAGTTTTATCTTGAAATTATAATATGTGTAGTATAGACATACTTATGGATAGCAATAAAAATGTCCATTTGGATTATTTACACAAAATATAAACCCAAAAGTATAACTGATAAGTGAGAAGCACTGTGTCACTGTATCTGTCTCTAATAGCTCATAGTTCTTTACAATATACAACTACTATTTTCAAAAGAATTATTTTTTTCATGATTTCTATTAATCATTAAACATGGCTAAAATATACTTAAATGAATTCAGATTAAAGATGTCTGTACTCTTCAATAGATTGCTTCAGGAGGTAGCTTTAAGTGGGCTTTTCAATGAGTGACATAAACATGTTCTGGGAAGAAACAGGTGGCTTTGCTCCTCAGTGCCTTGTCTGCACTGCTCAAGGAGGTAATGTTGCCAATAGTGCTTGCAAACTTCTTTGAATCCTTTCCTTCTCCTCCTTTTCTAGACAAACATGAATGCCATTTCCTTCCACTCTGAAACATGAAAACCCTGTGCTACAGGTTCTCAGGTGATGGCTGTAAATATTGGGCTAAAGACGTGAGTTCAAGTCTAAAATATGATCTATGGTAGAGGCATACTTTTATTTTTGAAGTGAATTTTTAACCATATAGCCAGCTGATTCAAAATAGAGTTATTGACAGATGCTGATAGATGGATGGTAGATAGGTGGATGATAGATAGATAGATAGATAGATAGATAGATAGATAGAAAGAAAGATAGATAGATAAATAGATAATAGTAAATTGTCATCAAATTATCAATTTGGGCATTCAAAATATCTAGCAAAAATGACTAGAAAAGCACTTTTAAAGAAGCAGCTAGAAATTTTCACAGAAATTTTCACTGTCTCCTTGGGTGACTCTTCCCAATCAAAGAAAAAATATAACAAGGTAATATCAAAATTGAAGGCTTGAGACCATCCAGCGAAAACCAGCTGAAGAAGCCCTATTGACGCAGTGAGTTGAAGATTCTACTAACACACAGAAACAAAAAAGTGTCCCATGTTAGGTGAGGCTTCAAAGTAAAAGATCAAAAAGCAACAGATAGAGGCAGCATCATGGAATCTGGTGCTCAAATTATAGCAGGAATACATTTGGGAAGTTTCAAGAGCCTGCTTTAGCTTCACTCCGTGTTCAAGTTTCCAATGCCTTAACTTTCAGCTTCTGCTTCCCACTTCAGATACTTTTATATATCAACAACAAAAACCTTAGTTGAAAACAATTTAACCTCTAACTATTCTCAAGTGCATAAAGTTTTTAATCTTGAGCTGTTCATTGCTTCTTTTCTCCCTGTCATAGAGTTGGTAGGGTTGTCTATTTCAAGACAAGTGATCTTGGAGAACTCTTGATACAGACTTGTTTCGGTCAGAAGGGGACAACCCTTGCTCCCAGAAACAGCTTTGCAATGAACTCAAACAGTACATGACAGTTTATGCACACAATATACACTGTAGCAAATGTGAACTAGACTGTTGGTATGTTAACAATAGTGAGCTCATAATTATACTGTTAACTTTACCCAGAGAGTTAGTTTAAAGCCAAGCACATTGCAATTACAATAAATGATTTAGTAATCATTGTAAATACATTCCCTCTCCCTCCTGCCTTCTCTTTCCCCCTCCCTCTGTGTGTGTGTGTGTGTGTGTGTGTGTGTGTGTGTGTGAGTGAGTGAGTGAGTGTGTGTGTATTCATGTGTTTAGCTCTGTATGGAAGACAGAACTATGAATTCAGTACTTTTCGCTATTATGTCACTTTATTATTACTTTTTCAGGATAGTGTTTCATACTAAACAAGAGAGCTTTTAGCTTTGATTCATCTAATTAACCAATTAGCTTCAGGGATTTTTCCTGTTTCATCCTCCTATGAAGAAGATTATAGATCTGAGCAACTGCTCTGTAATTTTTACTGTGATGCTACAGATCTGAACTTTGGTATTTATACTTCTATTGAGAGAAAATTCAATCTGAGCACTGAGTGATTTTTTTAATGCCTCTTTTGAACACTGTTTGTGGGAGCAGGAAAGTCCTTTAGTGAGCTTTAAAATCCATGAATCCTCACCGAGTTGGAGTACTTCATATAAATGCAGACTTTTCCAAAACTGTTCCTTCAATTCCAGGGTGAAAGGAAGCTGATTAAGGGGTCTCTCTCATGGTTTTATTGGGAGAAAAAAAAAGATTGTTTATCTTGTTTTTTCAAACACGAATCTTTAAATAAAGAAGGATGCAATCCCTGGAAGAAACTGTTTAAAACATCTTTGAGAAGTGCTTTTCCCCATTGTAGAAGATAAAAACAAAATAAAACAAAGCAAACAATAATAACAACAACAACAAAGGGTGCGTTTATCCTTCACTTACACAGTGACTTTAAAGTAAATCCATGGGTTAAGAATATCTGAGGTCCAAACAGTTTTTTCAAGAGGTAGAAAATGTCTTGATACAGTACCTGTGGTAGAGAATCCCAGAGAGTACCTTGCATTTCTTTGTATTTGGTGTCTAGGTCTACTTACACATGTGATAAATAGAACTCTCAACATGTTCTCAGAGAAAAGTGGTTGAGGACCCACACTGATGAATCCATGAGTGAAAGAAGACGTTGATATTCACACTTTTGTCAGGGTATGGATAACATTCATTCTGTTTGTATTCTTTCTACCAAGTACAATGGGTTTACAATTATCTTCCAGTAGTATATAGTGTTTAAAATGATAAACATAAAATTAGAATAAGGGAGTGGGTTGGCAGTTCAGAGTACAAGAGGAATTATGGGCTCTCATAACCAATGGTAGTGGTCTTTTCAAAAGCCTTATAGAAACCTACCACTCTAGAAACTTCTTAAAATATATACACATATAGGAGGAGTTTAAATGCATTATTATAAAAAGGGGGGAACAGTGCTCTGAGTAGACATCCTACGGTATCTAATAAAACTCCCAGTACCGAGAATAGGTTACATCTATTTGAGTTGTTCACCAAAATGTCCTGCAGTCACCCCAAATATTATAGATTATTTCCAATGCTATTTATTGTCCTCAATATTTGTCAGTAAGAACTGATTGTTTAAAACACATCATTGAACAAGGATAAACGACATTTCATTTCTTAGCATTAATAGTGCTGGAAGGTACTTTGCATACCACCAGAGGAGAAAAGTAACCATTAATCTCTCCCACTCATGAATCCTGTGATCTACAACAATGACCTACCTGTCAGGAGTTGGTCTGGTGCTATTCTCATGTTAATCACCTCCCCCAGGTCTGCTTGTTGTTGTTGTTATTATTTTAAAGCAGACTCTCACATACCCAAAATGACTCGTAAATTTGCCTCTCTCACCAATAAAATGCTGACACACCTGGGCAAGGTGGATGGGATAGGTGTGGCCTAGGTTCCAAGACTAGGAGACAGAGAGGATCTTGGGAAGGAGATGAGAGAAAAATAAAAGAAGGAAGAAAGAGGAAGACAATGAGTTAGCATGGAAGGAACCACACGGGCGGGGAGGAAAGACCCCAAGAATGTCATGAAAAAGACTGGTCCAGAAGAAGAAGTATTTGGGATTATGGATGGGAGATAGCCCAATTAGGAATGATCAAAGCAGATGGCAAGGGATGGCGGATGGGAGATATGAGATAGCATAGGTGGAATTATCTGCCCAGCCTGAGGTGATATACAGCAATTATAAAACCTATTAAGTGTCTCTGTCCTTTATTGATAATAAGAGCAGGTTAGATAATACCACCATGATACTTACAAACTTACAAACATTATTAGACCACACTTCTAAAATTATCACAACACCTTGTAAAAGATGCCCACTGGTGAAATACTGGCACAAATGTTATGGGAGTGACCAACTACTTTTTTTTTTTTAATTCAAGGGCCACTCCAGAGATAGAACCCATACCAGACACTATTAATAAAGTAAAGAACTTGATGTTAGGTCATCGACCCTAGGGAAAATCCTACTACCTTAATCTGCAAATAAACCTAGCAATAAAATAACTACTAATGATATTTTTCTTTATATATATATATATATATATATGTATATATTAATCCATCTCTAAACCCTCATCAGAGAAGCTTCTGCTTCTAGTAGATGATAATTAACATAAAAAATTACATTGGGCAATGTGCTATCAGAGATCTTTACCCCACTCATTCCTAAGTGGAATTTCTTTAACACAAAGACTTAGGAATCTATACATAAAATGAGGCAGAAAGATTCTGACAGCCAGAGATGGTGGATGATTCCAAGAAAACTACTTTTTAAAAACATCATTGCTGATTCACATTTAAACTCACAGAGATGGTGACAGCATGTATTAGACATGCACAAGCTTTTATCATACAAAGTAAGCATAGCAAAGGGGAAGTGCACACAAAGTCCCACACCTAGGCAATAACTTATTTCAAATCCATAGCTTTTAGAAAAAAAAATATATTTATTCAATGAAGGATCACTAGGTATTTCAACCACACTTCAGGGAAGCATTCATGCTCAAGTGAAGTTGTCCAAAACAAATTGGTCTTCATGGTGCTGTTGGTGAAGGTGGCATGTGTATATGTGTGTCTGCATTTCTTTTTGTCTCATTATTCAAGAGCAAGAAAAAACATATTTGAGGGTATATGGAGCAAGGAAAGATCTGGGAGAAGTTGGAGAAAAGAAAAGATATAATCAAAATATATTACATGAAATTCTGAAGAAACTGTAAAAGGCAATTATCTTCCAAATGAACAAGAAAGAGATAAGCATGTGTGCATATATCTGTTTGCATGTGCATACTTACACATGCAAACTACTTTTATTAATTTCATTATTTATTTTAAATATTAATCTTAATTTAAAGTGTCAGAAATGACCCTGAGATTTCTCCTTACACCCATCAGAATGGCTAAGATCAAAAACTAAAGTGACAACACATGCTGGAAAGGATGTGGAGAAAGGAGAACCCTCTGCCATTGCTGGTGGGTATGTAAACTTGTACAACCACTTTGGAAATCAATCTGGCATTTTCTCAGATGATTAGGAATACTCCTTCCTCAAGATCCAGCTAAACCACTCCTATATATATCCAAATGATGCTCAAGTACACAACAAGGACATTTGTTCAACCATGTTTGTAGCAGTTTTATTCGTAATATCCAGAACCGGGAAACCACCCAGATGGCCATCAACAGAGAAAAGGATACAGAAATTGTGGTACTTTTAGACAATGGAATACTCCTCAGCAATTAAAAACAAGGAAATCATGAATTTTGCAAGCAAATGGTGAGATCTAGAAAAGATCATCCTGAGTGAGGTATCCCAGGAGCAGAAAGACACACATGGTATATAATCACTTATAAGTGGGTACTAGACCTATAAAATAGTATAAACATACTAAAATCTGTACAACTTACAGAAGATAAACAAGAAAGAAGACCCAGGATAAGATGATCAATCCTCACTTAGAAATACAAATGAGATGGACATTGGAAGTAGAAGAAAACAAGTAAGAGGACAAGAGCCTACCTCAGAGGGCCTCTGAAAGACTCTACCTAGCAGTGTTTCAAAGCAGATGCTTAGACACATAACCAAATCTTGAGCAGAGTGCAGGGAATCAAATGAAAGAAAGGGGACTTAGTATGACCTGGAGAGGACAGGAGCTCCACAAGGACCAAACATATCAGGGCACAGGGATCTTCTATGAGACTGTTTCTCCAACAAAGGACCATGTATGGATATAACCTAGAACACCTGCTCAAATGTAGCCCATGTTTGCTCAGTATCCAAGTGGGTACCCTAATAAGGATAATAGAGACTATTTCTGACATGAACTCAGTAGCTGGCACTTTGGCCTCTTCCCTATCCCCGAGGGAGGAACAGCCTTGCTAGGCCACAGAGGAGGACATTACAGTCAGTCCTGAAGATATCTGATAAGCTAGAATCAGATGGAAGGGGAGGAGGATCTCCCCTATCAGTGGATTTGGAAAGTGGCAAGGAGGAGATGAGGGAGGGTGGTAGTATTGGGAGGGACTGAGGAAGGGGGCTATGGCTGGGATAAAAATAAATAACCTGTGATTAATGTAAAAAAATAAAAATTAAAAAAAATAAAGTAGATAGGAATTGAGCATTTTAGCAAGAGTCCTCCCTCTTGATTAGTTTTTTTGGTGTGCAGAATTTAGTAGGTTTATCCTATATTATATGTCTATATGAGTGAATATATACCATGTGTATCTTTCTGCTTCTGGGATAGCTCACTCAGGATAATCTTTTCCAGATCCCACCATTTACCAGCAAATTTCATGATTTCCTTGTTTTTTATTACTGAGTAATATTCTATTGTATAGATATACCACAATTTGTGCATCCATTCCTCCACTGAGGGACATCTAGGCTGTTTCCAGCTTCTGGCTATTACAAATAAGGCTGATACAAACATGGTTGAGCAAATGTCCTTATTGTGTACTTGAGCCTCTTTTGGGTATATGCCTAGGAGTGGTATAGCTGGATCTTGAGAAACTGCTATTTCTTGTTTTCTGAGAAAGCACCAGATTGATTTCCAGAGTGGTTGTATAAGTTTACATTCCCACGAGCAGTGGAGGAGGGTTCTTCTTTTCCATAACCTCTCCAGCATGTGTTGTCTCTTGAGTTTTTGATCTTAGCCATTCTGATGGGTGTAAGGTGAGAGGATGGACATCAGAAGAAGGAGAAAAGAGGAAACAAGTCAGGAGCCTGACACAGAAGGCCTCTGAAAGGATCTGCCCTGCAGACTATCAATGAGATGCTGAGACTTATGGCCAAACTTTGGGCAGAGTGCAGGGAATCTTATGAAAGAAGTGGGAAACAATAAGATCTGGAGAGGACAAGAACTCCACAAGGAGAGCCACAGAACCAAAAAATCTGAACACAGGGGTCTTTCCTGAGACTGATACTCCAACCAAGGACTATGCATGGAGATAACCTAAGACCCCTGCACAGATGGAGCCCATGGCAGTTCAGTGTCCACATGGGTTCCCTGGTAATGGGAACAGGGGCTGTCTCTGACATGAACTGATTGGCCTGCTCTTTAATTTCCTCCCCCTGAGGGGGAAGCAGCATTACCAGGCCACAGAAGAAGACAATGCAGCCACTCCTGATGAGACCTAATTGACTAGGATCAGAAGGAAGGAAAAGATGACCTTCCTTATCAGTGGACTTGGGGAGGGGCATACATGCAGAGGGTGGAGGAAGGAAGGGATTGGGATGGGAGGAGGGAGAGAACCACAGAGGGGATACAAAGTGAATAAAGTGTAATTAATAAAGAACTTAAAAAGAATCTAAAAAAATTTAAAAAAAAGAAAAAAATAAAGTTTCAGAAATGTGTTTTTTTTAAAGCAACAAATGATTTTATATTGATTTTCTCTCTTTAGTTCTTTATAAACACACCTTGCTCTTCATGTTAATATAGAGTAAGAAAAAATATGGAATATTCATTTAGAATATAGTTTTATAATCAAATATTTTCAACATAACAAAAGAATATACTGTGATCCATTGCTAACTCACCAGAGACTCTACACATAGCATTTTTCCATTAAAATTTTGAATTACTAATATTTTCTGTAAGATATTCACATCAGATCTACTGGCTTTAGAATAGACCAGACAATTAATAAATTGAATTTCTTCAATGAATTTTGATAATTCTTCACACCCTTGGGGGAGACTATACTAGCAACCTATTAATAAAACCCCAGTTCTGAAATGACAGGAAGTTTTTCAGCCTCTGTAGCAAGAAAGAATGATTCAAACAGAACTTCTGAGGATTTTATACCAGAAGTCAGGGTCTCAGTTATCAGAAGGTTAGCAAAGGACATTTCAGTATTTATGCTTTTATCTCCATCATCATCAAAAGCTAAATACAAAGCAAGACAAATATTCCAATTACATGAGAAACTGAATGTAAATCTCTAAGTTGTCCACTCATTATACAACACTCACGCCCAACATTTCCTGATTATCATTCAGTAATACTTTGTAAAATGATTCAGCAGTGCATGGAGATCTCTCCACTTTGCTTGAGAATTTTACTTTTCTTTCAATCTTATTACCTTTTAAAGTAAAAAAAAAAAAAAAAAAAAAAAAACATACATAAGCGGTAACTACTTTTTACACGTTTTAGAGTATTAGTTTAAGCATCTGCTATTATACTTTTAAACACATAAGCCTTTCTATAGTTCTCAAAAATCAGTGAACAATATATTTTTACAAAAATGTTCAGTTATGTGACTCATGCTTTGAGCTGGTTAAAGTTCAAATTGCAAGGCAAGTCAGAATTCTTAAAAATGCCATTCAAAGAATTTAATCACTGATTCGCTCATTGGTTCCATTCATGATTATTTTAGAATCATACATGAGTAGTTTATTTAAAAATAAACCTTGACAGTACTTTTCTCTATATTACTTTAATTAAATTGGGCCTCTGTTTACTCATAGTCTATTCCTTTTATTGAATATAGCATGTCTTAGTAGTTATAATAGTATATACTGTTTCATGCAATTTCACTTTTTGAAATGCATTAATTTTAATTTATGTGTGTTAATGTTTACATGCATCTATTTGTGTGTACCATGTATGTGCCTATGTTCATCGGGAGTAGAAGTGAGAGACCAAAAGATTAAAAATCAGCAGCTATTATTAAAGTTTAAGGCCTGATCTAAGGCTAGCTGGGTGGAGACAAGTCCAGCAATGCCCTGAGGAGAAGAAATCACCTTACTGCATTCTTTTCTCACCCACTAGAGATACAGTTGCTAGGAAACTGGCCCATTCCCCAAGGGAGGGACACCAGATCATTAATGGTTTGGGGGCCTTCCTGTAGCCAATCAATTCAAAATGCAGCATTTTGACTATTAGACGCTTGCCAGGTAGGAATCGCCCCTGCCTTGGGCATGTTGGGAGGGACTGGAATCTTTTTTTTATTTTAATTTTTATTAATTGCAATTTATTCACTTTGTATCCCCCCCCCATAAACTCCTCCTTCCTCCCCTCACAATCCCACCCTGCCTCCTCCTTCTCCACTCATGCCCTTCCCCAAGTCCACTGATAGGGGAGGTCTTCCTCTCTTTCCTTCTGATCCTAGTCTATCAGATCTCATCAAGAGTGGCTGCATTGTCATCTTCTGTGACTTGGTAAAGCAAGCTGTTCCCCCATCAGGGTGGGGTATCACAGAGCAGACCAATCAGTTCATGTCAGAGGAATTCCCTGTTCCCATTACTATGGAACCCACTTAGACACTGAACTGCCATGGGCTACATCTGTGCAGGGGTTCTATGTTGTCTCCATGCATGGTACTTGGAGTATTAGTCTCAGGAAAGACCCTTGTGCTCAGATTTTTTTGGTTCTATTGCTTTCCTTGTAGAGCTCCTGTCCTCTCAAGATCTATTTCCCGTTTCTTTCATAAAATTCCATGCATTCTGCCCAACAGTTGGCCAAAAATCTCAGCATCTGCTTTGATAGTCTGCAGGGCAAAGCCTTTCAGAGGCCCTCTGTAGCAGGCTCCTAACTTGTTCCCTGTTTTCTCCTTCTTCTGATGTTCATCCTCGTTGCCTTTCGGGATGGGCAATTGAGCATTATAGCCAGAGTCCTCTCTCTGGATTAGTTTCTTTAGGTGTGCAGATTTTAGTAGTTTTATCCTATATTCTATGTCTATATGAGTGAGTATATACCGTGTGTGTCTTTCTACTTCTGGGATAGCTCACTCAGGATGATCCTTTCCAGTTTTCACTGGTTACCTGCAAATTTCATGATTCCTTTGCTTTTCATTGTTGAGTAATATTCCATTGTGTAGATATACCACAATTTCTGTTTGTATTCTTCAGTTGAGTAGCATCTGGGCTGTTTCCAGCTTCTGGCCATTACAAATAAAGCTGCTACAAACATGGTTGAGCAAATGTCCTTATTGTGTACTTGAGAATCTTTTGGATATATGCCTAGGAGTGGTATAGCTGAATCTTGAGGAATTGCTATTCCTAGCTGTTTGAGAAAGCACCAGATTGATTTCCAGTTTGGTTGTCCAAGTTTACATTCCCACCAGCACTGGAGGAGGGTTCCTCTTTCTCTACAACCTCTCCAACATGTGTTGTCACTTGAGTTTTTGATCTTGGCCATTCTGGTGGGTGTAAGGTGAAATCTCAGGGTCGTTTTGATTTGCATTTCCCTGATGGCTAATGAGGTTGATCATTTCTTTAAGTTTCTCTGGCATTTGATATTCCTCTATTGAGAATTCTCTGTTTAGCTCTGTTCCCATTTTTAATTGGATTACTTGATTTTCTGCTTTTCAACTTCTTAAGTTCTTTATATATACTTGATATTAGCCCTCTGTCACATAGAGGGTTGGTAAAGATTCTTTCCTGATCTGTAGGCATTTGTTTTGTCTTGATGACAGTGTCTTTTGCTTTACAAAAGCTTTTCATTTTTATAAGGTCCTATAAAGAGATTGTTTCTCTTTGAGCCTGTGCTGTTGGTGTTCTGATCAGGAAGTTGTCTCCTGTGCCAATGAGTTCAAGGTTCTTCCCCTCTTTTTCTCCTAACTGATTTAATGTGTCCTGTTTTATGTTGAGGTCTTTGATACACTCGGACTTTAGTTTTTGTGCAGGGTAATAAGTATGGATCTATTTGCATTTTTCTACATGGAGACATCCAGTTAGACCAGGACCGTTTGTTAAAGATGCTATCTTTTTTCATTGTATAGTTTTGCCATCTATGATGACTGGGAGTTTGGCTGGGTATAATAGCCTGGGCTGACATCTGTGTCTGACATCTGACATCATGATATCCGTCCAGGCCCTTCTGGCTTTCATAGTCTCTGTTGAGTAGTATTGTGTGATTCTGATGGGCTTGCCATTTTATGTTACTTGGCCTTTTTCCCATCCAGCTTTTAGTATTTTTTTTCTTTGTTCTGTATACTTACTCTTTTGATTATTATGTGGCAGGAGGATTTTCTTTTCTGGTCTAATTTATTAGTTGTTCTGTAGGCCTCTTATATGTTTATAGGCCTCTCCTTTAAGTTGAGGAAATTTTCTTCTATGATTTTGTTAAAAATATTTTCTGGGCCTTCGAGGAGGGAATCTTCTTTTTCCTCTATTCCTATTATTCTTAGTGTTGACTTTTGATATTGTCTTGGATTTCTTGGATGATTTGTATCAGGAATTTTCTTTTAGATTTATTATTTTCTTTGACAGATACATCAGTTTCTTCCATTGTATCATCCACACCTGAAATTCTTTATTCTATCTCTTGTAGTCTGTTGGTTATGCTTATCTTTGTAGTTCATATTTTCTTCCCTAGTTTGTCCCCTCTCTGATTTCCTCCGTTTAAGTTTTCTAATTCTGTCTTCAGATCTTGAACTGTTTTGTTGATTTCCTTCACCTATCTGACTGTATTTTCCATTAATTACTTTAACTGTTTGTTTAAACATTCCTCTGTTTCTTTTATTTCTTTCTGTGATTTAATAATTTCCTCTCTGAAAGCCACTGACTGTTTGGCTGCATCTTCCTGTATTTCTTTATGGATGCCCAGAATTTATTTGAATTTATCTTCCTCTAATTCTTTATGCATTTTATTTGTTTCCTCCATTATACTCTTCATAAGCATAGATATAAGGTCACCTTCTTGAATTTCACTTATGTTAAGGTGTCCAGGGCTACTTGCCTCTAGATAACTGGGTTCTGAAGATGTCATATTTCCTTGCCTTTTGTTGTTTGTGCTTTTACGTTGCCTTCTACCTATCTTGCTGTCTCAGGTGTTGGCTGTTAATTTCTGGAGCCTGCTGGAATCTTGGGGTGGAGAGAATCCCTTTGGCAGGTATTTGAAGGAGGCTGCCTCAGCTTTGTGGGTATGGTCAACCAAATGGTAGTGCTTCTCAGGAATTGCCACAGTTCACCTCAAGCATATGGACCTGTGTGGTAACTGTAGTTATTGGTATTCAGAAAGGCTCTCCTCTCACTAGGAGAAGTCCTGGAGATAGCTGCCCTACGGCTGGGTTTCTTGCTCTGAATTTAGTGAGCTGCTGCTGCTGCTGCTGTTCTTATGCTGTGTTTGCTTGGCACAGCCCTCTTGAAGAACCAGGGAGCCCTGTGGTTTTGTCAGTTTAGCTAGTTATAACTGTTTACACTTTGGAGCAATATCTGGAGGCTGATGCAGTGGCTCTCAGGCTTCTGTAGGTCTGAGGTTGGAGCTGTGTGCCGCAGTACCCTTTTGGTAATCAGTGGCAGGTGAGCACAGCACTCACCTGTGTGTAGTTGGAGGCTAGAACCTAGAGCCTGCGGCAACCCAGAAACTTTTCTGGAGCTGGGTGTCCTGAGGTCAGACCTGATGTTCCCCCCCACTGTGGGGTTTCTTCCCAATGGAAAGACCCAGTCTGCGGTGTTTGGGGGTCCACAGTTCCTTCTGGGATGGTGAGAATGCAGGCAGAGTGGCTCCACCTTACAGGCGCCTGGACGCTTGGGAACCTGGGTGCCTGCAGGAACCCGGGAATTTATCCCGAGAATTTTTTGCGAGGGGGGCTGAGTGCCCTGAGGTCAGATCTGCTGTTTCCCTCACTATGGGGTTTCCTACTGACAGAAAAACCCAACCTCTGGTACCCTGTGGCCCACAATTCTGTCTAGGACAGTAAGTAGGCCATGCAGACAGGTCACTGGGCTGTTGGCTGAGTGCCCACTGGACCCTGGGTCGTTTTTCAGTGATTGTCTGGGTGACCTGAGGTTGGTCCCAATTGCTTCCTTCACTGTGGGGTTTTCTCTCGAGTGGAAATCTCAGTCTCTGCTGTTGTGGGACCCATAGTTTCTGGGACGATGATCAGGGCATGCAGGTGGGTAGCTCTGGGCTAGCGACCACGTGCCTGCTCGGACCGGAGAACTCTTCTGTGATTTTTCTGGGTGACCTGAGCCCCACTGATTTCCACACCATGGGGTTTCCTCTCACCTGGGAAACACAATCACTGGTGTTTTAGGGCCCAGAGTTCTGTCTATTGGTCACTGTGCAGTCCCTGCTGTGCTGTGGTCAGAAACAGTGTCCTCCTTGTGCTGCCATCTTGGATCCCCCTTACAAATGTATTTTAAGATTGAAATATTAAAGAGTTATATAATGGTGAAATCAGCAATATGATTTACACATTAAGCAATTTTGTTCTTTAGATTTTGACTTCGACTCTAGTGTATATACATCTAGAGAATCTGAACTGTACCCAGAGAATGAGTAAATAAAGGCATGGCCTTAGGCCTACATTGAACCAAATGGAGCAACATTTGCTGGAGACGGTAAGAGATAAGAGCAGTAGTGTGTACCCCAATCCACCACCAAGCCTGGAGACCCAGTGGATGTAAAAGTTAGCTGCTGAATGCCACTAAACTAAGGTTTTGTGACTTCTAAGCTAGTTATCAGAAGAGAGAACACTTGTCCTGGTACAATGAATGCGAAGGGATACTGGCATCCAAACCCTGCATCAGTCTAGACTTGGTTGCCTTAAAAGTACCTGACTGGCTACTGGTACCTTGGACAGGAGCTCCACACTTCCCTGGGAGACCAGCCTGCTAAGGATTAACATTACTACTATAAAACTTTTTACTTTTCAAAATCCTTTCTGAATGTTTATTGAGTTCTTATTTACTTTCTTTGCTATTAGGAAGTGGCAGGAACATTGACTTTAGCAGCTTCTGAACTGTAAAAGGATATCAAAACTCTTTATACTAGAAAAGGAAAGTTTTACCTATATTAAGCACCCTTTGTTTCTACAAATAAATGAAATTAACCAATTGGGTAAGCTTGATAATAAAGTTGTTGTCTGCTTGCCTGCATGTTTAGTCTAAATACTATCCTGCTGCCAGCAAAAAGAAAACTTGCTAGAACTGAGTGTAAATAGACTATATTATTCCAATAAAACCTTAATATTATTATTACATTACATTCAAATTTGGGTCTACAAAGCAAAAGGCCTTATACCTGTAACCAAACCTTTATGAAAAGACAAACTCCAAGTAATTTAAATAGTATTTGCAAATCTCAACGTTACACATCCCTCATAAAATCCAATTAAATAAAATAAATACCACATTCTAAGGAAATATGAAAAATTGAGACTTTTATATTTACTTCAGTAATACCACAGTTATTGGAGCATGTGTTTTCAACCTTCCTAACCCAAGTAATTCTTAAAGAGATTTGTGAAACTATATACTTCTTTACACAGATTTAGGCTATATCATAAATTTCGGTATGACCAAGGAAGTGAGCTTTATCATTGATAAACCGTGACTTTTGAGATGAGTTATTCACAACACCTTCAGAAAAGGAATGGAATTTGAAATGAAATGCTTCTCAGTATCATCTATCTACTTTAATGCTCATTGGCATACATTTGTAAGTGCTTGAAGAATTTTTCTTCACCATTTTAATTTATTTTACTGTTTCCCATCAGTTCATATTTCCAGTCAATTTTCTGGTAGAAAGTGTTCCTGAAAGGTGTTTTGACAACTGAAAGTATGCTGATTATTTACTGTAATTCTCTGAAAAAAAAGTTTAATATTCTCCTATGATCTGCAAGTGTTCAAATTTTCTTTTATTATTATTATTTTAATTACAATTTTATTTTTATATTAATTACAGTTTATTCACTTTGTATCCCACCTGTACACAAGCACTCACAGAACTGAGGCAGAAGAGTCTCTGAGGCTTACTGACTATCAACATAGCCAAATACCTGCCTCAGAAGAAAAGGACAGAGCAATAAAAAAGGACCCTTAAAACCCTTCTCTGATAGCCTAGGGTCAGATGGAAGGGGAGAAAGACCTCTCATATCAGTGAACTTGAGAGGGGCATGAGAGGAGATGAGGGAGGGAAGGTGGTTTTGGGAGGGAATTCGGGAGGGGGCTACAGCTGGGATACAAACTGAATGAACTCTAATTAATATAAAAAATAAAAATTAAAAATAGATGTGAAAAAAAACCCTTCTCTGTTGTGGATCATGAATACTGCAACAGACAGGACTATTGGTTGATATTCTCCCTTGGAAATTTGCATGGCAATATCCAATACTAGTAAGCTGTCCTTAGAGAGGAGGAGACTTTGGGATCAGATCCAGCATGAATCATAAAAATCCTGCATTCAACATGCCTAGAGTTCTCAGCAACAAGGACTTGTTATTTTTTTAATCAATTTCTTTTACTTGTAAGTGAAAGTTTTGGTTCCCTCTGGATAATGGGAGCTGTCAGTCAGCCTTGTCACCTTTAGCTCCACAAGACGGTTATAAACTTCACCCTAGTCCAAATTTCTGGTCCCTGATCAACACAACTTCGAAAACTGACAAAATGGGTGCTGTCTATCAGCTTTGTCACCTTGAGCTCTACAAGACTGTTATATACATCACCCTGTCCCAAATTTCTGGCCCCTGATCCACACAGCTTCGAAAACTGACAAATGTCTGGAGAAAGAAGCAGACCCTATCTTACAGACACAATTTCCATAATTTTCTCTTGGCCCTCAGCATGTCCTTTCATGTGGAAACATTGAGTCAGCTTCTTGCTGTATCTACAAATGACATCAGAGGAAATGTATCTGTTCTTGGCTTCTTTCTGTGTGCCTCTTTCCTTTCTGGAAAGCTGAATGTGTCACTTTCATTATTTCTGTTGCTTTTTGATGTCTTTGTTCAGATAACTTTATAAATTAGTTCTTTTTTAGTTTTGACCCCTTAGTCTGTTTGGGCACTCAAACAAAAATTATCCAATTTCATGCAAAATCAGAATTCTTTACATGTCTGTTGCTATGACAAACCACCATGACTGAGGCAATGTATAAGAGAAAGTATTTAATTGGGTTTACTGCTTCAGAGGGTTAGAGTCTATTGTGGCACAAAAAAAGACATGGGGATGGGCAGAGCTGAACGTTCACATCTCATAAACAGGCACAGAAATGTATTAATAATAGCAGGAGTCTTTTGATACCTGAAAGTCTGCCTCCAGTGACATACTGGCCCAACAAAGCCATAGCACCTAATTCCTCCCAAATTGAGAAAAGGTATTTAAGCTTATGGGAATCAGTCAAACCACCACACTATCATAACTATGCTGTTTTTTTTTAATTTTTATTTCTTATAGAGTAGACAACAACAACAACAAAACAAGCATACATTTAAAAACTGTGCATCATTTTTTTTGTTATTTATTACAATTTATTCACTCTGTATCTAGGCTGTGCCCCCCCCCCCAGTGTCCTCCCAATCCCACCCTTCCTCTCTCTTCTCCCCTATGCCCCTCCCTTAGTCCACTGATAGAGGAGGTCCTCCTCCCCTTGTATCTGATCCTAGCCTATCAGGTCACATCAGGACTGGCTGCACTGTCTTCCTCTGTGGCCTGGGCAGGCTGCTCCCCCCTCAGGGGGAGGTGATCAAAGAGCCATCCCCTGAGTTCATGTCAGAGACAGCCCCTGTTCCCCTTACTAGGGTCCCACTGGGACTAAATCTGAAATGCAAAGGCCAATATACAATCAAAGCACACTAAAACGAAGTTGTTAGCAATCCCTAAATACTGTGGCCATTTAAATGAAATAATTTGAAATGTTATACTTTCCTGTTTTGTAATTTTCATAAAAAATTAGAAATTTTGTGTAAGCTTGATAACATATACATTGAAAGTTAGTACTTTGTTATATTCAACAGCATCATATTAATTTGCTTTACAGTCACAATATTTTAGATTTGAAAAAAAAAATATTAGTGATTACACTGTTGGGATCTGATCTGATTACTTGCTTTTAACACAGGCAGTTCATAACTGTTTGACAATTCCATGATGATAATGAGACAAGACAAGGGCCGCATCAACTTCATTTCAATCCAAACTACTTCTGGTAGAAAAATCAGGCTTTTTAAGGTTAAAGTCAAGAGCACAACTATATTGCCCTATAGCTTTGCAGCTTATATCTACTTGATAGATAAAGGGGCTTTCCTTATGCAAATTAAAAGCACTAGAAACCCTGTCATTCACTATGCCTTGGCTTAACCATGAGGCAGTCCAGTTTACCAGGCAGACAATATTGATCTTTCAGGGATTTCTCCGACCAATGAACACATTTTACTCTTGCAGTATAGCAAGCTGACAATTTGAGTAGTATAAGCTTCTGTTTAGTTGTATACTTAAATATATATAGTGGCCAATGTTGAAAACCCAAAGGAAAAATTTCCTCATATTAATGTATTTTTCCTCCAGAATTTAAATACCACAGCAGATGGTAGCATCTTTGAATCATTTCCAAATTATTTTACAGAAATGTAATTACATTATAATCCTATTATGCAGAAAAGCAAGCTATGAGAAACAGTTTTAAATCAACGAATCATATTTATACTAAATCACTAAGTATAATGATACATCTAGAGGATATGGCAGAGGCACTCATACTTTTAAATCAAAGTAAGTTCTTGTTTTAACATGAACGAATGCTATGCTTTTGAATGACATGGTATCGTCATTAGAAAAAAATGCAGTGATGACCCTATCTCTTAATGAGGATAATTGTTTGATCCCAGCAATATTTTCCATTTAAATAAAAGATTCACAAATATTTAAAAAATTTATTTCCATATAAATTAATATTGCAACCTCCAGCTTCTTTTAAAAAATACTTACTTTATTATTTTTAATTATATGTCTATGATGGTTGTAGCACGTGCATGTGTCTAAGTTGGACAGAGAAGTCAGTTCCCCTGGAGCTGGAGTTGCAGGCAGCTGTGACCTGCTAGGCATGTATGCCTTCTGCCTTCTGCCTTCTGAAAGAACAGCTTGAGGCCTTAACTACTGGGCTGTCTCTTTCAACTTGTTTTATAAAAGTGACATTTTATAATTTACATTAAATTGAATTTTTATATGAATGACATAAGAATATAGTGCAGAGAGCTACTGGATCCTTTCATCTCATAATGTTACTAATGATAAGACTCTAAAATTTTCACCTCCTGACCATTTAAATACAGCTCTATAGAGGACTGAAAATTAGTTAGTCTGTGCCAGGTTGTCAGTATGAGAATCCTGCAAATATATGGAAAGCTTATTTGAAACACAGATTGCCAATTGTTACCCCAAGGATCTTTAGAGAGTATCTTACTCATACACACTGTAAAGCACTTGTGTTTGCATTGGATCAAGATAGTAATTTTATCAGTCTTAAAAATTGTTGTGCACCAATATGAGGCTGGTATTTTGGGGATACTGTCTATGTGGGGTTATCCGTTACTTTTGTCATTCAGCAATAACTTGTTGTTGGGTACCTGGGCGCCACTTCATTTTCTATAGTTGTATAATGCAGAACATGAGATTTTAATTTCCTCTCTCTTTCCAATCTGGAGATTAAGGTTCCATTTCTAGTCTATTTTTGAAATAGATGTTTTAGCATTAACTAAGGAGCCAGAAAACTGGGTTTATCAAACTTATATTGGAGAAAATAACTAGCTGTCAGCATGTTCTCAGGACAAAACAAGCAGAAAAATGAATGAAGCTCAGAAAAGAACAGTTCTTTTCAAAAAAGCACTGACTCCATTTGTGCCTTTTCTTATCACACCAGTTAGCCCTGACACTGCTCTAGTTAAAATTTTGGGGTCATTTTGTCTGCTTTGTATTGCCCCATTCATCGTGTCCCTTTTATAGAATAATAAGTAAAAAAAAAAATGAGAACAATTGTATTTCTATACTTGAAAGAAAATATTTCCATGTGTATTAGAGCTAAATGTGGGACTGAATCTTGGTATAGTTGGCTAGATAGAACATCTTCAACGTCAAAGTCTATAATGACTGTTGCATCTTGAGGGTAGTGAATATACACAATCATGATCACTAAGAAGAAAAATGAGGATAAAATTTAGTTTCCATATATTTTCATGAAGAAGGTGCATAAAAATTATTTATAGGATTGAAACTACCTCCCCAGGCCAATTTTCTAATCCCCGTTGTAATGTTTAGGTTCTTTATGAACCTGTATTGCTTAATTACTTATGCCCTTAGAGAAATCATACTGCAATTTAATTGACATTAGAAAGTGGTGTTACTTGATAGCTTTAAAACATTATCAAATTCCAGATTTTAATAGGCACGACATTCCAAATAAATGCGCACAATATAAATTAATTACTTCTCACCAGCATAGACCTCTCAGAAAACAACATTTGAAATGAGATCTGGAGGAAAAAAAAAAGAGAACTATCTTCATGTTATACTGCTCTATATTTTAATGACAGAAAAAAAAAAAAACTTGGCTTTGCTTATGCTTCCGTAAAAGTCTTTAACTGAGAAAAAAGCATACTTTTGCCATACAAGGCCCCTGGCCAGCCATTTAGAACTTGAGTTTGTTGTTCTGAATCCAAACTTGTCACTTCATCAGAGTTAAAGCATCTCTCTTGTATCTGGAGAAAAGCTTTCTAGACTAAGTGGGAATACAGAGGCAGGGTCCTGTTCCCATGATTTTCCTCTGAGTAGTCAGAGTGTTTCCTCCACATGGTGGCTTTAAATTAGGACGGGATTATCTAGTCCCACTAGGCTGCTTCTCTTTGAGGTTCTCCATCTCCATCTCCATCTCCACCAGGATCTACTCACTGCTTAATGTTTCTTCTCTTTGATATTATAATTTACCCTGCCAACTGCTGCAAGCTTTCTGAAATTTTGGAATTTTACTTGGTCCACTTCAAGTACTGAAGAAACTACTTTATATTTTGAGGACTACAGCAAATTTCAAATATAATCTAATGGTATTTATACCATTATTTTTTTTTTGAATTTTATTTTTTCTTATCAGTTGCATTTTATTAACTCTGTATCCCAGCCGTGTCCTGATCCCTCATTCCCTCCCAGTCCCTCCCTCCCTCCCTCATCTCCACCGTGCCCCTTTCCAAGTCCACTGATGGGGGGGACCTCCTCCCCATTCATCTGATCCTGTTTCATCAGGTATCTTCAGGACTGGCTGCAAAGCCCTTCTCTGTGGCCTAACAGGACTACTTCTCCCTTGGGGGGTGGGGAGGCCAAAGAGCCAGTCTTGAGTTCCTGTTAGATTTATACCATTATTGACATTTCCTTTTACCAACTAGATGCCTAATTACAGTAACTAGTTAATAAAACTCAAACTTTTCAATTGAAGCACCAACATAATGCAGACACATCAGTTAATTAACTCAGATATCTATTTAGGGCAACTGATTGAAATTAACAATAAGAAAAGTACAATGACCTTGAAGCTGGTAAGTCTCAAAATTAATAACATAGACATCATGATGAAGATCTAAAAATTTAAACCAAAGGACACATTAATTTATCTACAAGCTCTTTGTGGAAAGGAATATAATACATTACCATATTATGTTTTGTAGGCATCAAAGACTTGTCTAATTTTGAATGTCAGCATTGAAACAATACATTTTCCATATTTTTTCAAATTTTAAAAACACAATATAACATAACATTGATGAGTTAAAGTCTGAAAGGCTACAAAATCATTTGGCCAGTTGTATGGAACAAAACTATGATATTGCTGGATACTTGATTTATCTGTCTATCTATCTATCTATCTATCTATCTATCTATCTATCTATCTTTCTATCTATCTCTATCTCTATCTATCTATCTATCTAACATCTATTGCAAATAAACTAATTCTGTGCATTCATCACAAAAACATACTTTAACTCAACATAGAAATGGACTTCTGGTACCCAGAATGCCTTCTCACCCTCCCTAGAGGCCCAAGTGTTAGTTCGACTTCAGCTTGGTCCTCTTGGGAGGAAGTACATAGCCAGTGGAAGGTGAGACCATATTTAAGAAAGTCTGTCATTAATGCGGTCCCACAGTGAGATATTGGGTGACACATTCTTTTCTCACTTGGCTTTCTCTGTCATTATGAATGGAGTAGCTTTATGTGTCCCAAGATTCTTCCATAATTGTAGAGGAATTTTAACCCAGCAACATGGATACTCTGACTAGGGATCACATCCTAAGACCTAGTTCTGTGTGATCTGGCTGGAATACAGACACTCCCTTAATATATATGCTTAATTGCTCTGGCTGGATTATCCCTCTGAGTGAAATATGCACACACCTTTAGTATACATCTTTAATCCCAAAGTATGATGTCTATTGAGGGACAAATAAAATGACAAATCAGAGAACAATTTGACAGAATGTGTCAGAGATAGGATGCAGAAAATACAGGAAAGGAGACAGGAAAGAGAAGGTTCTTAAGAGCAGCTCAGAAAGAGTAGAGAGGAGTTCTTGGAGATACTACAGTAGAGTTTGGGAGTACAGTACAGTTCAGTTGAGTGCAGTTAAGTCCTTGCACTTGTGGAGTTTAGAGTAAGCTTTTCCAAGCAGAGCAATTCAGTGAAGAGCAGAGAGAATCTAGTTTGAATCAGTTGATTTGGATAGGAATTTGATCCAGTACAACTGACTTGAACCAGCCAGCAAAAGTTCAGAAGAAAAGGGAAAAAAAAGAAAACAATAACAAAAACAAAATAAACAATAAAAAAACCTAGAAAGGGTGCTCTTCTTCAGCAGTCATAGAAGCTGAGAACATTTTAGGGCTAGTTTAGTAGACAGAGGCTGGAAGCTGAAGGTGGAGGCTTACAGAAGACTGTACAGAGGCTATAAGCTTCCAGGACTAGGCCTAGGGATAGTTAGGCTGAAATGCTCTGGGCTCAGTCCAAGCCATGTATTAGTGAATCGTGAGTAGAGCTCTCATCTCATCCAGTCTTCTAAGGAAATCAAAACAACATTTACACATAATTATGTGCTGATTTAACACAGGCTCAAAGGCAGTGAGACTACAAGAGCATGGACTGAAATCTCTGAAACCGTGAGATTATAAGAACTTTCCTCTTTTAAATTTGATTATCTCTGAAAGACTCTACTGATCAAGGTATCAAAGCAGAAGCTGAGACTGATAGCCAAACTTTGGGCAGAATGTATGGAATTGTATGAAAGAAGGAGGAGATGTAATGAATTGGGGGGATAGGAGTTCCAAAAGTAGACCAAGAGAGCCAAAAAAAAAAAAAAAAAAAAAAAAGAAAAAAGAAAAAACTGGGCCTTGTGAGCCCCACAGAAACTGATATCCTAACCAAGGACCATGCATCGAGAGGACCTAAAACCCTGTCTGAGATGTAGCCCAAGACTCAATCTCCAAGTGAGTACCCTAGTAAGGGGAGCAGGTGTTGTCGCTGACATGAACTCAATGGCAGGCTCTCTGATCCCCTGGGGAGAGCATCCTTGCCAGTCTACAGAGGAAGAAAATGCAGCCAGAAGGAGATCCTCCCATTTCAGTGGACTAGGGGCAGGGCAGGGCTCAAGGGGAGAAGAGGGAGTGATGGTGGGATTGGGAGAAGAAGATGGAGGTGGCCACAGCTGGGATACAAAGTGAATAAATTGTAATAAATAATAATAATTATTTTTTTTAATTTTTAAAAAGATCAGTACTTGTTACCCAAAATTAAAAAAAAAAAGATTAACATAGGTATCTTAATATATCAACTCAAAATGAACTAACAGAATACAAGTACCAAGACATGAAATAATTTCTGGGAATGTACCTGACGTTGTGATTCAACATGATTTGAAATTGGTTTGTAAGGTTCCAAAAGAAGTCAGGTTATAGAATACTTTATGATGTCATGAGTGTGGCTTGATTCATGGTTCTGCTAACTTACGCTAAGTTAACATGACATTGAGGCATAGATGAACATGTTAGTGATAGAGATGTGAACAGAGCAGATTATGTTGATAAGGATTCACATAGTAAATGGGTGCCTTTTTTCAGAGACTGAAATAAAGCTTCTTTTATAACGCCCTAGAAAAAATGGTATATATTATGACCAATATATGTGGTAGAGGCAGGGTATCTAGAAGAGACCAATTCAGGAAAACACAGAATTCAGACAGCTACATTAGTATTACTGACTGATATCAAAATAATTTTCTAATATTTTGCATATTAGAAATTATGCATACATATTAGAAAATAATATTAGAAAATAATATTTTCTAATATGTATGCATACATACATATAGGTGTGTGTGTGTTCATTGGAAGCAAAGCTGAAAAGTCTGTATAAAAGGAACATGTATGAGGGGGCTATCAGGAAGGGTGTGTTTGCTAACAATAGAGACATTGAGAAGAAACCAAGGACATAGGATATATGTCAGAAGGGCTTCTTAGAAATTGGTACGATACCACAAATCCTCATGGTGGAAAAGTGTAAACTGTTTCAGACTTTTGTTGGAGAAGACAGCTCTGAGAAGCTCTGCTTTCAAAGAGATGTCTGGAGAATTGTTTCCTAAGATTAACTTTTCCATATTTGGGTAGCATCCCAGGAAGAGGGCACTTTGAAGCCTCAGTTCAAGTGGCCCTGAGCATATTTCATATGGAAACAGAGATAACATCCTGGTGATGGTGCTTTGGCAGGATTGCAGAATGCAAGTTTGTGTGGTCAAGGATGGTTCTTTTCCTTTAAGGTTTTAAGAGAAATCCTGAAAATCCAGCAATTATGTATCAGGATTTGAATCCCTGACAGGGAGATGCAAGAATCTTTTTTTAAATTAAATTTTAATTTTTTATATTAATTATTATTCATTTACTTCGAATCCCAGCTGTAGCCCCCTCCCTTCTTCCCTCCCAATACTACCTTCCCTCCTTCATCTCCTCCCTGCCTCTCTCTAAGTCCACTGATAGGGAAAGTCCTCCTCCCCTACCATCTGACCCTAGCTTATCAGGCCTCATCAGGACTGCTTGCATTGCCCTCCTCTGTGGCCTGGTAAGGATCTCCCCCCTTCGGGGGGGGTGTCGAAGAGCCTGATACAAAGTTCATCTCAGAGACAGTCCCTGTTCTCCTTACTAGGGAACCCACTTGGATACTGAGCTGCCACGGGCTCCATCCAAGCAGAGGTTCTAGGTTATATCCATGCATGGTCCTTGGTTGGAGTATGAGTCTCAGAAAAGACCCCTGTGCCCAGATATTTTGGTTCTGCTGCTCTCCTTGTGGGACAAAGAGACTGAAAGAGAAACATCGGGACCTCTGCCATGTAAAGCCGCAGTCTGGTAGCAGAGACAGCCAAAGAGAAGCACTGTAGATGCAAAGTTAACATGTCATTGAGGCAGCAATAGCTATTCAGATTTTGCTGGTATTCAGAGAACCCACTCTGTGCCCAGATGCTGAACCTAAGGTATAGGTTTTTTGACGTTTGCTCTGCTGGGTTTCAGAATGTTTTCTTTTGTGGTTCTTTCTTTCCTTTTCTCTCATTCTTTCTCTCTCTCACTTTAAATAACGTTTATTCAGATTGTTTGTATCATGGAAGCATATAACATATCCTTGGACATGACACTTTGGTGGGGGAAGGAGAATACAATTCCATGTTTTGAATATGGAGTCACCCTAAATGTACGTATGTCAAAGGTTTTATTCTCAGGTTGACAGTATTGTGAAACGTTTAAATATTAAGATCTAATAGATGGTAGTTAAATCACTGGATCAAGTCTTTGAAAGATATATTAGGGCCCTGGTGGAGTCCTGTCTCTCTGGTCCTATCTGCTGTTAGGTGATCAGTTTTGTCTTGACTAGGTCTTCTTATCATAATATTTTGGCTCATCAGATGCAAAAACAATGGATGCAACTGATCATACATAGAAATGTCTGAAATCATAAGCCAAAGTAAATGTATTTCTTACTGAGTTAATTATCATAGTCTCTAAATGGGAGTCCTTGCTCTGAAACAGTACTAAGAACCATGATGTTTCATCCATCTTTGACATAATACGCCTCATAAATATAATAAGTATTTATAGAAAAGTAGATGAAGATAAAAATACTGATAGAAAAAATTAGTATAATAAATAGCCTTTATCTCAAGAGAGAAAACAGGATGGAAGCCTACTATAGAGGCTCCTCTGAAAGGATTGACCCAACAGGGGATCAAAAACGATGCTGAGACTCAGGACCAAACTTTGGGAAGAGTACAGGTAATCTCATGGAGGAAGACAGGGTGGGGATAGAGTGACATGGAGGGGACAGGAGCCCCACAAGGAGACTATCAAAATCTAAAAGATCTGAGCTCAAGGGGTCCTGCAGAGAATGATGCACCAACCAAGGACCATGCATGGAGAGGAACTAGATCCCCTGCTCAGATGTGGCTGATTGGCTCAGTTTCCATGTGGATCTCTGAGTGAGGGGAGCAGGTGCTGCCTCTGTCATGAACTCAGTTGACTGTTCTTTCATCACTTTCCCCTAGTGATGAGACCTTGCCAGGCTAAGGAGGAAGAGGATCCAAGCAGTCCTGATGAGACTTAACAAGCTATGGACAGATGGCAATAGTGGAGAACTCCCCATTTCAGTGGACTAGGGGAAGGGGTGAGGGGAAGAGGGATGTAGTGTGGGACTGGTGGAGTTGAGGGAGGAGACTTCAATCAGGAGATACAATGAATAAATTGTATCAAGAAAATAAATTGTTTCAAGAAAATGAAAGAAGTAAGTGTGGCCAATTAATGTACTACGACATCAATATTCAAAACTTTGGCTCAGTTGTAAAACTATTTGGTTTTTGGTGGTCATTTATTCACATCACAAATGTAGAAAAATTTTAAGTCTGTGTTAAGTAAGTAAAAATATCATAAAACACAAAATTACGTAGATTTTTTTCATAACAAGTCCTTCATTTAAGCCCTTCAATAGCTATAGTATCACTTATTTTGGAACACATTTTCCTACTCATTTTGTACAGTAACAATAAATTTTGAAGGTTTTCTGAAGATCACCTTTTGCATGTCAAAACTATTTTTTAGATGGACACAAATGAATGAAATAAAAATCCTCATTTTCTCTTTGTGACTCTCATAATAATAGTTTCATCACAGTCTTCTGGATTTCACTACCTCTGCAAATACCATGGTTGTAAAATAAATGAGTTTCTGTCTTCATGAAGAATGTCATATTTTATTTATGAAGAATGCCATTCAAATATATTCTAATTACTTCTAGTTAAATATTATTAGCTTGAATTAGTGATGTGAAAATGGTTTCAAAATGATATTATGGAAGATACTCAATAAAAGGAACACATTGAGTTGTATATCAAATTTTCTAAATATGAGCTTTTGTTTAAGAAAACAAAAACAGATATCCACACTGTAATGAACAATGTTTTGTCTATGAATCTAGACTTTCAAAGAAAGTTTGTAGTTTTCAAACTGCGCAATAGAAGACTCCAGTGTTGGATGTTAAGTGCCTTCAGTAAATTCTGAAAAAGGGAATGGCCACAGTTAAACAAAACTTAAATCAAATTTCAGAGGATAAAACAGGGTCTCTAGAAACAAGGTGTAGTACAAAGAGTAGGTAAAGGTTATTTTCACTCTTCTATTTCAAATACAATGTAGATAGATAAGTGTGTCAGAAATATAAGGGGTCAAATATCAAAGGGTGAGAAGATTTCAGAAATGTCATCAACAAACTATTGAGTTTCTTTCCTCATGGAAGATTTTGATGTTCTTATCCTGATGCATGCTTTGCTTTGGTAAGGAAATGTAACTAATAGTCACATATGTCATATCATATCACTATAAACGTTTTAAAGGCTTTTTGGTAGCTTGGCATATTTTCTTTCCATTGACAGTGCACTTTTGGAAACATCTGTTGTAATGGACATTCCTCAGTTTGTGTCCATCATTATCTTTAAGAAGTGTACCTCCTGGGTTGCCAGGATGAACTGGCAGGATGTAAAACAAAACAATTTTAGTTTAGATTTAAAAACTCAGTCCTCATTTATTGTCTCCTAATTTATGCTAACTTATTAATGCAGTAATCCATGAATTCCTTGATATCATAATTAGGAGTGACAGAAAAATGTTGTTAATCACATGGAAGATTCAGAACAGGGGCATACTGAAGAGGCTCCATCAATGTCATTTAAAAAAACTATTTTTAGAGATAGAATTCTATAATACAAGCATAGAAATATGTCATGTAAAGAAGTCACTGACATGCATTCCTAATCTCATACAGTGCCAATATTAAAAATTAATGTGCAAAAAGTTTCTACAGTTCAGCCAGGTTTGTGAGTGCTGTTGTTGCATATATTAAATGACAGGGTATCCAGGAAGCCACAAACTACACAAGCTTCTTCCTTATCCACTTTCAATTTAACAGTAAGAAAAAAAATGCTAAGAGAAAGACATGATGATGGCTAAACTGATTACTTTAGAATGTTGTATATTAGAACAATGAAAATGCACTCTTGGCTCTTCTATTCATAATTTAGAGCTATCTTTACAAGGCTCTGTGCTTTTTCTACAGGAAAGGCCTTCCCAGTAGCAGACTCTCATTGTTCAGGATGAAGAAGGAAGAATTCTAAGAGACAAATTGTCTAAATATAAGGATTTGTAAGAGAATAACCACATCCTATTAAGAAATGTCAGCTATGATTTCAATATATTCATCATATGCTCTAGATTGGAATAAGTTATGGCATAAGCAAAGGATTTTTAATAAATGTCTTTATAGAAACTAGAACAAGAGGATTTATTTCTGCCAAAATTCTATTCTTTTAACTAGTTGTGATTGAACATTTAATCAATGGTCAATTAACTACAAAGTTAAAAGTAATTAAAGTCAAACATTATATTACTTCACGATATATATATATATCAAGATTAGGAATCCATCTATATACCCATTTTCTGTATTTTGTTAGACTTGGCTAAAGGGACTCTTAAAACTAAACATAGTTGTGTATTTTTGCCCCCAGCAACTGCTCTGGATGTATATTCTATTCTGACAATGTAGTCCCACCATTTAAGTTTTATGCCAAGTGTCTAGCAATATTATCATATCTTGTCCAGCCACTACTGAATTTAGAAAATAAAGTACATCTCCTACTGTATTCACTCAAATTATCCCAGATTGCAGCTTTGGTTGCTCTGAGATCAGTGCCCTTAAGTGACAGAGGATACACAGAAAATGACATTGCCTTGACTTCTTTACACCCTATAGTAATCAAATGGAATCCATGCCTTTTTAACACTATCCATGGGTTCCAATATCTCTGGGAGTAGTTTTCTTTAATACACTACCAGTTATATATTCATGGAGAAGGATAACGTTTCATCCTCCCTAAAGAAGTGACATTTCCTGATTTTCTTTAGCTTGTGAAAGTACTGGTCCCCATCTTGAAGCTGAGTGGAACATCCATATCTAATGGGAACAGGGAAAGTCATAATGCCAACACAATCGGCTGGCAAAGATCCAGCAAGTCTTAAGTTGTAGTAAATAAAAAATTGGGCAATATAATGTTATTCATTAGCCCTGTGATTATCAAGGCCTTATTAACTAACCAGCTATCACAAATAATAATACACAGACACCTGTTAGATTTTAATTGCCTTATTTACCTTGGGCCAGGCAGATATTTCACTTACACTCTCTCAATATCCTTATTATCTATCTTCCAGCCCTCATCTAATGCCATCCACCTTAGTCATCTCTGTCTGAACCACCTTCCATCCATAATCCCATGGTACTTGCTTGTCTTCTTCATCTGTGCCATTTCACACCATTCCTGGAGTCCTTTCTCCAGGCCCATGTGAATTCTTCTCCATGATAACCTATGGTGCTGTCCTCATTCTTCCTCTCTTCTCATCAGTCTGATTCCTGTGATTCTCTCTTGAACCCCTCCAAACCCAGGAACCTTGGCCACGCCTACTCCATTCTGTCCTGCTCAGGTATAGGCAGATTAATTAGCCAATTGGGAAGGTGTACACAATATGGATAGATGTATCCAGATTTTCAGGGCTAGTAACATGTATTATATCAACTTCCAACAGCCATATGATGCAATCACTGTTGTGCTGCCTTTCACTTTTGGTCTTGATTTCCATGTATTGTATCCTTGGAGAGCTTTTAATGTTTGCACAAATTGGGGATACTGAACTGTCAAGAAATTTCTTACGAATCACATATGCCTTCTGCCATGAGTACTGCTTCTAAGCTTCTCCAAGAAATTCCTGATATTACCTCTACTGCTTTTAAAGAGATATTCTTTTTTTCTTAACTTTTATTAATTACACTTTATTCACTTTGTATCCCCCTGTAAATTCCTGCCTTCTCTCCTCCTAATACCACCTTCCCTCCCTCTTCGTCATGCATGCTCCTCCCCAAGTCCACTCATAGGGGAGGTCCCCCTCTCATTCCTTCTACTCTTAGTCTATCAGATCTCATGACGAGTGGCTGCATTGTCATCTTCTGTGGCCTGGTAAGGCTGCTCCCCCTCAGGGGTCAGTGATCAAAGAGCAGGACAATCAGTTTATGTCAGAGGCAGTCCCTCTTCTCATTACTATGGAACCAATTGGACTCTGAACTGCCATGGACTACATCTGTGCAGGGGTTCTAGGTTATCTCCATGCATAGTACTTGGTTGGAGTATGAGTCTCTGGAAAGACCCCTGTGTTCAAATTTTCTGGTTCCGTTGCTCTCCTTGTGGAGACCCTGTCCTCTCCAGATCTTACTATTTCCCACTTCTTCCATAAAATTCCATGCACTCTGAACAACAGTTGGACTTAAGTCTCAGCATCTGCTTTGATAGTCTGCAGGGCAAAGTCTTTCAGAGGCCCTCTGTGGCAAGTTTCTAACTTGTTTACTGTTTTCTTCTTCTTCTGATGCCCATCCTCTTTGTCTTTTGGGATGGGGATTGAGCATTTTAGTCAGAGTCCTCCCTCTTGATTAGTTTATTTAAATGTACAGATTTTAGTAATTTTATCCTATATCATATGTCTATATGGGTGAGTATATACAGTGTGTGTCTTTCTACTTCTGGGATAGCTCACTCAGGATGATCCTTTCCAGTTCCCACGTTTACCTGCAAATTTCATGATTTCCTTGTTTTTCACCTCTGAGTAATATTCCATTGTGTAGATTTACCACAATTTCTGTGTCCAGTCTTCAGTTGAGGGGCATCTAGGTTGTTTCTAGCTTCTGGCTATTACAAATAAGGCTGCTACAAACATGGTTGAACAAATGTCCTTATTGTGTACTTGAGCCTCTTTTGGATATATGCCTAGGAGTGGCATGGATGGATCTTGAGGAAGTGCTATTCCTAGTTGTCTGAGAAAGCACTAGATTGATTTTCTTCAATAAATGGTGCTGGTCTAACAAGATATCTACATATAGAAAAATGCAAATAGATCCATACTTATTACCCTGCACAAAACTGAAGTCCAAGTGAATCAAAGACCTCAACATAAAACCAGACACATTAAATCAGTTAGAAGAAAAAGTGCGGAAGACCCTAGAACTCATTGGTACAGGAGACAACTTCCTGAACAGAGTACCAACAGCACAGGCTCTAAGAGCAACAATCAATAAATGGGACCTCATGAAACTGAAAAGCTTCTGTAAAGCAAAGGACACCGTCATCAAAACAAAACGAGTGCCTACAGATTGGGAAAGAATTTTCACCAACCCTTTATCTGATAGAGGGCTAATATCCAGTATATACAAAGAATTATAGAAGCTGAAATGCAACAAACCAAGTAATCCAATTAAAAAATGGGGAACAGAGCTAAACAGAGAATTCTCCATAGAGGAATATTGAATGGCAGAGAAATATGTAAAGAAATGCTCAACCTCATTAGCCATCAGGGAAATGCAAATCAAAATGCCCCTGAGATTTCACCTTACACCCATCAGAATGGCCAAGATGAAAAACTCAAATGACAACACATGCTGGAGAGGTTGTGGAGTAAGCAGAACCTTCCTCCACTGCTGGTGAGAATGTAAACTTGTACAACCACTCTGGAAATCAAGGAGATATTCTTATCTGGTCCTATTTGAAGGTTTTCATATACCCTGAGGTTGTGACTCAAATAAAGACACCAGAGAACTCTTTATGAGGCCCTGACTCAAAGAAACTCCTGGAATATCTGTCCCTGCACTTACTCAGGAACAATAAAATCATAACAAAAATGAACTTAAAAAGATAAACAAGATATGGTGGGCTGGAGAAGTTGGCAGCAGTTCAGATTAAAAGCCTCTTTCTACTATATGATCAGGTGATTACATGTCATATAAAATCAGGGGCCATATATGGTAGACCCTTCGAGGAAAAAAATAAGCACTAAATTTAGATAGGATGGAGATATATTTGTTTTAAAGAGAAATTTATTCTTATGGACAAAGAATGGTATGGAAAAATAATGAAAGAAAGAGGTATTAAGACTCCTCCCCTTTCCAAAGTTTGGCTGTGAGTCGTAGCACCTGCTTTAATCACCTGTTGAGTGGACTCTTTCAGAAGACATTTATGGCTCCCATCCTGTTCGTTCTCTTTAACTACTTCCAGTGTCTATTCTATTCACCCTTCTGAATGAGAAGTAAGCATCCTCCCCAGGGTCCTCCTTGTTATTTAGCTCCTTTAGGTCTGTGGATTATAATATGGTTATTCTGTATCATATGGTTAATACCTGCTTATAAGTGAGTATATTCCATACATGTCTTTCTGGTTTTGGGTTACCTCACTCACAATAGTCTTTTGTAGTTCCATCCATTTGCCTGCAAATTACATGATTTTCTTGCTTTTAATAGCTGAGTGGTATTACATTATGTAAATGTACCACAATTTCTGTATCAGTTCTTCAGTTTAGGGGCATCTAGTTTGTCCTAAGCTCTGACTGTTAGGACGAAAGCTACTATGAACATAGTTGAGCAAATGTCTTGATTGTATGGTAGAGCATATTTGGGGTATATGCTGAATTTTGGCCAACCAAACCTTGACTCATAGGAGAGAGTGGGAGAAAAGAAAGATGCAGAGAAGACAGGACCTCCATATGAAGACCAACAGAGCCAACAAATCAACATCCATTGGGGACTGCAGAGACTGATACACCAACCAAGGGTCATGCATGAAGAGGACCTATATCCCCTGCTCAGTCTGCATGTGGGTTTCCTAGTATTGTGTGCAGGGGCTGTCTCTGACATGGACTCTATTTCCCACTCTTTGATCACTTCTATCTGGTAGGGGGACTTTGCCAGGCCACACTGGAAGAGGATGCAAGGAGTTCTAATGAGACTTGATAGGCTGAGATCAGACTGTAAGGAAGAAGAAATAGGGGAAGGAAACAGAAGGGAAGAGTGAGTGTGGGCCCAGTCCCGGGGTAGACAAGGGTGAGGGCTACAGTCAGGGTATAAAGAGAATAAATTATAAAAATATAAAGTTAAATTTAAAAAGAAGACTCCCCCAATTTCCTAAAACAGTAGGCTCATACAGGGCCACTATGGTGTCATATGACAAAGGGACAAAAGATGCCATGATTAGACATAAATAAATTCTACAAATATATAACATATAAATATTGTATTATGCCAGAAACTGAATAATAGCTGTAGCAGCTTTGGCTTGAAAATTTTTCTTGAGCCTAATGACAATTTGCTCTCTGACCATTAATAGTTGATAATGCATTGCTTGGAACATGATAACCTGCTAAGGCTGGATTGGAGAATTTTTTTTTCTTTTTAGTGCTCTTGAAACCGCGAGACCTACCAGCCTAAGAATGGCTGTCGTGCTTTGGCAAAATATGCCTCTGGATTATTGGTTTGTGGGGTTGATGAGGAAAAATGATCACAAAAGACAACTCTGTTCTGTCATGGATTATCAATGAGGAATAAACTTGTGACAAAGAGAAAGTTAAAACACTTGTCTGGAGGCACAATGTTACGATATATGATTTGGAATGACATGAACCTATTCCTGCCTACTGAGTTTTAAATAAATAAATAAGCACCCTGAATGCCAGTCAGGTTGCAAGATTCCCTCTGACAACCAGAACCCTGAGCCTGACTCATTACTCCCTCTTTGACTCTTTTTTTAAATTAAATTTTCATTTTTTACATTAATTAGAGTTTATTCACTTTGTATCCCAGCTGTAGCCCCCTTCCTCATTCCCTCCCAATCCCACACTCCCTCCCTCATCTCCTCCCACGGGGAGGTCCTCTTCCCCTTCCATCTGACTCTAGCTTATCAGTTCTCATCAGGACTGGCTGCATTGTCTTCCTCTGTGGCCTGGCAAGGCTTCTCCCTCTTCAGAGTCGGGGTAGTCAAAGAGCCAACCACTAAGTTCATGTCAGAGACAGTCTCTGTTCCCTTTACTAGGAGTGTTTAAATTGTGAAGTGAACCAAAGTTGGCATCAAGGTGTCCTTGTCTTGTCTATGTTCTGTGTGTGTGTGTGTGTGTGTATTTATTTGGAGTCTTAATCCCACACTTTTACAAACAATATTTTCTTAAAGCACAGTTGTTAACTGAAGTGATTCTGTTACATGCCATCTCAATGGTCAAAAACTTATTTTTCAGTTATATATTTTTGCTGAATTTTATAACCTTTTAAAAATACATCTAAATGTATATTTAATACAGTTGTCTCAATTTTCCAGAGATTTACCTTTTCTGTTTATTATTTTTTTTCATACAATTCTTTATATTTCTCTATTTTTTAGTTCAGTTTGATTGTATATACTTACATAACCCAGTGCACAGAATGATATCTACCAAAGGATCCAGGCTAAGATAAGAGTGCACATGAAATGATAATTGTTCAGATGATATTAAATAATTAAAAAAACTAGTAATATTCGCTCTCAAACAAAATTATTCTTTCTAAACTTTTAGTCCAGAAAGTAACAAACTCTGATAACCTGACCTATTTCAACTCTTTTAGGCATGGAACTAGAACTTTTCACAGACATTTCTAACATAATACAACAGGGCCAAGTACTTTTCTGTCTCCATATGGCTATAAAGGTGTACATATAAAAATTCTATCATTCCCTAAAGCTTCATGCTTTCCTTTAGGCTAAGATCCATCTCTACACATGCACACTTACCTATATAAAAATGGCCACATACTTAATCTATGAACATCTGCCCAACAAGACTCCACTTACAAAGTGACTCTTTTATTAGTCCAGACTACAAAAATTCGAGTTCCAAATTCTAATTGAGTTCTGTTCTTCTACAAATGAATCTTACTTTTTGTTTCCTCTGTTTTGGTGATCCAGAGCTTATGTACTTGGTCCCTCAGAAAGTAACACCAAAATTTTAAATCACTCCCCTCGGCAAAGTTCAAGTGAGAGTCTTTTAAATACACGGTCATGTTCATTTTATTGCCCATAAAACCGCCGCCCTTTCTTCATTCCCAGTGGTCTTTCCCTTCCAACCAGGTAACACATTTGTTGATTGTATAATATCCTTGCCAAATTTAAGTTAAGCATTCTTCCACTCTTCTGAGTACAGAATCAAGGGTAAAGTAAGGGTCCCAGAGTACTTAGGGAACATTTTTTAATGGAAACCAGGTTTGGGAAACAGAATCCCAAACGTTTAATGCCCTTTGTATGTGTCCTGATCCTAAAACTTCAATGTTTACTTTTTATTCTCCACTTTTGAAGATAAAATTGTGAACTTAAAAAGAGCAAAGTTGGTTTGCAGATTCATTCAACTAGACTGCCCATGGATTCTAAGTCTATTATTCTTTTTACTATGGAAATATCTGCATGGATCTGAGATTATAAAGGAAGCTTTAGTATCCTACAAATGATTCCCTAAACCTTTTAACATTGTGGTTTAACTTTTTCTATAAAGAAGAAAGTAAGTTAATCCTTCAGCACTTAGGTGAAATTTCCAAATAAAATCACAATAACTTTTGGTTTAAGTGATTTGAAACAACATACTGCTCTGATCTATCATATTTACATAAACACATGTGATGAATAACCTTGGGTGATTGATACATGCTTATCAGATTAGTACAGCACTACTGTATTCGTGATTTGAAATATTTCTACAAAAGATTAAAGGACAAAGTCTGCTAGTGCAGAAATTCTTCCTCTGCTTCTTTCCTATCAAAGATGAACTGCTTTGTTGTATTCAGTCTTTTCACAAAGACTGACTGGACAAAACCACAATAAAAGTACATTCTTCCTTCCTAAATTGCTAATCTGAGGTATTTTGAGAGAGAGTGAATCCAATGTAGAAAGTTAGAATTAGAAAAGTAGGATCAACGCTGTGACTTCACATGACAATGTAGTTGAAAAATGTTTGGAGAGATTGGGAAGATTCTTCTTTTGTAAGAACACTTGAGACAAGACAGCCTGATTTCAAGTGTTCATTGTTTAGGTAAAAGGTTGAGCATAGGCACGCATATGCAGGTTGCCTGAGCACTATGAGAGAGTAGATGCAGAGCCATTTGCTGGGCCTTGCTGGCTATCAGCTTAGCTCAAAGCTCAGTAAGAAACTATTTAAGTATTGAGGTGAAGTGAGATGGGTCTGGACATTGGGGATCCTCCCTTAGCATTCATGTATTCATGGCACCTACATACATATGTACCCATAACACACACACACACACACACACACACACACACACTTGACACTTGTTGCAGGACAATTTGGAAAATCTTAGAAATAGACTTAAAAAGAAAAATCAGCAGAACTTAATTGGGTTTGAACTTGGGCCTGTCTATTTAAGGTACTTAGAGCTCTGAGCATTTATAGCTCCAACCTGAAAGGAATCAGGCCAAGCCCCCCTGAAGTTCTTCATCTTAGAGAACTATAGATGCTTTGCGCTGCTATCCCAAGCTCCAATTTATAGTTCGACCTATAACCTGGATATTGCAAGCTTCTTGCCACATAAGTATGGTGCCCTCAAGTTTCACAATTTAACCTTTATCCTAGTGTAGCTCTTGTGCCATTTTTTCCTTTCTGCACAATCCTTATCCCCTTTTAGAATGGACATGCATACAACGTTCTATTGTGGGTACAAAAATCTGTAAGACGATGGAAACTCCTGGAGATGGATTAAATTTAGTATTGATTATGTGTGTGTGTGTGTGTGTGTGTGTGTGTGTGTGTGTGTGTGTGTGTGTGTATGAGCCTTGGGATGAACATGAGTAAAGTGCTATGGTTTCAATGCATGTATTTGCCTGTCAAGTTAACAAAGGGTAGGACTGTGACTGCTAAACTTGATTTTAAACCTACTTTGGTTGGAATAGAACTCATAAGCTTGTAAGAGTTTTTCTAGCAAAGACTATAGGACAGGGAGAAGAACAGCCCTGAAAGTGAGCAACACCACCCCTCAGGCTGTGAAATGCAATGGGAAAGGGAGAAAGGCCATTAGCATAGTGATTCTTTCATTGTCCTTCCTGAACAGAAGAAAGTGAGCTACTTTCCTCCATGATACTCTCCAAGTATCCTCTAGTGGCAGACCAAAACTTCTGGAACCAGAAACCAAAATCTTTTTTGCTTCTTTGGAGTAGTTCTGTCCAGCAATTTGTCATTGCATTATAAAGCTTATCACAGAAAGGTTAAAGAAAAATGCCACAGATAGATCCTGTGTTGAGATGAATCCACGATAATCATCCTCAGTTTGAACATGAACAAAGATGATGCTCCATATTTGTAGAGACATGTTTTTTGTTCTTAGAATTAACTCCTTTTAAGTTCACACATCCTGAAAATCCTGAACCACAAGAACATATTTCTGAAAAAAAATCTGCAAAATAATACAATAGCTCAGAATATGGTAATACTTCAGCCAATAACAATTGCCTATGTTCCATCAAATAACGCTATACTTGAGTTAATAACAAATAAACATGAATAAAATCAGTGGATTAACAGGGGTAATTGGGAAAATGTAGGGTTCAGATTGAGAGGGAAAGGTCTAAACAATGATAATGTACTTTAGTACTTTTCTCTTACTGTGAAACCACAGCAAGTTATAAAGCAATTTATATATATGTATATGTATATACAAGCTATATATATATATATATATATATATATATATATATATAGTTTGTTTATTTGTTGTTGGAAGCTGAGAACTTACATCTGACCTACAAACATGATGCACAAAGGCAGTGGGAAAATGAGAATAGCATGAGCTTTTGATAATTCAGTGCTCACCCTAAGCAACTCAACTCCTCCAAGCCACAGCACAGTTCCATCAACAGGGGACAAAATATTCAAATGTATGAGATTATGAGGGCAATTCTCATTCAATTTGGAATATATATAATCATATATACACATATATATATGGAATAAATGGAATCATAATGTGTTGTATGTATGAATAAAATTGTCAAAGAATAGAAGAAAAAAATGCCATAATAGATGCGGGGGAAGATATTTATGGAAAACTTACCTGAATTTGACCCTCAACCTTCTCCTGCCTCTTCCTGTCAGCTACAAATGCCTTAAAAATGACATGAACTCAGTGCCAGACTCTCTGATCATCTACCCCTGGGGGGGTGCAGCCTTGTCAGGACATAGAAGAAGACAATGCATCCAGATTTGATGTGACCTGTTAGGCTAGGGTAAGATAGAAGGGGAGGAGGACCTCCCCTATCAGTGAACTAGGGGAGGGGCATAGCAGAAGAGGGAGGAGGATGGGACTGGAAGGAGATAAAGGAGGGAGCTATAGCCAGAATAGAAAGTGAATAAATTGTAATAAATAATAATGATAAAAATAAAAGAAGAAAAGAAAAAAATTAAGTTGTGATAACCTCAATACCCCACAATGGAGTAGAAAGTTTTGTTTATGCAGCTGTTTGTTGGGTCACCCAAGTTGAGATTTATCCTTTGCTTTGGTCTAGGGATAGTAAATAGATGGTTTTCCACATGTATTTTAAGGAATAATATCATAACAGCAGTCCAGTAAACTATAATTAATTTTATATGGCTTTAGTAATAACAAATCCTGTTAATGTTGTGAATTCCCTCACAAGCCCTTCAAATAATGCTAACTTTAAGAACTGAAAAATAGTATGTGCCTCTCAGGAAAATTCACGATTTCCCTATATCCTTTATAATATTTTGATCTATTGGCAGTTGATTAAAACTTGAGCTTCATATTCATATTAACAATTTATCAAGTAAGAAGAAAAAAATCAGACTGCTTTCCCTGTCATATCTGAAATTTTGTTTTGAATTCTGGTAATATTTGAAACTGTTTACAACCAAGTTTATTAAAGAAGGCACGTTAAAGCAGCATGTGTTGATTTTTTTCTAATATGGTATGGAACTCAGATTAAGAACCAAATAACTGAAACCATATTTTTGGCACTATTTTTAGTTTCAAGTCCTGCTAGTGTTTTTGAGGTGTGTGTGTGTGTGTGTGTGTGTGTGTATGTGTGTGTGTGTGTGTACTGTTATGCATGAGAATATGTTCTTACATGCTATGGCACTCTTTTGGAGCACAGAAGACAACATTGAATGTTTTTCCTTTTTTCCCCTTCTTGTGAGATAGAGCTGTTGCTGCCATTGAATTAGTTAGGGGAGCTAGTTCTTTAAATTCCAGAGGTCCTTCTGCTTCAGCTGCCCATCTGGCCATAGGAGCCTTGAGAGTACACATAAATACAATCCATCAGGTTTTTGTGACTTTTGAGGGTCTGAGTTTTCAACAGAAGTGTTTACTTTTATTTGTTTCTATGAAGAAGTCTGTAGTTACTTCCCAGGAGCAAAATGAAAAATTATT
Organism: Meriones unguiculatus; assembly: GCF_030254825.1. Taxonomy (NCBI): domain Eukaryota; kingdom Metazoa; phylum Chordata; class Mammalia; order Rodentia; family Muridae; genus Meriones; species Meriones unguiculatus. The sequence continues at coordinate 111,722,968 of NC_083350.1, read as the reverse complement.
CCAGCTGTTAACCACAGGGAATTTTAAAGTTAATAAGTAAATGGGCTTTAAAATCCATATTTTTAAAGAGTTGAAGTATGACATTTACCTACATTTAAAGTGAATAACTTATATTTCTTTCAATTTAATATTTCACAAGGCCATCTAAAATGGTAGTCTAATTAAAAGTAGAGTTCAGGAATCAAAGGTTTATATTAGCCGGTCAAGAGATCTGAATGAAATGAATTTATTAATATGGCAATACTTGTTAACATCCTATGAGGCCACGATAATAGAATTATCTTTTCCATTAGACAACAGTCTAAAAATATACATACTAGTTAAGAATAAGCAGTGTTCTAATTAAATATTAAATAGGACAGTCAAGCATAGGTGTTTTTGTCTGTATAATTGTTGGTGAATCTGCTAACAAGATAGGAAAAATCTATTTTTTTTTTCAATGCAGTTTATTCAGGAACCTTGAACAATCCTCGGACCCTGGGGTCTGATTGCATGTGGGTTGATGCCCCAGGTCCCGCCTCTGAGAAAAAGGTATCAGACGCGTCTGATGCTCTTTGGGTGGATGACACCTAAATGAACATCAGTACAAAGTCCCAATTTATTTCTAATATCAGAGATCAGACCTCTACTCTTGCCTGATGCTTCTAAAACAAAAATCTATTTTTTAAGACTTGAAAGGAAGGAAAGTCACTTATCTTCACATGAAATTCTGATAATTCTTTCATAATGAAAAAAGGTCTGTAATGAACAATTAACACTAGATTAATAGCTTTATTAGGGACTCTCTCTTTTTAAAACTCAAGTGAGATAGTAAGGAAGAACAAGATAACTTCTTATAGTTACAAGCACAATTTTTGCTAACTGAAGGTGCTGTTTTTAGGAACATTATTGACCCAGATGTGAGTGTATTCCTGTAATCCCAAGTAACTAGGAAAATACGGCAAGAGGATCATGAGTTTGAAGCCAGTCTAGGCTACTAAGCAATATTAACTCAAATAAAACTGCATTCAATTTAGTACAAACAAAAAAATTAATCAAATAAGACAGACATGATGGATTTATTTATTGATACATATTGTTCAGGATTGCCTATTTCTTTAATTGTGGAAAAGTCCCTAAGAGTTCTGCTTCCAAATCAAAACTGTTCAGTTCTAAGGAATATACCCGGATACGAGATTCAGCATCCTTGGAAAAGAGTGTTATGCTTTCAATTCTATGGTACCCTGTCAGGAAATAGTTTTTCCATTTTATATTCTGTTTACCTTCCAATAAAGGACAATTTAACATAATCACATCACCAGCCTCAGCATAGTAAGGAAAACCAGTTAGACACAAGCATGAACAGACAGGTGTATAAGATGGATGCATTTTGAAATATGAAGTCTTTTACTTGATGTTTATTAATTATTTAATAAGTATTTTTATACATAGTTATTTCCTGAATGTATTTAATAAAATATTTTAATATTCTTTCCTTCATGAAAGTATATTTAAAAGAGTAAAATAAAATTTTAGGTTGCAAATATATAAAACCTGAACTAAAAACTAGTGCTTTAATAAAGGAAATTTCTATGTAAATTACTTCCATATTAATAATAAAACATTTTCATGTGACTTCATAAAAGATTTTAAAGCTTTAACTCATTTATCTAAATCATGTACGTTAAGGATTTCATATTGTTATATTTTATGATCATCAGAACATGCTAACAATAATTTGAAAGGAAAATTCTACAGTCAAATAATTAAAGTTAAGCTACCATGTGCTAGGTTGATAAGCCTAATTATAAGAAGATTTTTTTTTTTCAGTCTTACTTTGCCTTTTGCAAGAATTGTGAGTACTGATTTCTATGGAAAATGTCTGGCTAACTAAAGATTTCAGTTTCAGTAATCTCATCCAATAACACCACAAATGAATAAAATTCTCCTGGCAAGTCACAGTAGAAGAAAAATAATAAATGGCCAGTGGTTTTCATTTCTTTTTTTTTCAAGTTAACATTTTTTATTATTATCATTTATTAAAATTTATTCATGTCCTGGCTGTGGCCTTATTCCTGGTCTCCTTTCAATCCCACCCTCCCTCTCTCTTCTCCCTCTATGCCCCACCCCTAGTCAATAATAGGGGATGTCCTCCTCCCTTTCTATTTGACCCTAGTCTATCAAGTCTCATCAGGACTGGCTGTATTGTCTTCCTCTGTGAGCTGGCAATGTTGTACCCCTCAGGGGAAGGTGATCAGAGAGCCTGCCACTGAGTTCATGTCAGAGAAAGCACCTGCTCCCCTTACTAGGGACCCCACTTGGAGACTGAGGTTATGGTCTACATCTGAGCCAGCGTTTTAGGTCCTCTCTCTTTGGTTGGGGTATCATTCTCTTCAGGATCCCCAGGGCTCCGTTTTTATTGTTCTGTTGGTCTCCTTTTGGAGCTCCTGTCCCTTCCAGGTCTTTGTATCTCACCCTTAGTTTTCATTTCAAATCTAGTACTCATAAAAATTAACATTAAAAGCTAAATTTTTCAAAAGACAGTAAATATTTCAAAAATGTAAATAACCAATATTAAACTTTTGATGCAGATACACCCATACCTTGTTTCCAACATATGCAAATGTCATTTGATGTACTTCACTTGGATAGCACTCACAAATCAATTTGAAATGCAATATTTTCTCTTACTAATATATGAGTGAAGCATTCTTAATTTAAGTGATATTACAGTGGACATCATTGTATATAACATTGGCAACCCATAGCTTTTGAGTGATTTCATAAGTTAGATTTGAAAAATTGTGTCTAACTTTAAAACTTTTGGAACATGGGAAATGGGTACACTTTAATTCTTGAAATTATGAATTGCCAACAATAACAACAAAAAGTAAGACTATTGCTAGATGTTAAAAACATTTAAAATCATCTTTCTCTGGCTCCCTAGTCAAAAAGCACAGTGAACTAGAAACAAATTCATGCTGGTGATAATTTTCTGTGGATGAATTATAAAACTTAAGGTATTTTACTCTGTAACATAAATACCTCTAGACATTAACTTACAATTTACAAAGTACATTACAGTAATCAATAGTGGAAAGTGGTAACAGTTTTCCCTTAGTTAGGTGAGTCTTCTGGGACTGTGAGATAAAGAAATTTATTAAATTGTTGATGTTTATGCCTCCATCGTGGATATAATAACCACAGTAAAGCATGGTGCTAAAAATAAGCTCTTCAGTCATGTTTATATGTGTGTCTCCTATCTGATTTTTACAAAGTTTTAATTTTTAAAAAGAATCACATACATGAATCTTTAGATTTTTTACAGTAAATATGGGAAATTAACAAATTATGAATGACACTGATTGGAAGATTTAAACTTATGAACAGTACAACCTAGAGAAGTGAGTTTTCTTTCTACTTCCAACCCCACGTGTTGGTCATCCCATTCTTTGTGACCGTATCTCTTTCTTGCTTGCCACTGTGGATGCTGGCTGGTGGCACTTTTTATTTTAACATTATTAGATTTACAGTGAACTTACAAGATTCATAGATTGTTTTCAAAGGCTTAAGTTAGAATATGGTTTTGTATTTATTCAATGAATTAAATATTAAAAAAATGAAAAAGTCATATGACCTTACTGTGCCATCCTGAGCATATATGTAGCCAAAGAACTCTATATCCTACAACTCAGATCAAACGCATTATGTTAATTGCTGTTCATACTAGAAGGAAAATGGAAGCGCTTGAGCTGTCCACCACAAGATGGACAATGGAAATGGGATGTGTATACTTTGTGAAGTTTTATTAAGACGTAAAAAAAAAAAGCATGAAATTTTCCAAAAAAGGAAAATGATTGGAGCTGAAAAGTATTACATTCACTGAAGTAACTCAGACTCGGGGAAGAGCTATTCATTTTGATGTGGACCCTACTGTAAACGTGCTCAGACCCTGCGCAAGTGGGGAGCGGTGAGCACACAGGTTAGGACACCAGAGAGGAGACCGCTAGAGACGGCACACGGGTGCCAGGAGCAGGAGGGTGGGACAGAGTAGACTTAACGTGAACGTGGAAAGTAAGCCACGGCTGACTTTGGAAAAATACAACAGGAACATTTGCAAAAACAGACATGGAGAATAAACCAAAACAATTTTGTTTGTATTTGTCAGAATGAGACCTAATATTATATATGATGATTACTTTGTAATAAAACAAAATAAAATAATAGCTGTGAGATTAAAGTGTTTTTATTTCTAGCATTCTAGACATATTGTAAAATCCAGTGAAGACAGGAGATCATGAAAGTAACATTTTTTTAAAATTTATTAACTATATTACACATTCTTGTGATTATAGATACAAAAATATGAAAGCACACACACACACACACACACACATATATATATTTGTCTCTCTATATATATATTGAATTTACATCACTGGTACCATCTTTGCCTCTATGATTGCTGTTTCTTTGTCAGGTAAGGAGTTTTACCTTAGATTTGTTTTTTTTTTGTTTGTTTGTTTGTTTGGGGTTTTTTTACAATGCAATCTGAAATTTTAGGCATATCAGATTGCATATCCAAATTGCATACTCTGGAATTCCATAAGGCAGTGGCCCTCAACATTCCTAATGCTGCAACCCTTTAATACAGTTCTTCATGTTGTGGTGACCCCCAACCATAAAATTATTTTTGTTGCTTCTTTATAAGTGTAATTTTACTAATGTTACGAATCATAATGTAAACATCTGTGTTTTCCAATGGTCTTAGGTGACCCCTGTGAAGAGGTCATTGCACCTGTAAAGGAGTCATGACCTGCAGGTTGAGAACCACTGCTATGAGGATGACCCCTACCTGAGAGGATGGCTTCACTCATCATTTATTAAGGAGCAAATGCAAATTGGGGCATTTGTACCTTAACTTGAATTGCTGGTATATTTAAAGCACCCTTCAGAAAAAAAAAAAAAAAAATATATATATATATATATATATATATATGACAGAATATGTTTGTATTATGCCACCAAACTGGAAATCTTGCTTTTATGTTATTAAATGCATAGGTGGGGGCATCCTTTCCAGGCCACAGAAGAAGATAATGCAGCCAGTCCTGATAAGACCAAGTAGGCTAGGGTCAGATGGAAGAAGAGGAACACCTCCACTATCAGTGGCCTGAGGGAGGGACTAGGGAGGAGAAGAGAGAGGGAGGCAGGATAGGGAGGGACAAGAAAGGGGATTACAGCTGGGATACAAAGTGAATTGTAATAAATAAATAAATTTAAGAAAAAAGATAAAAAAGACAAAAAATATTCTAAATAGGTAATGCAGTTAAGTGCTTATATGTCAAAAATTTATGAACTCTACAATTTTTTTCGTAGTACATATTCTGCAAATGAGAAAACTGGAACTTAGCCACATGGACTGCCAGAATCCACCTACAAGTATAAGGTAGAGGAAGACTCCTGGCTTATAGGAAATACTCAAACCTAAGAACTGTGTACCTTGTGTTAGTATTAGTGATGGACTAATTTGGGAGGAAAAGCTACATCTTCTATGAAACAAAAACTAATAAAAATGAATAAATCTGGTCTGTAGTGATAAATGTTCCATTCTGAAAAGATTTTCTTAAGCTGTAAACTGCTCCTGTGTAAAACACAGTAAAAGTAACTATGATACAAAGTTGTAATAACACTGTGGGTGATTTCTTTTAATATTGACAGCTAAGAAGGTCTCCTAGGCTTTGAATATTACTTTTCAGCATTTCTGACATTCAAACTCTTTGGCATCTGGAAAAGAACTTACCTGAAAAACCATGCCCTCCGCTGCATGCCGCAAGTCTCCAGCCTGAGCTTATCCATTAAAGCTGAATCCCAGCTGCAGAGGAGCTTAGAAAGTACAGCCATTAATCCTTCTTTCAGTCCTTTGGATGTCCCTATCTATAGGCTATTTGTATATGTTACTTTAAGTATTTTTATATCAGTAAGAAGACTGAGATAAGAAATATCACTATATCTCCAGATCATACATAAATATGATTTTCACAATATAAACTACCTAGTAATATTACCATACTTCTAGTTTGGTTGGCCAATATAAAGTAAATGATCATGAATAGACTTAATTCTCTTCCAGATTCTCAGTTGGCTGTAGCTAAACTTTGAATCCATCTGTTATATAAATGAAAATTTCTGGAAAACAACATAATATGGAAATTAATATGTGGAAGAAAGATTGAAACTGTCTCTCTCATTGCTGTTTCTTCCTTGGCTTTTCTTGTGTTCACTTTACATTTTTGCTATACCACATGGTCACCCTTTTGGTGATTTAGAATGCAAAGTAAAAGTCTTTCCTTCTTGCCTTCCTGGGAATTCATGCCACCCATAAATAATTGGTCAAGTACTCTCTTCTCTTCACTCCCTCCTCAAGACTCAGTTCACTTCCTGCCTCCTTCAGAAAAATCTGTACACCCACACTGATGAGTAGCGCTCTCCTCATTTGGATGCCCTAACCCTGCTTTCCTTCCTAAGGCTCTTCCTGTTGCTTTCTTCCCTTGTGCATTCCAATCCCACTCCCCTATGGCTCTAGTATTTCATCTTGCAGAGCTCAGCCTTTGGCTTTTCAAATGGATCCCTCACCTTCCCCTCATGAAAACATTCTCATCTGGTCATCTGTGGAGCTGAATTTACAGTCTGCTTGTTCTGAAGGGAAATAGCCACCCCTCTCACACCGCTTCTCAAAGATGGTTATCTTAAGACCAGCTTGAGGGTCTGCTTAATTTTCAGGATGAACTATTACTTATATTGCCTCTGGAACACTATCTCCACTGTCTGAACTCTGTATGCCTACCTTGCAGAGGTAGTGCTCTTATTTCCCGATCCTGCTGGCACACTAACCTCCTTCTCTGAATACCTGCATGGAACAGCTGTCTCCTCCACAAGGAAGTCACCTAACCTCACTGCATCAGGGTGTTCCCTTGTCAACATTCACGCAAACCCCTAAATGTTAAAACTCTTTTGGTGCCCCATTAGTTCACAGAATCAGAAGCCTCAATTTACTGCCCAGCCACTCGAATCCACTGTCTCAGCACCTGACTGGAGTTCCTATCAACACCTCAGCTCAGAGGCTACTGCCATATAGATCTTCAACACCCAAATGTTGACTGTGTTAAGATCAGCTACAGAGCATTGGCCATTTCCTACAGAGTGCCAGTGAAACCCCTAGGACAGAGGCTTCACACTGCCAACACCACAACAACCCCATCTCCTACTTCTGCCATGCCATATAAGGCAAACTCCAGTGAAGACAAAGGTTGTGTACCTCTCCACAGCTCAACCAGAACCACTCCAGCTACTCCAGTCTTGAGTAAACATGATAAGCTACATGACTTGAGCTTAAAGCATGTAATCCTAGCTGATCCAAAGCCAGCCAGGTCAGGGCAACAATGAAAATAACACCACCCCCATTAAACATAGGTAGGTCCGAAATTCATATAAGAGACACAATGAACAGTCAAATACTAGATACCCAGGTCCCATTGCAAAACACAATACGAAAGTCAAGGAAAATGTGTGCTTTCTTAAAATACCAATAAATAGGTGCTAATATAAAAGTTAGAAGGAACTAAAGACACAAAATCCTTAGAAACAATTACAAACATGTTCAATATATTCAAAAAGACAGAAAAAATACCTGTAACAAAAAAAGAGGGGTTCAGATGTAGCCCATGGGCAGCTCAGTCTTCATGAGGGTTCCCTAATAAGGGAAGCAGGGGCAGTCACTGGCATGAAATTGTTTGCCTGCTCTTTGATAAACGACCCCTGGCAAGATGGCCTTACTAGACCACAGAGAAAGAAGATCCAGACAGTCCTGATGAGACCTGATAGGCCAGGGTCAGATAACAGGGAAGGAGAACCTCCCCTATAGGTGGACTAGGGGAGGGACATAGGGGAGAAAGAGGGAAGGAGGGGGACAGGGAGCAGATGAGTGAGAGGGCTACAGCTAGAATGCAAAGTAAATAAATTTTAATTAATTAATAATAATAATTAATAATAGTAAAGAAAAAACAAGACAAAAAGAGGGACAGAAATAAACTCCTAATTGAGATCCAAACACACACACACACACACACACACACACAAATAACAATGGAAATGTAATTTCAGAGATGAAAAGGGAGTTCAATAAAAATATATATATTGAAAAAGATCCAAATCAAAATGAGGCTGGAAATGAAAATTTCATTAAATCCCATAAGAAGCTCAGTGAAAAGACTTGGGAATAGCATGACAGCAAGTATCATGTGATAAACAGAATGTCAGAGCTTGAAAAAAATTCAAAATGTTAGAAAATTGAGCCAAAGAAAATGATAAAAAGTTTTAAATGCATTGAATAAAATATGCAAGATTTATGGGCTACCACAGGAAGACCTCATGTATAAATTATGTGCACAGAAAGAGAAAATGTCTAGGCCTAAAATGTAACAAATATCAGATATCATCATAGAAGAAATGCTAAGGAAATAGATGCTTATCCATTTGCAAGCAGTGTACAGAATAGCAAACATCGGAAAGAAATGGAAACTCTCTACAACATGTTCTAATTCACATGAAATACAGTAAACAAAAAACATTTGAAAAGCTGCAAGAAAGAAATCCCATGTAAAATGTTAAGAAAAATTTCATCAGAATGGCAGCTGATTTCTCAGTGGAGACATTACAAGATAGAAGGGTTTGGCGAAATGTACTTCAAATTCTGAATGACTGCAGCTGCCAATTCACACTAGTATAAACAGTGAAACTATCCATCATAATTGAGAGAGGCAGAAATTCTTCCACGGTAAAAAAAAAAAAAATAAAGAAACGTATGAGTATCAAGCCAGCCCTATAGAGAATTCTGATTGCAGTATTTCTTAGAGAAGATGAAGAGAACAAGAAGAAAAAAATTTATGTTAGGATAGTTTTCATGAAAAGTAGGGTTAAGAGAACATCACAAAAATCTCCATGATGCCAATAATTAATACATATATTACAATAATAACATTAAATATTGATGGTAATAATTCCCCAACCAAAGGACACAGGATTACAAAACTACCAGCTGTTTTCTTGCCACAAGAAACATAATTTACCTTTAAAAATACATACTACCTTAGAGTGAAAGCATGGAGAAGAGCATTCCAGGCAGATGGGACCTGGATGCAATCATACATTGCCATTCTAGTATTTAAAATTCTTAACAAAAACTAATTAGAAAATAATAAGAAACCATCATCATTATGAATAATAAAAAAATCCATCATGAAGATATTTCAGTTCAAAACATATGCACAAAACTTGAGTACTACCAATTTCATAAAACACACTAGTTGATATAAAATCACAGATTAATTGCAACACAGTATTAGGATATATATTTAGTATCTCATTTTCACCAGTGAACAGGGCATCTAGACAGAAAATACACATAGAAACATTGTAATTAAGTAATATTCTTGATCAAACAGACCTAATAAAATATCCATAATGTATTTCAATCAGAACACTACAAAACATACGTTCTTCTCACTAGCCTACAGAAGCTCTTCTAAAACTGATTGGGACATGAAGAAAAGCTCAATAAATGCTGGAAAACTGGAATAATTCCTTATGTTGTATTTGACTACAATAAAATGTAGCCCAAAACAATAACAAAAGAAATTCTAAAAAACCATGAAGATTAAAACAGCATACTATTGAATGATAAAAGGTCATTAACATTAAAGAAATCAAGAAGGAAATAAAATTCCTAGAAGAGAATGAAAATGAAAACAAATATAGAAAATCTTCTGGGATACAACAAAAGCAATTTTGAAGACACTTAGAGCAACAGCTGGTCTCCCCATTGCCAATACTTTAGATTAAATCTTAAGATCTATGAAGTATCATAATAGAAAACAGAAAGAAAAAAAAAACAAAAAGAGCAGCTGAGTTTACTTTCTTCTCATAGTAATATATGTCATATGGCAGTTATCAATTTAATACCCGTTACTATGAAACACTTTTTGTTGCCTGTTATGAAAAACTATGTCTGAAACTTTGAAGTAGTGACAGTTGCTGGTAATCCTTATTGATAGTTGACCCTAGAGAGCTTTATATGGGAAATAGTATTGGCTTTCCTTGGTCCAGGTTTTCTTGTGCTCATGTGGCTGTCTCTGCACCTAGGAACTACGGTACAGAGACCTTCTCAGTTGTAGTATCTGGTTCTTTCAGCACACACAACTTATATTCCATTCTTGTCTATGACCAAAAAGTGTCATTCAGCAGCCAACAGTCCCCGACTCAAGCCACCACACTGTTTTACAACTGAGCATTTCTAGGAAGGATCTTTCTCTGAACAGCTTTCTTCTGTATGGTCATCATAGTGAATATCTACTTTTCAGTTGGAGTAAATGGTCAAGCTCCAACTAAATGTAGCTCTCAGCCTCAGTATGCCGGGAGGTCAGGGGTCTTCCATGGATATCCAAAGTCAGTTTAGGAGTAGTAGCTTTCTTATGCTCCTGTGAGCTCTGTTCAACTTTACCATATTATTGTTCAGCTTTCTAATCCAAGCCATAATTAAAAGCTTTTGCAATAATCGATGCCAATAAAAATTCATATCTGGTGCTTTCTCCTAGTACTACTGACTCATAAACATAAAATCTTTGAAGCTACTATACAGAAAGGAATAGTGACTCAGAAGTGACTGTGGAATTGTATAAAAGTAGTTCTCAAAATTTTCCATAGTCTTTGTCACATAATATGTGTCCTATACAAATGGGTTCCAGGGATTAATAACTGAAGTAATACTTATTCAATTAGGTATTGATGGTGCTTCTAAGAATGCTAAAGTCACTAATCCTGGAGTTGATATAATACCATTAATTCTCTTTAAGTGACAATATCCTCAACTCTTCTAACGTGATCTGTAAAGTGATTTATTGAGTAATAGCAACTGTTGTTGCTTCTGAGATGCTTTTCCAAGAAATAGAAATATTTTTCTAAAGATAACTTATAACTCTAAAGATAAATATCTTTAGAAAAATACATAATACATGACTCAGTCAACAAAAGTGAAGGGAAATTTTGTTTGATGTGCATGTAGAATGCATTCTCATAGCACTGTGTGTATTTCTTAGGCTCCCTTTCACAGATGCCATGGAAATTCGGTCATAGAAAGCTTTTCTCACTTTCCCATAAATGGAATGCTATTCGTGCTGTGTATAATCAGTCATAACTTAAAAATAGGTTGTTAAATACTAACTAGCTGGGAAGAAAGTACCTTGAATTCATACTATCTCCCATTAATCTTTGCCATGTGTAACAGTCATCACTTTACAGTTACATTTGTTAAGGGATATTCTTGATCAAAACCAAATTTCTAACTGATCTGGTTAGCATTTCCTCCTCAAGGAAATTTAATGGAAGATATGTTTTCTAAAACTTGGTATCTTTGGATAGTCACTGCTGAGTGAGTATAGCTGGAATAAATTAACTATTGTTTTAAGGGAAAGTCACATTTTCAAGTGGAATTGTGATTATTGTTTGTTTGGACTAAAATTCAAAAGCTTATAACTCTTTTCCAAAACTATGAACTGAGCATAACAACAAGAAAAAACAATAAGTCTCATTTTGCCTAGAATGGTTTTTCTACCTTCCTCTCTTCCTCCTTTTTTCTTTTTTCTTTTTGGAACTTCCTTCTTGAAATACTTCAACTTCTCATAAAATTCAAGAAAAAAAGCATTTGACCTGATATTTCATATGTAGTTTCACATCAGTTCATAACAGATAGGTTTCTGAAAACTGATAAATTCAAAAATAATTGTGATAAGTAATAAAATTATTGCTATCTTAGTTAAGTGTTCAAAGGCTTAATTGACTTATTTGTCTCAGGCAGTTCTGAATTCAGATTACTGACACATTAGCTTCTCAGCTAGTTATCATGATGTAGTGAAAGTGAGGGTCTTTGCCTGTATCCCCTTAGCCAGCTTACAATAGCTGGCTAGGCTTCTTACAGAGTCTAAGAGTATTGCTAGAAAGCAATAACCTGCCTCAAAAAGGTGGAAGCAAGATCTGACTCTTAAAATTTGACCTTTGACCATGATGTATACTTTGTGCCATGTGCACACCTGCATACCTTCACACACATCATAAACATACAAATAATGATGATTAAGTAACTATAAAAGTTAATTTTTAAAAATGAGCATATATCTACAAATGGAGTATTGTACATCTAAGATGATATCTACCACTTATTCAGTAACTGTGTATATAGGAAGGAGGTCACTTCCTCAGTTTTGTAGCAGGTTCTATAACCAAGAGCTACACAAGAAGCCTTGAAGTCTTCATTGTAGCTTCAAGTTACATATCCTCTCATCTTTACTCACTTAGTATTTTCCCCTCATCCATATATATATATATATACATGGATGTTGATGAAATATATATATATATGTTGATATATATATGGATGTTTATATATATATATATATATATATATATATATATATATATATATATATATACATGTTGATGAAACCCCCTAAAAGCAAATAAAAAGTTCATGAGAGCATGTGAGAAAGGAATGAGGTCAGTCTTCATGCTGTCTTGGCTTGATTTTACCTGCTTTACTCAAACTGAGAAAAGAAAAATTCCATACCTGATATGCTGGTTGGGTTTTGTTAACTTTTTGTTGTTGCTGTTGTTAACTTTTTTCATTTTTATTTTTTTAAATTAAATTTTTATTTTTTATATTAATTGCAGTTTATTCACTTCGTATCCCAGCTGTAGCCCCTTCTGTCACTCCCTCCCAATCCCACCATCCTTTCCTCATCTCCTCCCATGCCCCTCTCCAAGTCTTCCTCCCCTTCCATCTGACCCTAGCTTATCAAGTCTCATCAGGACTGCCTGCATTGTCTTCCTCTGTGTCCTGGAAAGGCTGCTCCCCCACTGAGGGGAGGTAGTCAAAGAGCCCACCACTGAGTTCATGTCAGAGACAGACCCTGTTCCTCTTACTAGCAACCCAATTGATACAAACCTAGATATGCCTGAAAAAGGATATTAATTGAGAAAATACCTTCTGAAGGCTGGCTTGTAGGCACGTCTGTGGAGATATTTTCTTGATTAGTAATCAGTGTAGAAGACCAGCTCTCTACTGAGTTTTAGAAGAAAGCAGTCTGAGCAAGCCATAAAGAGTAGGTCAGGAAGCAGCAGCATTCCTCTGTGCCCTCTGATTCAGTTCCTGCTGCTACTTCCCTGCCCTGAGTTCTTACCTTGACTTCCCTCTTCTCTAGATAGACTACCTGGAAGTGTAAAGTGAAATAAATACATTTCTCCAAGTTACTTTTGATCATGATGTTTATCATAGTAATTGAAAAGTAACTCAACCACATAGGTCAGACCCCAGGAAGAGTCATGACTCCATCTAATCATAAATGAGAATTTTTAATTTTTTGCTTCCCTTTTTACTTCCTTTATTCACTGGGTTTACAGTACTGGATTTCTCCCAAACACTTAATGTTGTACCTTTGCATCTGAGTGTTTTTTTATTTCTTATACTGACTTTTTCTTTTCTTATTATTTTATTATTAGTAAGCGTTATTAACTATCAGTTATTATTTTATTATCTTACTAATTTTGGTATCAGCATTATTATTTTATGCCTCTTAGTCTGACCTGCATTAACTGTGCTCCTCCTTCCATTGTAGTAGACACAGTAAATGCTTACAGTGATTTCACCATAGATATATGTCTGGTTTGTGTTGTTTTGATGATACTATAATCACTTTCTCTCTCATTTACAGAATGAATTAAATAATGAATTAAAACTTAAGAGAAGGCTGTGCTCTAAGAAGCTCCTTATGTAGGTGTAGGAAGACATCATCTTAAGAAATATGCAGACGCAGGGAGGGGCCAAGATGGTGGCGCCTGGAAAACAGCGCATCTGAGGAGCAGGACAGCACTTTCCATGCAGAGACCAGGAGACTGAACCCAGGGCCCTGAAACTACATCGATCATGTTTCCCAGGTGATGGGAGGCTCCCACAGCGTGGGAATCGGTTGGGTCCACTCACAGCTATCCAGCTAGAACCCCGAAGAAATCCCGGGTAACGCAGGCTTTGGGTCTCCGGGCTGGAGCCTCAAGCGGGCGTGTCCCAGCCACTTTCCCAGGCTGATCCGTGGGCACAAGGGTACCTGAGACTGGGAGTCCCAGTTGCGGGGGGACCCCACGGGGAAGCAGGGTTGCGGGTCTGATCGCAGATCACCCAGTATTTCCCCAGAAGGTCTCTGCCGCCATCCCAGCTGAGCTCCTGCCGCGCGCAGAGAGGTTTGCACTAAGCTCAGCGGTACAGACAAGCTGCGTGCCCCAGTACAACAGGGACTGGGAACCCCTGTCCGGAGAGGACCCCACAGAGAAGGAAGAAACCGTGCTGCTGGGGTCACCTAGGGAAAGTCTAGCAGACTGCAGATTGCAAACAGACAGAACTGAGTGCCCCAAGACACTAGAGCAGTACTCACCCGCCACAGATTACCACAGCTGATCACTAAATTTACAGCAAGAAACCCAGAAGGAGGGCAGCTATCCCCAGGACTTCTCCCGGTGAGAGGAGAGCCCTATTGACTAATCAGGACCACAGTTACCACCCAGGTCTCTATTCCTGAGGTAAGCTGTAGCAACTCCTGAAAAATGCCAGACATCCAGGGACTATACCCAAAAAGCTGGGAAGGCTTTCTTGAGGAAAAACCATCTTCCTGCCAAAGGGATTCTCTCCACTACAACAGTCCAGGAACAACCAGAAACTAAATTCAAACAACTAAGATAGCCCAATGGGTAGAGGACAGCATAAAAGTTCAACTAACAAAAGCCAGAGCATTATGGCATCTCCAGAACACAGTTATCCAGAGGCAAATAGCCCTAGACACCCCAGCATAAATGAAATTCAAGGAGACGACCTAACATGTATGCTCAAGAAGATGATAACAGAGGAAACAAATGAAATACGAAAAGAAATAGAAGAAGCTGAAGCCAAAAAGTATGTGGCCTTTAGAGAGGAAATGCTTAAATCACTGAATGAAATAAAAGAAACAGTGGATTGTTCAAACAAACAGCTGAAGGAATTGACGGAAAAACATGAAAATACAGTCAGACAGGGGAAGGAAACCAACAAAATAGCTCAAGACCTGAAGATAGAATTGGAAAAATTAAAAAAAAAAAAAAAAAAAAAACACAAATGGAAGAAATTGTGGAGAGAAAGGACTTAGGGAAGAAAGCAGGAACTATAGAGGTTAGCATAACCAATAGGCTACAAGAAATGGAAGAAAGAATCTCAGGTGTGGAAGATACAATGGAAGAAATAGATGTATCTGTCAAAGAAAATGTTAAATCTAAAAAATTCCTGACACAGACTGTCCAAGAAATTCAAGACAACATAAAAAGAAAAAAACCTAAGAATAATAGGAATAGAGGAAAAAGAAGATTCCCTGCACCAAGGCCCAGAAAATATTTTCAACAAAATCATTGAAGAAAATTTCCCCAACTTAAAGGAGAGGCCAATAAGAATACAAGAGGCCTATAGAACACCCAATAAATTAGACCAGAAAAGAAAATCCTCCTGCCACATAATAATCAAAACCGTAAGTGTACAGAACAAAGAAAAAATATTAAAAGCTGCAAGAGAAAAAGGCCAAGTAACATATAATGGCAAACCCATTAGAATCACACCTAACTTTTCAACAGAGACTATGAAAGCCAGAAGGGCCTGGATGGATATCATGCAGACCCTAAGAGAACACAGATGTCAGCCCAGGCTACTATACCCTGCAACTCTCAGTCCTCATAGACAGAGAAAACAAGATATTCAATGACAAAAACAAATTTCAAAAATACCTACAAACAAATCCAGCATTACAGAAGACACTGGAAGGGAAAATACAACCCAAGAAAGCTAGCTACATTCAAGAAAACACAGGAAATAAATAACCCCACTACAGTAAAACAAAAAGCAACCAAGCACACAACCTGATGACCACAGCCAACATCATATTCAAAGGATCTAACAGCCAGTGGTCATTACTCTCTCTCAATATCAATGGACTTAATTCTCCAATAAAAAGACACAGACTAACAGAATGGATGTGTAAACAAAACCCAGCAATCTGTTGTATACAAGAAACACACCTAAGTCACAAAGATAGACATTACCTGAGGGTATAGGGATGGAAGACGGCTTTTCAAGCAAATGGACGCAAGAAGCAAGCAGTAGTAGCCATTCTAATATCTGATAAAATAGTCTTTCAACCGAAATTAATCAAAAGAGATGGGGAAGGACACTTCATACTCATCAAGGGAAAATTCCACTAAGAAGACATCACAATCCTGAACATCTATGCCCCAAATACAAGGGCACCCACATTTGTGAAAGAAACATTGATAAAACTTAAACCACATATAGATCCCCACCACACACTAATAGTGGAAGACTTCAACACCCCACTCTCAACAAAGGACAGGTCAACAAAACAGAAATTAAACAAAGAAACAATATCTCTAACAGAGGTCATGAATCAAATGGACCTAACAGACATTTACAGAACCTTACACCCAAACACAAAAGAATTTACCTTCTTCTCAGCACCTCATGGAACCTTCTCCAAAATAGACCACATAGTTGGTCACAAAGCAAGCCTCAACAAATACAGGAAGATTGAAATAATCCCTTGTATCCTGTCGGGTCACCATGGAATAAAGCTGGACATCAGTAGCAACAGAAATAGCAAAAAGCCTACACATACATGGAAACTGAACAACTTGCTACTAAAAGACAGCTGGGTCAGGGAAGAAATAAAGAAAGAAATTAAAATCTGCCTAGAACTCAATGAAAATGAAGACACAACATACCCAAACTTGTGGGACACAATGAAAGCAGTGCTAAGAGGAAAGTTCATAGCACTAAGTGCCTTCAAGAAGAAATTTGAGACAACGCATTCAAGCAAGTTAATGGCTCAATTAAAAACCCTAGAAAAAGAAGAAGCAGACACACCAAGAAGGAGCAGACGGCTGGAAATAATCAAACTCAGGGCTGAAATCAATCAATTAGAAACAAATAAAACAATTCAAAGAATCAATGAAACCAAGAGCTGGTTCTTTGAGAAAATCAACAAGATAGACAAACCCTTAGTCAAGCTAACTAAAAGGCAGCGAGACACCATCCAATTCAACAAAATCAGAAATGAAAAGGGGACATAACTACAGACACTGAGGAAATCCAAGCAATCATTAGGACTTACTTCAAAAGTCTATATGCAACAAAATTTGAAAATTTAAATGAAATGGACAATTTTCTTGATCGATTCCACTTACCAAAGCTAAATCAGTACCAGGTAAATCAATTAAATAGTCCTATATCCCCCAAGGAAATAGAAGCAGACATTGAAAGTCTCCCATCCAAAAAAAGCCCGGGACCTGATGGTTTCAGCGCAGAATTCTACCAGACATTCAAAGAACAGCTAACACCAATTCTCTTCAAACTATTCCACAAAATAGAAATAGAAGGAACATTACAAAACTCGTTCTATGAAGCCACAGTCACCTTGGTACGTAAACCTCACAAAGACTCAACAAAGAAAGAGAATTTCCGGCCAATCTCCCTTATGAACATTGATGCAAAAATACTCAACAAAATACTCGCAAACCGAATACAAGAACACATCAAAGATATCATCCACCATGACCAAGTAGGCTTCATCCCAGGTATGCAGGGGTGGTTCAATATATGGAAATCCATCAATGTGATCCACCATATTAACAAATTGAAAGAAAAAAACCACATGATAATCTCCATAGATGCTGAAAAAGCCTTTGACAAAATCCAACATCCATTCATGTTTAAAGTATTGGAGAGATCAGGGATACAAGGCACATATCTAAACATAGTAAAGGCAATATACAGCAAACCTATAGCCAACATCAAACTGAATGGAGAGAAACTTAAAGCAATCCCACTGAAATCAGGGACAAGACAAGGCTGCCCACTCTCTCCATATCTCTTCAAAATAGTGCTGGAAATCCTTGCTAGAGCAATAAGACAGTTGAAGGAGATCAAGGGGATACAAATTGGAAAGGAAGAAGTCAAATTATCACTATTTGCAGATGATATGATAGTATACGTGAGTGACCCCAAAAATTCTACCAGGGAACTCCTACAGCTGATAAACACCTTCAGCAAAGTGGCTGGATAAAAAATTAACTCAAAAAAATCAGTAGCCCTCCTGTATACAAAAGACAAAAGGGCTGAGAAAGAAATTAGGGAAACAACACCCTTCACAATAGCCACAAATGACATAAGGTACCTTGGAGTAACCCTAACCAAGGAAGTCAAAGACTTGTATGAAAAAAATTTCAAATCTCTGAAGAAAGAACTAGAAGAAGATATGAGAAGACGGAAAGATCTCCCATGCTCATGGCTTGGTAGAATTAACATAGTAAAAATGGCCATCTTACCAAAAGCAATCTACAGATTCAATGCAATGCCCATCAAATTACCAACACAATTCTTTACAGACCTGGAAAGAAAAATTCTCAACTTCATATGGAATAACAAGAAACCCAGAATTGCTAAAACAATCCTCTACAATAAAAGATCTTCTGGAGGTATCTCCATCCCTGATCTAAAGTTATACTATAGAGCAACAGTTTTAAAAACTGCATGGTACTGGCATAGAAACAGAATGGTGGATCAATGGAACCGAACAGAGGACCCAGAAATAAACCCACACCCTTATGGACACCTGATATTTGACAAAGACGCCAAATCTATACAATGAAAAAAGATAGCATCTTCAACAAATGGTGCTGGTCCAACTGGATGTCTACATGTAGAAAAATGAAAATAGATCTATACTTACCACCCTGCACAAAACTGAAGTCCAAGTGGATCAAAGACCTCAACATAAAACCAGACACATTAAATCGGCTTGAAATAAAAGTAGGGAATACCCTAGAACTCAATGGTACAGGAGAAAACTTCCTGAACAGAATTCCAACATCACAGGCTCTAAGAGAAACAATAAATGGGACCTCATGAAACTGAAAAGCTTCTGCAAAGCAAAGGACACCGTCATCAAAACAAAGCGACCTCCTACAAAATTGGGAAAGAATCTTCACCAACTCTTTATCTGACAGAGGACTCATATCAAGTATATATAAAGAACTAAAGAAGCTGAAAAGCAACAAACCAAGTAACCCACTTAAAAAATGGGGAACAAAGCTAAACAGAGAATTCTCTGTAGAGGAATACTGACTGGCAGAGAAGCACTTAAAGAAATGCTCAACCTCACTAGCCATTAGGGAAATGCAAATCAAAACAACCCTGAGATTTCACCTTACACCCATGAGAATGGCCAAGATCAAAAACTCAAGTGACAACACATGCTGGAGAGGTTGTGGAGAAAGGGGAACCCTTCTCCATTGCTGGTGGGAATGTAAACTTGTACAACCACTTTGGAAATCAATCTGGCGCTTTCTCAGACAACTAAGAATAGTGCTTCCTCAAGATCCAGCCATACCACTCCTAGGCATATATCCAAAAGAGGCTCAAGCACACAACAAGGACATTTGCTCAACCATGTTTGTAGAAGCTTTATTTGTAATAGCCAGAAGCTGGAAACAACCCAGATGCCCCTCAACTGAAGAATGGATGCAGAAAATGTGGTGCATCTACACAATGGAATATTACTCAGCAATGAAAAATAAGGAAATCATGAAATTTTCAGGTAAATGGTGGGATCTGGAAAGGATCATCCTGAGTGAGTTGTCCCAGAAGTAAAAAGATACACATGGTATATACTCACTCATATAGACCTACAACATAGGACAAACCCACTAAAACCTGTGCATCTAAAGAAACTAAGCAAGAGAGAGGACCCTAACTAAAAGGTCCAATCCCCATCCGGAAAGGCAAAGAGGATGGACATCAGAAGAAGAAGAAAACAGGAAACAACCTAGGAAGCTACCACAGAGGGCCTCTGAAAGCCTCTGCCCTACAGACTATCAAAGCAGATGCTGAGCCTGATGGGCAACTGTTGGGCAGAGTGAATGGAATTTTAGGTAAGAACTGGGAAATAGTAAGAGCTGGAGAGGACAGGGTCTCCACAAGGAGAGCAACAGAACAAGAAAATTTGAACACAGGGAACTTCCCAGAGACTCATACTCCAACCAAGGACAATTCATAGAGATAACCCAGAACCCCTGCACAGATGTAGCCCAGGGCAGTTCAGAGTCCAATTGGGTTACATAGTAATGTGAAGAGGGACTGCCTCTGACATGAACTGACTGGCCTGCTCTTTGATCACCTCCCTCTGGGGGGGAGCAGCCTTACCAGGCCATAGTAGAGGACAATGCAGCCACTTTTGATGTGAACTGATGGACTAAGATCAGAAAGGAGAGGAGAACCTCCCCTATCAGTGGACCTGGGAAGTGGCATGCATGCAGAGGGAGGAGGGAGGGTGGTATTGGGAGGGGAGGGAGGGACTTATGGGGGGATGCAGAATGAATAAAGTGTAATTGATGAAAAACTTTAAAAAAAAGGGAAAAGAAAATAATTTAAGAACCTTAAATGACTTTCAAAAGTGGAGGAAAACATGGAGTTAGTCAATTTACATGGAGCACGTCTCGCCTCTGGGGGCAATGGTCTCCTGAACCTACTCAGACCTCGGACACCACCACTGCTAGTTCTAGAACTGATGCAGGATGTTCCAATGAGGGGGTTAAGGCTTCTCATAATATTTCCTATAAGTCCACACCTGTTTGTTTATATCCCCCATTTCTATTCACTATTAACCAGATAGAGCCAAGTAATTGTGGTAATGATACTTGCTTTTTTGCCCAATGCTGAAATGCTAGTAAATTTACTAGCTGGTTACTCGCATGCCTCGCTGTGTACCTGTGCCCGTTGATGCCCCTCACGCTATGACTCTCTTCAGACAGAAAAGGGATATTGGAATTACAGCTGCCATTATTACTGCCATCTCATTGGCGGCTGTTGGAGCTACCACCGCGGCATTAGCCAGGAGTCATACTGTGCAGACTGCTCAGACCCTGAATAACCTTTTAGCAAATGTAGCTCATGCCTTAGATGTACAAAAAGGAATGTGCAGGAGCAAATTGATACCCTATGGCAAATCGCTCAACTTGGCTGTCAATGAAAGTATGCTGGACTTTGAGTCACTAGCATACAACATGAGAATTTTCCCTGTGCTGCAAATCTGTCTAAACAATTGTCTACCTATATTTTAGGTAATTGGACTGGAGAATTCAATACAACGATGGAGCAGCTGAGAGTGGCCATTGTCATGGTAAATTCTACCAGAGTGGACGCAGGACTAGCCACAGGATTATCATCATGGATTGCTGCAGCCATGAATCATCTGAAGGAATGGGCGGGCATGGGAGCATTAGCAGGCCTTCTGGTGTTGGTCTCCTTGGTTTGCCTGTGGTATATATGCAAGATTAGAGTCTCACAACAGCGTAATGCAGCCATGACCATTCAGGCCTTTACAGCCATTGAAGCAGGACAGTCTCCCCAAGCATGGTTGGCTACCATAAAAAGCTAAAATGTTACTCTCAGGATGCGAGGCTAAGCACTGCACTCAGGGTCAGCCGCTTTGGACCCAGAGAAGAGCATGTCTGATTGCATGCGGGTTGATGCCCCAGGTACCGCCTCTGAGAAAAAGGTATCAGACGGGTCTGATGCTCTCTGGGTGGATGACACCTAAATGAACATCAGTACAAAGTCCCAATTTATTTCTAATATCAGAGATCAGACCTCTACTCTTGCCTGATGCGTCTTAAACAAAAAGGGGGAACTGTAGAGAGCTGCGGAATGCTGTGCCTTAAAGATGGAACTGGTTTCCGCCTTCCACCTTCCCGATGGTGAGTGCTTTCTGTCACGAACAATTCCACATTTGGCTAAGGCTGAGGATCTGGCTTGCTTCCATGTATGTGGACCTATCTGCATTGCCCACGTGGCATGCTGGGGTTGGCTACCCAGAGGCTATTTAAGCTGTGGGCTGACTTTCCCCAGGGTCAGATGATTGTTCAAGGTTCCTGAATAAACTGCACTGGAAAAAAAAAAAGAAATATATAGACAAGAACATAAAATGTATAGAAATTATGAGGAATCAAGGTTAGCTGACTCTTCAGAAGTTCAGAATGTTTCAGTCATAACTCAGATATTGACACTGATAAAATACTGGGGTAATAATTTAAATTTCTAATTTTATATAGCTAGGTGAATTACAGAATCCAATATAAAGTTTCTATAATAAACTTAGCAGGGATAAAGTTAATAAAAAAAAGACATAAAACATACAAGCAGGAAATTAAAAACTCAATAAAACAAATAAAATTCAGTATATGGAATAAAAATTAGGCTTGATCAACAAGAAAAAAGCCTAGGTGAGCATGTTGTCCAGGTAGATAGATATATTCAAACAGTACTTTTCCAAAAACAAAGTCACAAACAAGGCCATCAAAACAAATAAGCAAAAATAATTACTTCCTTTTCTTTTCTTTTTCTTTATTAATTACACTTTACTCACTTTGTATCCTCCCCCCCCCCCGTGGTTCCCTCCCACCTCCCATCCCAATCCCTCCCTTCCTCCACCCTCTGTATGCATGCCCCTCCCCAAGTCCACTGATAGGGGAGGACTTCTTTTCCTTCCTTCTGACTCTTGGCAATTAGGTCTCATCAGGAGTGGCTGCCTTGTCTTCTTCTGTGGCCTGGTAATGCTGCTTCCCCCTCAGGGGGAGGTAATTAAAGAGCAGGCCAATCAGTTCATGTCAGAGACAGTCCCTGTTCCTATTACAATGGAACCCACTTGGATACTGAACTGCCATGTGCTACATCTGTGCAGGGGTCTTAGGTTATCTCCATGTAAAGTCCTTGGTTGGAATAGCAGTCTCAGGAAAGACCCCTGTGCTCAGATTTTTTGGTTCTGTTGCTCTCCTTATGGAGTTCCTGTCCTCTCCAGATCTTACCGCTTCCCACTTCTTTCCTAAGATTCCCTGCACTCTGCCCAAAGGTTGCCCATGAGTCTCAGTATCTACATTGATAGTCTGCAGGGCAGAGCTTTTCAGAGGTCCTCTGTGTCAGGCTCCTGACTTGTTCCCTCTTTTCTCCTTCTTCTGATGTCCAGCTCTTTGCCTTTCTGGATAGGAATTGAGCATTTTAGCAAGAGTCCTCCCTCTTGATTAGTTTCTTTAAGTGTACAGATTTTAGTAAGTTTATCCTATATTATATGTCTATGAGTGAGTATATAGTGTGTGCATCTTTCTGCTTCTGGGATAGCTCACTCAGGATGATCTTTTCCAGATCCCACCATTTACCTGCAAATTTCATGATTTCCTTGTTTTTTATTGCTGAGTAATATTCTATTGTGTAGATATACCACAATTTGTGCATCCATTCCTCCACTGAGGGGCATCTGGGCTGTTTCCAGCTTCTGGCTATTACAAATAAGGCTGCTACAAACATGGTTGAGCAAATGTCCTTATTGTGTACTTGAGAATCTTTTGGATATATGCCTAGGAGTGGTATAGCTGGATCTTAAGGAAGTGCTATTCCTAGTTGTCTGAGAAAGTGCCAGATTGCTTTCCAGAGTGGTTGTGCAAGTTTACATTCCCACCAGCAGTGGAGGAGGGTTCCCCTTTCTCCACAACCTCTCCAGCATGTGTCGTTTCTTGTCACCCTGCACAAAACTGAAGTCCAAGTGGATCAAAGACCTCAACATAAATCTAGACACACTAAACCGCTTAGAAGAAAAAGAAAAAGTGGGAATACCCTTGAATTCATTGGCACAGGAGACAAATTCCTGAACAGAACACCATCAGCACAAGCTCTAAGAGCAACAATCAATAAATGGGACCTCATGAAACTGAAAAGCTTCTGTAAAGCAAAGGATACTATCCTCAGAACAAAATGACAGCCTACAGATTGGGAAAAGATCTTTACCAACCCTATACCTGACAGAGGGCTAATATCCAGTATATGTAAAGAACTAAAGAAGTTAAACAGCAAAAACTCAAGTAATCCAATTAAAAACTGGGGTACAGAACTAAACAGAGAATTCTCTGTAGAGGAATATTGAATGGCAGAGAAAAACTTAAAGAAATGCTAAACCTCATTAAGCCATCAGGGAAATGCAAATCAAAACAACCCTAAGATTTTACCTTACACCCATCAGAATGGCTAAGCAAAAATAATTTTAAAAGTAGACTTTTAAACTTGAATCAAAATTTTTCATAACTACTAAAGAGTAGTTAGTTATGCTAGATAGAGTACAACTCACCAAAAAGACAAACTGTTGTATTTAGGGATACACTAAACATTGGTACTGAATTTGACAAAATGAAAATGAATTTATCTAAGGGACAGGATTACAGTATAATGATAGTAAGTAATCTTTATATAATATTCTCATCATAGCTAGAACATTAAAATAAAAGTTTACTAGTGAAGCTTAGCAATTAAATAAGCCAAATGGATTTAAGAGGTTTTTGTACAATATTTTATCCAACCACACATGTTTTTAAAAGTCTATAGAATTCCTTCCAAATTATATCATATTATAGGCCAAAAATCAAACTTGAGTACACACAAAAATAATTTCTAAGAATACAACAATATTAATTAAATAAATCCGTAAATCAACAACAAAAGATACAAATATAAGAAGAATGTGTGTGAGTGTGTGTGAGTTATTTTTTCAGACCAGGTCTTACTATCTAACATTTGCTTTCTCTGCATCCCAATTTCTGGGACTACATGTATTCACACCTGGGAAAAACACATACATTTTAAAGCAACCAGTGAGCACTGAAGAAACCATAGGGAATAGTTTCAATCCTAAATAGCAAATAAAAATGAAAACGGAACTTATTAAAATCTTTTTTTGGTAAATTGACCACTGTCCTAAAAGGGGAGTGTGTGTTTGTGATTCCTTACATTATCAAAAGCAAAAGAAAAGGAATCAGAGGGCTAAGTATGTATAGAAATAGCTATGTAATTTGAGCGAGAAGAGCATAGTAGATAGATTAACATAAACTAGTGATGTATGTTAATCATCATACATCATAAATGATGTATGTTAATCATCATACATCATACATTCATAAAAGAAGCCTTATCAAGCCTACTGACAAGTAAGATAAAATTCAATTCTAAAACAAAAAAAACATAATTTGAAGTAACTTGGTGTTATCTGAGCCACTAAGCCATAAAGTAGGCTTGCACAGCAGCAATCTATTATCAAATGGAAGCAGAATATATGTGATCAGGCCAAAGGAGGTCCTGAAGGCACATGTAGACATTTTTGCTTGCATGACAGTGCTGTCTACTGGTAAGCATGGATCTAGGATGTCACGGAGTGTTCCCTATGATTGGTTGACTAAAGAAGAGAAGACAGTGGCATGGATTACAGATGGTTCTGCATGCTCTGTAGGTACAACCCAGAAGTGGACAGCTGCAGCATTACAGACCTTTTTGAGGACAATCCTGAAAGAGAGCAGTGAAGGGAAATCTTCATGGGTAGTACACATAGTCATACATTTTGTTTAAAAGGAAAAATGACCAGATGTGGGACGATTCACTGATTCATTGGATATAGCCAACTGATTGCCTGGGTGGTCAGGGATTTGGAAAATTGGTGAGAAAGACATCAGCTATATATGTGAATAGATCTCTCCAGATAGACAAAGGTTGTGAAGAGACTTGTGTCCCACATAAATGTTCATCAAAGGGAGAACACAGCTATGGAGGAGTGTTGCAGTTTCTCTCTTGATCCAGCTAGCCCCCAAATAATTGACCATGGACTATTACATTTATTTAACAAGCTTTATAACACAAGAAGTAAGCACTATTAATCTGTCTTAATGCTCTAAACTAATCTGTCTTTCTTCCATCATAAATCACTAGAACATTTGCACTTTATGGCTTTCTCTGCTCTAGCTGCTATCTCAGGATGTCTCCCTGGGTCTCCCCTAGTGGCTAAATTCTCACTTCCTCTCTCTCTTCTGCCTCCCCTGGCTGACAGGGAGTCCACTCCAGTTCTTTTCCCTGCTCAGTCACTGGCTGTTAAGCTTCTTTTTTTTTTTCGGGTTTTTTTTTTTAATTTTATTTTTCTTATTAGTTACATTTTGTTAACTCTGTGTCCCAGCTGTATCCCTCTCCCTCATTCCCTCCCCAACCCCACACTCCCTCCCTGGTCTCCTCCCTGCCCCTTTCCAAGACCACTGATAGGGGAGGACCTCCTCCCCTTTCATTTGACCCTGTTTTATCAGGTATCTTTAGGGCTGGCTGCAAAGTCCTCCTCTGTGGCCTAACAGGACTGCTCCTCCCCTGGCGGGGGGGGGGGGGAGGTCAAAGAGCCTTCCCTTGAGATCCTGTTAGAAATAATCCTTGTTCCCCTTACTTTGGAAAACTATTTGGTTACTGAGCTACCAAGGGCCACATCTGAGCAGAAGTTCTATGTTATATCCATAGATGGTCCTTGGTTGAGTGTCAGCATCAGAAAAAACCCTGTGCCTGGATATATTTGGTCCTTGTAGAGCTCCTATCCTTTCCATATCATATTAACTCCCCTTCTTTCATATGATTCCCTGCACTCTACCGAGGGTTTGGTTATGAGTCTTAGTGTCTGCTTTGAAACACTGCTAGGTAGAGTCTTTCAGATGCCTTTTGCGGTAGACTCCTGTCATATGTTCAATGCACATCCCATTTGTCTTTCTAAATGAGGATTGATCATCTTTGCCTGTGTCCACTTTCTTGATTATCTTCTTTAGGTGTATAGATTTCATTACGTTTATCATATCTTGTAGGTCAATATAAGCGAATATATACCATGTTTGTCTTTCTCCTTCTGGGATACTTCACTCAGAATGATCTTTTCTAGATGCCACCATTTGCCTGCAAATTTCATGATTTCCTCCTTTTTTTATTGCTGAATAGTATTCCATTGTGTAAAAATACCACAATTTCTGTATCCATTCCTCTGTTGATGGACATGTAGGTTGTTTCCAGGTTCTGGCTATTACAAATAAAGCTGCTACAAACATGGTTGAACAAATGTCCTTGTTGTGTACTTGAGCAAATTTTGGGTATATACCTAGGAGTGGTATAGCAGGGTCTTGAGGTAGCACAACTCCTATTTGTCTGAGAAAGCACCAGATTGACTGCCAAAGTGGTTGTACCAGTTTACATTCCCACCAGCAATGGAGGAGTGTTCCCCTTTCTCCGCAACCTCTCCAGCATGTGTTGTCACTTGAGTTTTTGATCTTGGCCATTCTGATGGGTGTAAGGTGAAATCTCAGGGTCGTTTTGATTTGCATTTCCCTAATGGCTAATGAGGTTGAGCATTTCTTTAAGTGTTTCTCTGCCATTCGATGTTCCTCTTTTGAGAATTCTCTGTTTAGCTCTGTTCCCCATTTTTTAATGGGATTACTTGCTTTGTTGCTTTTCTGCTTCTTTAGTTCTTTATATATACTGAATATTAGCCCTCTGTCAGATAAAGGGTTGGTGAAGATTCTTTCCCAATCTGTAGGCTGTCATTTTGTTTTGATGACAGTGTCTTTTGCTTTACAGAAGCTTTTCAGTTTCATGAGGTCCCATTTATTGATTGTTGCTCTTAGAGCCTGTGCTGTTGGTGTTCTGTTCAGGAAGTTGTCTCCTTTGCCAATGGGTTCTAGGCTGTTCTCTACTTTTTTTTTCCAACTGATTTAGAGTATCTGGTTTTATGTTGAGGTCCTTGATCCACTTTGACTTTAGTTTTGTGCAGGGTGATAAATATGGATCTATTTTCATTTTTCTGCATGTAGACATCCAGTTGGTCCAGAACCATTTGTTGAAGATGCTGTCTTTTTTCCATTGAATGGATTTGGCTTCTTTGTCAAATATCGAGTATTCATAGGTGTGTGGGTTTATTTCTGAGTCTTCTATGTGGTTCCATTGATACTCCTTTCTGTTTTTTTTGCCAATACCATGCAGTTTTCATTACTGTTGCCCTGTAGTACAGCTTGAGATCAGGGATGGAGATACCTCCAGATGATCTGTTGTTTTACAGGATCTTTTTGGAGATTCTGGGTTTTTTGTTTCTCCATATGAAGCTGAGAATCTTTTTTTCAAGGTCTGAAAAGAATTGAGTTGGTATTTTGATGGGAATTACATTGAATCTGTATATTGCTTTTGGCAGGTTGACCATTTTCAGAATGTTAATCCTACAAATCCATGAGCACAGGAGATCTTTCCATCTTCTGATATCTTCTTCACTTTCTTCAGAGACTTGAAGTTTTTCTCAAACAGGTCTTTCACTTGCTTGGTTAGAGTCACACCAAGGTACTTTATGCTATTGGTGGCTATTGTGAAGGGTGTTGTTTCCCTAATTTCTTTCTCAGCCTTTTTGTCTTTGGTATACAGGAGGGCTTGTGATTGCTGTTAAGCTTCTTAATTGACATATCAGGAAAAAACTGAGGATTAATGTTACGAAACATTGAGACAGGAGAGTATCTGAACAAGAATTAAAACTAGGTATGAGGGCACAGAAATCAGCATTTGATTCTTTACACAGTGCACAATAACAATGTGCCTACAGAGGAAGTCAATAATCAAGGAGATAGTATGACCTGTTCTGTGTACATTGGGCCTCCTTTTTTCCGACATAGTTTTTCATTGCTTAATGGACCAATGAACAAAGTGGTTATGGGAGAAGATATAGTAGTTATGTACTGGCTTGACAACATTAACTTCCATTCACCAAGGATGATCTTGCTAGAGCTGCTGCTGTATGCCAGATATGCTGACAGCAGAGACAAACATTAACCTCCAGAAATGGCACTGTTCCCCAGGATGATCAACAAGTGACCTTGTGATACGCTGAATACATTGGACCACTTCCTCTGTGGAAAGGACAATGCATGTTGGTTCTTATTGGAGTAGATATTTATTCTGATTATATATTTGCCTTACCAGCATGTAATGCTTCTGCAAAAACCACCATCCATGGACATACAAAATGCCTTATTTATCTACATGGTATTCTATATAGTATTTCTCTGACCAAGGAACTCACTTCACAGCCAGAGAATTGAGACAGTAGACCTACAATCATGAGATCCACTGGGCTTATCATGTTTTCTCAGCACACTGAAGTAGCTGGAATGAAAGAAAGATAAAAAGGTCTATTGAAGACACACCTACATTGACAATTATGTGGCAGCAGCCTGAAAGCTAATGGAATGGTACTCCAGAAGGCAGTATGTACTTTGAATCAGTGTCCCCTATATAGTAGTTTCTCACATAGTCCAAATCCATAGGTCCAGGAATCAAGGGGTGGAAAAAAGAATAGCTCCATACACTGTCACCCCTGGTGACCAACTATAAATATTTTTTGTTCCTATTCCTTGGGCTTTAACTTCTGCTGACCCAGAAGCTTTGGTTCCAGAGTTAGAGCACTCTTGCCACAAGCCACAACAAACATTCCATTGAACTGGAAGTTCAGTTTCCCCCTGGCCACTTTGGGCTTCTAATGTTCTGAAATCAACAGGCTAAGAAAAAAAAAAAAGTAACAGTGTTAGCAGAGGTGATGGATCCAGATTACCATGGGGAATTTGGATTGCTTTTTCACAATGAAGGAAAGAAATATTATGACTGAAATGGAGAAGATCTTTTAGGGCATCATAGTGTTACCATGTTCTATGATTTAAGCCTCTGAGACATTACAACAATCTAATACAGAGAGAATTACAAATGGGACAGACCCATCAGTAATGATGGTATGGGTCACCGTTCTGGGAAAAAGCCAAGGCCCACTCAAGTGCTTGCCTAGGGTGCAGAAAACACAGAATGGGTCATAGAGGAGGGTAGTGATGAATATTAACTAATGTCACATGGCGAGTGGAAGAAAATATTACAATTATATGAGTCTTTCTCTTGTGTTTTGTTAAGTATTTACTTGTATAGTTGTGATTTCATCATCATGTGATGTAACATAAATTAAGAGAACTTCAATGGTTAACTTAATTTGAATGTCTTTTTTTTGCAAAATAATTCTTTTTTTAAATTTTTATTAATTACACTTTACATACTTTGTATCCCCCATAAACCCCTTCCTCCTCTCCTCCCAATCCCACCTTTCTTCCCCCTTCTCCATGCATGCCCCTCCCCAAGTCCACTGATAGGGGAGGTCCTCCTCTCCTTCATTCTGATCCTAGTCTCTCAGATCTCATCAGGAGTGGCTGGATTGACATCTTCTGTGGCCTGGTAAGGCTGCTCTCCCCTCAGAGGGAGGTGATCAAAGAGCAGGCCAATCAGTCCATGTCAGAGGCAGTCCCTATTCCCATTACTATGGAACCCACTTGGACACTGAACTGCCATGGGCTACACCTGTGCAGGGGTTCTAGGTTATCTCCATGCATGGTACTTGGTTGGAGTACAAGTCTCAGGAAAGACCCCTGTGTTCAAATTTTCTGGTTCTGTTGTTCCCCTTGTGGAGCTCTTGTTATCTCCAGATCTTACTATTTCCCACTTCATTCATAAGATTCCATGCACTCTGCCCAACAGTTGGCCTTAGGTCTCAGAATCTGCTTTGATAGTCTGTAGGGCAAAGCCTTTCAGAGGCCCTCTGGGGCAGGTTCCTGACTTGTTCCCTCTTTTCTTCTTCTTTTGATGTCCATCCTCTTTGCCTTTTGGGATGGGGATTGAGCATTTTAGCCAAAGTCTTTCCTCTTGATTAGTTTCTTTAGGTGTACAAATTTTAATAGGTTTATCCTATATTCTATGTGTGTGAGTATATACCATGTGTGTCTTTCTGCTTCTGGGATAGCTCACTCAGGATGATCCTTTCCACTTCCCACTATTTACCTGCAAATTTCATGATTTCCTTGTTTTTCATTGCTGAGTAATATTCCATTGTGTAGATGAACCACAATTTCTGTATCCATTCTTCAGTTGAGGGTCATCTGGGTTTTTTCCAGCTTCTGGCTATTACATATAAAGCTGAGGAATACTGAATGGCAGAGAAACACTTAAAGAAATGCTAACCTCATTAGCCATCAAGGAAATGCAAATCAAAACAACCCTGAGATTTCACCTTACACCCATGAGAATGGCCAAGATCAAAAACTCAAGTGACAACACATGCTGGAGAGGTTGTGGAGAAAGGGGAACCCTCCTCCACTGCTTGTGGGAATTTAAACTTGTACAATCACTCTGGAAATCATTCTGGCACTTTCTCAGACAACTAGGAATTGCACTTCCTCAAGATCCAGCTATACCACTCCTAGGTGCATATCCAAAAGAGGCTCATATACACAATAAGGACATTTGCTCAACCAATTTGAATGTCTTAAAAGAATGTCTCTCAAGGGAAATTGCTAACTATTCAAATGTATAATGTATTTGAGGCTGTACAAGAGATAGTTAAGTTATATCATGTAGACTTAGTAATGATTTGGTTAAACATAAATCCATTTGCAATTGTACATTAAATAGTTATTTCATATTTAGGCATTACCACTCTTGTTTTTACAATATAAGGAGATATGATAGTGTGTCAAACAAAGGATATCTAACAAAGGATAGAAATGTGATGTCTATTCTTGGTTAGCATCTTGACTACATCTGGATTTAACTAAAACCTCAAACTACAGGGCTCATCTATGAGGCATGTTTGCTTATTTTGAAGTAGGAAGATCCAACTTTTTATCTGGATCTTTGAGATAGGAAGACTTGCTTTTAATCTAGATATTTTGATTTGGGAAAAGACATCTCTTTAATCTGAATCTTTAATCCAGATCTAAACTGGACCATTCTTTCTGCTGGAATCCTATTTAAGGATATGGAAGAAGGTAGCTTTTCTCTTTGCCTGCTTTCTTTCACCTTTTTAGCAAGTCTTTTTCTTTGCTGGCATTGGAGTCTACTTCTTTGTATACTGTAGACCGTATTAGACTTACAGACACATGGATTGAACACAAAAGACTGCCAGAAATAGGAAGTACTGAATTACAGAAAGTCAATTTTCAACATTTTTAATTAATTAATTATTGCAGTTTATTCACTTTGTATCCTGCCTGTAGCCCCCCTCTTCTCCTCCCATTCCCACCCACCAGCACTTCTCCCCTTATGCCTTTTCCCTACTCCCCTGATAGGGGACAACCTCCTCCCTTCTATCTGACCCTAGTTTATCAGGTCTCATCAAGGCTGGCTGCATCCTCTTCCTCTGTGGCCTGGCAAGGCTGCACCCTCCCAGGGGAAGGTGATCAAAGAGCCACTGAGTTCATGTCAGAGACAGCCCCTTACTACTCAACCCATTTGGAAACTGATCAACCAATGGGTTTCTTTTGAGCAGAGGCTATAGATCTTCTCTATGCTGGTCCTTGGTTAGAGTATCAGTCTTTGCAGGTACACCTGGACTCAGGTATTTTGGGTCTGTTGTTTTTTTCTTGAGGAGTTCCTGTGCTCTCAAGGTCTTTCTAACTCCCTCTTCTTCCATAGGCATTCCAGCACTCTGCCTAAAGTTTGGCTATGAGTCTCAGTATCTCCTTCAATACAATGGTTGGTAGAATCTTTCAGAGATCCTCTGTGGGAGGCTCCTGTCCTGTTCCCTGTCTTCTCCTACTTCAGATGTCTATCCTGTTTACCCTTCTGAGTGAGGACTAAGCATCTTCCATAGGGTCCTCCTTGTTGTTTAGCTGCCTTAGGACTACAGATTTTAGTAGACTACCTTTAAGGATAGGCCTTACGCTCTGAAGGTGGTCAACACTAAACAAACTCAACAGAATCTTTGAAGGTTCTTTTCTGTCTTATAGTGTTGTGTCAGGGTTGCTGTTTGTTTTTTTTTTAACATTTACTGAGCCTCTGAATATATATATATATATATATATATATATTTATATATATATATATAATTATGGCTTCTGTTTATGTTTATCTGTGTGTCTATACGTACTTCATATGCTTTTTCTTTGACTTTATATTCTTTTAGTTTGATTTTCCTATTCTGACTTGTTTGTTTTTGTTTTATCTTATTTTTTATTATGTTCCTTAGATGGCCATTTTTTTCTAAAGAGAAACAGAAAGGATGTGGATCCAAATGGGAAGGGAAGTAAAAGGAACTGCTGGTAGTTAGGAGAGGGGAAATAGTTATCAGAACGTTTTGTATAAATATATAATTTTTAGTAAAAAAAAATACTTAGACAGACTTGAAGCTTGGGTTGTTCAACACTAGACTTTAAAGATATTGACAAATATATTCAGAACACTTTTAGTATAAATAGTATCATCTCTCCCTTAGGAATAAATGTATATTATAACTGAAAATATATTCCTAACATTTTTCAGGAATTAAATGTGCTTTCTGGCCAAACGTGACTACCTGGGTTTCAAACTTGAAATGCTTATAGTGGAAAAAGAAAGTATCAACTCATGAAGTCGTTCTCTGATTTCCATGTGTATCCTGTGGCAAAGTTTCACCTATACCCACATCCCTACACCTCACTACACAAGTAACAAAGAGCTTATTACACATGTAATACACTGTCATTCTAAGGGCTTCCATCGTTGTGAAGACACACCATGATCACACAAGTGTTATAAAGGAAAATAATTAAGTGGGCTGGGTTATGGGTTCAACAGAGGTAGACTTGGTTACAGGGAGTGAGCAGAGAGTTCTACATCTAGATTGTCAGGCAGCAAAAGAGAGAGATGCTGGTCCTGGCCCACTACCAGTGACATGCTTCCTCCAACAAGGCTACACCTCAAAATGTGACATATTCTAGAGTCTATGGGGGCCAAATTCATTCTGATTAACACACACACACACACACACACACACACACACACACAGTGCCATAAAAGATATGCAAATAGTGACTAAAAGTAGCAGAGTGTTGCCTCTTTTACTTTGTCTTGGCAATTTCTCTAAAACTTTTTATGAGTCTTTATTCATAATCAGTTATTGCTAACCATAAAAAATTTCTCTGGACATGAGCTTAAATCATATATTGAGAGACCAAAAGATAAAGTAGCAACTATTGTTAATTCCTAAAGTAGGTACAGTAAAGAAGTTTAGTAATGCCCTGAGGGGAAGAGCTACCTCACTGCATTCTTTCCCCACCCACTAGAGATACAGTTGCTAGGAAATTGGACCCTCCCCCTAGGGAGGGACACCTGGTCATGGTCAATGGTCCGAGAACCTTCCTATAGCCAATCGATTCAAAATGTAGCATCTTGACCAATAGATGCTTGCCAGGCAGGAATTGCCCCTGCCTTGGGCATGCTGGGAGGGACCAGAATCTATAAATCACCCAACTAACCTGGGGACGGCGCTCAGCACCACCGCTTCGGCGGTGGGTGTTGTGGACCCAAGCTGCAGCTTGTAATTTACAATAAAAGACCCTCATGTGTTTTGCAACGGAGTCGATTCCTGTAGATCTTTTGGGGGCTCGTGAACTGGGTATAACAATATCAAACACTTAGAACATAATTGCTTTAGTTATCAGTCTAATGGAATTGACATGTAGAGACTACATTGTCATATGTATAATAAAATCTTGGTCAATTTGGTCTGTCTAATCCTTCCCTCCTAACCAATTTTTTTCCTTACACCACTTCTCAGTCTCTCAAACAACAGCATCTTGATTACAATACTACAGTAAATATGTCTAACTTCTCCACTAAAGTCTGGTCTTCATTGTACCCCAGCTACTATTAATAGTACCCAAACCACATCTCATCTCTAGAACTGAATTCCTCTATATGGTGACTCTCCTGATCTAGAATGCTATTTAAAACCATGACTGAATGTAATTTTAAGTTTCTGGTCAACACAGATTCTATTGTTGTGCCCAATTCATGAGACTCCAAAAGACCACCACCAGGAGTCAAGTCCGTTGAAAAACACATGAGGATCTTTATATTACAAGCTGCAGCTTGGGCTCACACACCCTTACTACCAAAGTGGTGAGAGACCTGAGAGTCCCATGCTCAGGTTAGTTGGGTGACTTAAAGAATCTGGTCCCTGTAAGCAGATGCAAAGCAGGGGATTTCCTGCCTGGGAAGCATCTATTGGTCAAAATACAAAAGAAGATTTTGCATTTTAACTGGCTATAAGAAGGCCACCGAACCATTAATGGTCTGGCTTCCTTTCCTTGGGGGATGGGCTGGTTTCCTAGCAACTGTATTATTAGTGGGTGGGGAAAGAATG
Organism: Meriones unguiculatus; assembly: GCF_030254825.1. Classification (NCBI taxonomy): domain Eukaryota; kingdom Metazoa; phylum Chordata; class Mammalia; order Rodentia; family Muridae; genus Meriones; species Meriones unguiculatus. The sequence goes on along the minus strand of NC_083350.1, from coordinate 111,687,722 downwards.
AATTAAGACCAATTCTTCCCCCAAGGGCATTCCCTGCAGGTGGCCGGTCATGTCCTCTCCTAGCTAGCCTTTGTTCAGGCTGTGCTTTAAACTTTAAAACAATACCCACTGATTTTTAATTCTTTGGTCTGTCACTATGTACAAAGTTATGATCACTTAAATTTCCAATAGAGCAATTCTCAATCTTTAGGTCAGATGCACACTCTCTTTCACATAATTGATAAGGCAATCTGGTGCTACAACAGTGGGTTAAATTTTCTGTAAACTAGGGTCACAATTAGCTGTTCCCATTGTTATCTGTTGCAGATGATATAGTAGAACTGCTTCTCTAGAAGCTGATTTCTTTTCTTCTTTGGTCTTTGTGGGTATTGGGCTCACATTCAAGTCATTACCCATTTTAGAATCAGCACAATCCATGTTCACATCCTTTATTCTTCTTTAGAAATGATCATCTTTCACCACTGAGCATTCTCTCTACTGCCTTGAACTTTTGCTGCCAGCTCCAGAACTCTGAACTTGAAATGTAATCATTTTAGCATATATTCTGTTGTAATTAAGTCTATCTAACAATCCATGCCAAATGCACGTATGCTACTTGACTGAGGGAAATGCCTTGGGTAATAATGGAACACTGTGGTTATGGAAAATAGAAATTATTAGACACATTTTAATAAAGGTGTCTAATCAGATTGCTAACTACTAGAAACTTCCTAAGTCTCAGTCTTTTTTGTACTATAACATTAACTCCTAGCATATTGCCTGGTACATAAAAGGACAATGTGCTTTCATTTGGCTAAGGACAGTATACATTAAGAAAAGCTGCATCAAATGACACAGATAAAAACATATTAGATGTGATGTATTGGAAAATTGGTCACCAATTTACTACATCCATGAGATCCTTATAATTAGGGAAAAATTCATTTTAGCTAGTTACCATCACTGGAGAGCAAAGTCTTTTATGCTTCATAGTAGAGAATACTAAAGCTCTACCCCCAAAGGGAAATAAAATGTAATGGTCCTTCCCATGTCAATACTACATATATAAAAAGAAAAATATCCTAAAGAGAGTAAAGTTAATTTAAAGATAGAGGCACTAGCTGGAACAAGTGATGAGGCAATTTGTTAAGGGTCTAATTATGCACACCACTAGAGGAGGCCTAATGAGATGGTAGAGGAAGAAATCATAAAACTTAGCAGTCGGGGTTCATTGGCTCAGATATTCAATTGCCAATTAATCTCAGCTGCAAGTAGAAACTAAACCTCATTTAGTAAAGTGAATATTTTTAAGCTCTCAGAGAAAAACTTTAAGCAAAGATAAAATGGAAAAAGCAGGACACATATTTAGTTTTGTCAACTTTATATAAAATTAGACATACAAAGGAAGAGAGAGTCTGATAAATTGCCTACATCAAATTGGCATGTGGACATGTCTATGGGGTGTTACTTCCTGCTGAATGATATAGTAAGATCCATCCCACTGTGAGCAGAACCAAGGCTATATAAGTATGGAGTCTGGGCAAGCCAGGGGTAGTGAGCCAGTGTGTAGCATTCCTCCATGGACATTGCTTCAGTTTTTGCATCCATTCTAGTGTCCTGAGTTCTGGCCCTGACTTGTTACAGTGATGGACCATGAGGTGTAGGTATACACCAGATTAAACTTTTCCTTTCTCAAGTAGTTTTGGGTAATAGTATTAATCACTATTAAGAAAGAAAGAAAGAAAGAAAGAAAGAAAGAAAGAAAGAAAGAAAGAAAGAAAGAAAGAAAAGAAAGGAAGGAAGGAAGGAAGGAAGGAAGGAAGGAAGGAAGAAAGAAAGAAAGAAAGAAAGAAAGAAAGAAAGAAAGAAAGAAAGAAAGAAAAGAAAAGAAAAGAAAAGAAAAGAAAAGAAAAGAAAAGAAAAGAAAAGAAAAGAAAAGAAAAGAAAAGAAAAGAAAAGAAAAGGGAAGGGAAGGGAAGGAAAGGAAAAAAGAAGGAAGGAAGGAAAAGCTTAGACCAGAATACCCAGCTAAACTTTGCAAAAGGAACATGTACTGTGCCATTGTGTTTTTGGTTTTACATGAAGGTTACAGTTCAGATATTATTTTGTCTTAAAGAGATTTGGGGCTTTTAATTAATGTTGAGACTTAGAAAGACTATTGTCTTTTTTTTTTGTGTGCTCTATTGCTGTGAAGACACAACATGCTCACAGAGCTCTTTATTTTAATTTTTCTTATTTATATTGATTACAGTTTATTCACTTTGTATCCCAGCTGTAGCCCCTTCCCTCATTCCATCCCAATACAACCCTCCCTCCCATGCCCCTCTTTGAGTACAATGATAAGCAATGTCCTCCTCCCCTTCCATTTGACCCTAGCCTGTCAGGTCTCATCCGAACTGGCTGCATTGTATTCCTCTGTGGCCTGCTAAGGCTGCTTCCCCATTAGGGGGAGGCGAACAAAGAGTCGGTCATTCAGCTCATGTAAGAGACAGTCCCTGTTCTCCTTACTAGGGTATCCACAAATTTATTGAGGAGCCATGGGCAACATCTGTGCAGGGGTTCTAGGTAATCTGAATGCATGCTCCTTGGTTGGAGTATCCACCTCAGAAAAGACGTCTGGGAAAAGATTTCTTGGTTCTGTGGCTTTCTTGTGGAGCTCCTGTCACCTCCAGGTCTTTCTATCTCCCCTTTCTTTCATAAGATTCCCTGCAAGCTGACCAAAATTTGGTTACAAACCTCAGCATCTGCTTTGATACATTGCTGGGCAGATTCTTTCAGAGGCATTCTGTGACAGGCTCCTCTCCTGTTTCCTGTTATCTCCCTCTTCTGATTTCCATCCCATTTTCCTTGCTGAGTGAAAATTGATCTTACCCAGGGTCTTCCTTCTTGCTGAGCTTCTTAAAGTGTGTAGATTGTAGTACATTTATCCTACAATATATGTCTAATATCCATTTAAAAGTGAGTATATACCATGTATGGCTTTCTGCTTCTGGGATACCTCACTCAGGATGATCTATTCTAGTTCCCACCATTTGCCTGAAAATTTCATGATTTCCTTGTTTTTAATTGCTGAGTAGTATTCCACTGTGTAAATATACCACAATTTCTGCATCCATTCTTCAGTTGAGGGGCATCTAGGTTATTTCCAGGTTCTTGTTATTATGAATAAACCTGCTACAAACATGGTTGGGCAAATGTTCTTGTTGTATACTTGAGCATATTTTGGGTATATGCCTAAGACTGGTATAGGTGGATCTTGAGGACCACTATTCCTAATTGTCTGAGAAAACACCAGATTGATTTCCAAAGTGGTTGTACAAGTTTAAATTTCCACTAGCAATGGAGAAGGGTTTCCCTTTTCTCCACATCCTCTCCAACATGTGTTGTCACTTGAGTTTTTGATCTTAGCCATTCTGATTAGTATTAGGTGAAATCTCAGGGTCGTTTTGATTTGCATCTCCATGATGACTAAGGACTACAAGCATTTCTTTATACGTTTCTCTGCCATTCGATATTCCTCTATTGAGAATTCTCTGTTTAGGTCTGTTCTCCATTTTTTAATTGGATTACTTGATTTGTTGCTTTTTTATCTTCTTGAGTTCTTCATATATTCTGTATATTGCCTCTCTGTCAGGTTTGGTGAGGATCCTTTCCCAGTCTGTAAGCTGTCATTTTGTTCTGATGACAGTGTTCTTTGCTTTACAGAAGATTTTCAGTCCTATTTATTGATTGTTGATCTTAGAATATGTGCTGTCAGTGTTCTGTTCAGAAAGTTGTCTCCTGTGCCAATCAGTTCTAGGCTCTTCCCCACTTTTTCTTCTAGAAGATTTATTGTGCCTGGTTTTATGTAGAGGCCTTTGATTCACTTGGACTTTAGTTTTGTGCAGGGTGATAAGAATGGATCTATTTGCATTTTTCTACATGTAGACATCCAGTTGGACAAGCACCATTTGTTGAAGATCCTGTCTTTTTTCCATTGTATGCTTTTGGCTTCTTTGTCAAAAATCAAGTATCCATAGGTGTGTGAGTTTATTTCTGGGTCTTCTGTTTGATTTCATTAATCTTCCATTCTGATTCTATGCAAGTACCAAGCAGTTTTTATTACTGTTGCTCTGTAGTACAGCTTGAGATCAGAGATGTAGATGCCTCCAGACAATCTATTGTTGTACAGGATTGTTTTAGCAATTCTGGGTTTTTTGTTTTTCTTTTTTTTATTATTATTTTTTTATCAGTTACATTTTATCAACTCTGTATCCCAGCCGTGTCCCGATCCCTCATTCCCTCCCAGTCCCTCCCTCCCTCCCTCATCTCCACCGTGATATGAAGTTGAGAATTTTTCTTTCAAGTTCTATAAAGTGTTGTGAGTGTTTTTTTTTTGTTGTTGTTGTTTGTTTGTTTTTGTTTTGTTTTGTTTTGTTTTTTAATGGGAATTGCATTGAATCTGCAGCATGGCCAATTATTCTACTGATCCAGGAGCATGGGAGCTCTTTCCATTTTCTGATATCTTCTTCAGTTCTTTTCTTCAGATGCTTAAAGTTTTTTTGTTTTTGTTTTTGTTTTTTGTTTGTTTGTTTGTTTGTTTGTTTTGCAGGTCTTTCACACTTTTGTTTAGATTCACACCAAGGTACTTTATGTTATTTGTGGCTATTGTGAAGAGTGTTATTTCCATAATTTCTTTCTCAGCCCTTTTGTCTTTTGTATACAAGAGGGCTACTGATTATTATTCTTATTTTTTTTTATCCAGCCCCTTTGCTGAAAGTTTTTATCAGCTGAAGGAGTTCTTTGGTTGAAATTTTTAGGGTCATAGATGATATGTATACTATCATATCATCTGCAATTAGTGATACTTTGACTTCCTCCTTTCTGATTTGTATCTCCCTGATCTCCTTTAGTTGTCTCAGTGCTCTAGCTAGGTGGGCAGCCTTGCCTTGTCCCTGATTTCAGTGGGATTGATTTATGTTTCTTTCCATTGAGTTTGATGTTGGCTATAGGCTTGTTATATATTGCCTTTACTATGTTTAGGTATGTGCATTGTATCCATGATGTCTCCAAGACTTTAAACATGAATGGATGTTAGACTTTGTCAAATGCTTTTTCGGCATCTAAGGATATGATATTGTGGGTTTTCTCCTTCTGTTTGTTTATATGGTAGATTGCATTGATGGATTTCCATATATTGAACCATCCCTGCATGCTTGGGAAGAAGTCTACTTGGTCATGTTGGATGATATCTTTGATGTGTTCTTGGAATCGTTTTGCAAGTATTTTATTGAGTATTTTTGCATCAGTATTCGTAAGAGAGATCGGGCTGAAGTTCTCTTTTTTTGGTTGGGTCTTTGTGTGGTTTAGGTATCAAGGTGACTGTGGCCTCACAGAATGAGTTTGGTAATGTTCTTTCTGTTTCTATTTTGTGCAATAGTTTGAAGATAATTGGAGTTAACTCTTCTTTGAAGATCTGGTAGAATTTTGCACTGAAACCATCTGACCCTGGGCTCTTTTTGGAAGCGAGATTTGATGACTGCTTCTATTTACTTGGGGGATAGAGGGTTATTCACTCTGTTTACCTGATCTTGATTTAATTTTGGTAAATGGACTCTATCAAGAAATATTTCCATTTCATTTAGATTTTAAATTTTGTGGCTTTTGCAGTAAGACCTAATGATTGTTTGGGTTTCCTGTGTCTGTTATGTCCCCCTTTTCATTTCTGATTTTACTAATTTGGGTAGTTTCTCTTTGTCTTTTAATTAGTTTGTCAATCTTGTTGATTTTCCCAAAGAACCAATTCTTGGTCTCATTAATTCTTTGCATTGTTTTCTTTGTTTCTAGTTCATTGATTTCGGCTCTGAGTTTAATTATTTCCAATCTTCTTCATCTTTTGGGTGTGTCTGCTTCTTTTTTTCCCCCCTAGGGCTTTTAGGTGTGCCATTAAGTTGCTTGTATGAGATGTCTCCAACTTCTTTCTGGAGGCACTTAATGCTATGAACTTTCCTCTTAGCACTGCTTTCATTGTGTCTTGTAAGTTTAGGTATGTTGAGCCTTCATTTTCATTGAAATCTAGGAAGTCTAATTTCTTTTACATTTCTTTCCTGACTAAGCTGTCATTTAGTAGAGAGTTGTTTAGTTTCCATGTGTATGTAGGCTTTTTGTTATTTCTGTTGTTGTAAAGGTCTAGTTTTAGGCTGTGGTGGTCTGATAAGATACAATGGATTATTTCAATCTTCTTGTATCTGTTGAGGCTTGCTTTGTGCCCAACTATATGGTCAATTTTTGAGAAATTTCCACATGGTGCTGAAAAGAAGATATACTCTTTTGAGTTTCTGTGAAAAGTTCTGAGATGATCTGTCCCTTGGTGAGACTGATGTGTTGAAGTCTCCCACTATTAATATGTTGGAACTGATGTGTGATTTAAGCTTTATTAATGTTTCATTTACAAATAGAGGTGCTCTGGTATTTGGGCATAGATGTTCAGAATTGTGATGTCCTCCTGGTGGATTTTTCCTTTGAAGAGAATGAAGTGCTCTCATCTTTTTTGATTAATTTTGGTCAAAACTCTATTTTATTAAATATTATAATTGTTACCCCAGCTTGTTTTCTGGGTCCATTTGCTTGAACATTTTTCCAGCCCTTTACTCTGAGGTAGTGTTTATCTTTGTTGTAGAGTTGTGTTTCTTGGATGCAGCAGAATGTTGGATCCTGTTTTTGGACCCATTCTGTTAGTCTGTGTCTCTTTATTCAAGAGTTGAGCCCATGGAAGTTGATAGATAATAGTGACCAATAAATTTTAGCTCCTTTTATTGTGGAGTTGGTATAGATACTGTGTTTAATTGCTTTTTTTTCTTTTATTTTTTTGTTGTGAAGTTATCTATATCTTGTGTTTTCTTGGGTGTAGTTCTTTTCGTTGGACAAGTTTTCCTTTTAGTATCTTCTGTAGGAGAGTTGCTATGGAGATATTGTTTAAGTTTAGTTTTGTCATGGAATATTTTGTTTTCTCCATCTATGTTCATTGAAAGCTTTGTTGGGTATAGTAGTCTGGATTGGCATCTGTGGTCCCTTAGAGTCTGCATGACATCTTTTCAAGCCATTCTTGCTTTCATAGTTTCTGTTGAGAAGTCTGGTGTGATTCTGATAGGTCTACCTTTATATGTTAATTGGCCCTTTTCCCTTGCTGCTTTTAATATTTTTTCTTTCTTCTGTAGATTTAGTGTTTTGACTATGATGTGATGTAATGTGTTTCTTTTCTGGTCTAGTCTATCTGGTGTTCTGTAGGTCTCTTGTGTATTTATGGACATCTCTTTCTTTAAGTTGGGAAAATTTTCTTCTATGATTTTTTTGAAAATATTTTCTGGACCTTGGAGCCTGGAATCTTCTTTTTTGTCTTCCTATTATTCTTAGATTTTTGTCTTTTCATGGCGTCCTTGATTTTTTGGATGTTTTGTATTTAGAACCTTTCTGATTTTACTTTTTCTTTGAGAGAAGTATCAATTTCTGCAAGTGTGTCTTCAGAGATTCTCTCTTCCATCTCTTATATTCTGTTGGTGATGCTTAACTTTGTGGTTCCTGATCTTTTTTTTTCTAAGTTCTCCAGCACCAGGATTTTCCCTGTTTGTGTTTTCTTTATTGATTCTAATTTTGTTTTCATCTCTTACACCATTTCCTTCATCTGTTTGAATGTGGTTTCCTGTCTTTCCATGATAGCCTCTATTTTTTGTTCATGTCCTCTCTATATGCCACTAATTGTGTTTCTACTTGTGCCTCTATTTGTTTGGCTGTATTTGCCTGTATTTCTTTGAGAGCTTTACCTGTTCCCTCTTTTTTTGCCTCCATTTGTGTAGCTATTTTTTGAGAGCTTTGTTCATTCCCCCTTTATTGCCAGTAATAACTGGATATGCATATCTTTAAAATCATTTTCCCGTGTTTCCAATGAATTAAAATATCCATTGATTTTTGGGGTTGCTGGTGAAGCCATGATGTCCTGATTTTTGTTTGATGTGTTCTTACACTGATTTCTAGCCATCTGCTTATCTGTAACCTTCGCTGTTTGTTCCTGGAATCTGTGCTTCAGACTGGGTCCATCTTTCTGTGTTGTCTGGAGTATCCACCAGGAAAGATCAGAGAGGTCCACTGGTTTGAGAGTGCGTGTTGGTGTTTCAGCTGTAGCTAAGGGAGGAAGGTCACAGGCACAGGTGCATAAGTGCAAGTGAGCAAGCACAGGCATGTGTGTTTAAGTATGCCTTGAAGGACAGGGTGCTAGAGATTATAGATGCCTGGAATGTAGGGCTTAAGTGCAGGAGAGGATGTGAGTGCTGGCACTGTTTGTGGGTGCAATGCATGTGCAAAGTTTCCCTGAATACCTCAGTGGCCTACAGGCCTGTCATATTGATCTCCTGGTATTCAGATCTCTCTGGGCTCCAGCAATTGTTTGACTGGGCTCCTCCGGTAGACTCATAGAACAGGGTAATGCTGTCCCACGAATTCCTATGCTACACACAGTTGGTGTGTGGGTGGGAGGGATCTGACATCTATCTGCTAGAGTAGAGGAATCCCGGATCTTGATCTCTGCATGCACACACCTGAAGGCACACTGACTATCTCGCAGGCGTAATCAGAAAGCACAGGGGTTTCCCCTGTTCTCTGCTCTCAGATTTGGGCCTGCAGGAGCAAATGAGAGTGTAGGATATTTGTCATCTCAGTGGTGTCCACTATCTGTCTGCTGGACAGGGGAACCCTGACTTGGGGCAGCCACTTCTGTTGTCTCAGTCATGGAGCATGGAGGTCACCTAGCTGCCACTGCTGGAGGCCCCAGTACAGCAGCCCACTGGGAGGACTGTACTTGCCAGCTGCTGCAGCCACAGAACTGGGAGGCTGGTACAGTTACCCTCTGGGAGGCCCGGAGAAGCCTGTACAGCTGCCCGCAGACCCGGGAGGCCCAGTACAGCCACCCACCAATGGAACTGGGAGGCCTGTGTCTGTTACTGAGAAGGAGCAGGGAGCACTGTGGACCTCTTCTGCCTCCTCTCCCGAGGAGGAAGGCCCATCAAGGGGAAGTGCAGGGGGATTGGATATTTGTCACTCTCAGTCCCTGGAGATGTCTGAGGTTGACCTCCATCCAAATAGTCTCAGCTCAAGTGTTGTCCCCTCTTGCCCAGGAAGCCTCAGTGTTGATGTTCCAGCTTCAGCTGCCCCTCCACTCCCCAATTTCAGAGTTTCAGATCCTGTGCCCCTCAGATATGCTGTGCTGTTTGTCATCATCTTGGATCACCTACAGATCTCTTATAAAGGAAAGCACTTAATTCTGGCTCATTTATAATTTCAGAGAATTAGTTTATTATCTGTGTGTCAGGTACCATGGTGGCATGCAGGCAGACTTGGTCCTGGAGAAAGAGTTGTGAGTTCTAAATCTGGATCCACATGGAAACAGAGAAGAGAGAGAGCCAATGGGACTAGAGTGGACCCTTGAATACCCAACGGGCAGCCCCAGTAACACACTTCTTACAAGTTCATACCTGTTCCATCAAAGCAATACCTCCTAAATCCTTCAAACAGTGTGACTCCCTGGTAACAAAGCATTTGAATCTATGAGCCTCAGAGGCATATTATTATCCAAACCACTTCATTCCCTTTCCTTACCCACATAGATTTGTAGCCATATAATGCAAAAAAAAAAAAAATGTACTTACTCCAACTTCAAAAGTCGCCATAGTCTATAACACTCTAAACACTATTTAAAAGTTCAAAATTCAAAGTCCCTTGTGAGAGTCATGGCAATGTTTTAACTGTAATAGTGTATAAAATCAAAGCCAAAAAGTAGAACAATACTTCCAACATAAAATGGCACAGAATATACATTACTATTCCCAAAGGGATGAGCTACAGGTACTCTTAAGTACCTAGCCTCTTATGTTCCAATTATGTTAGTCAAAGTTTCCAAAGCCAAGCCAGAATCCAAGAGTTTGGAATAAGAACTTCTCTTTATAACAGATATAATAAAGAATTTGTAGATGTCTTCATTTTAACAATGGACCACATATCTTTGGTTCTTTGTCTATATGTATTTAAAAGAAATTATGTATCTAAGTATTTTCCTTTGCTGTATGAAAAACATTCTCATTTTAAACATCCATCTTTTTTTAGACTATTTTGTGTACATTAAAGTACAAAAGAAATTATTAATTATTTAAACTTAATATTCATACCTTTATCTTATTTCGGAAGTTTTCATTTACAGCTTTAAAAACACATGTGTGGGATTGAGCAGATGACTCTTTGGGTAAAGATACTTACTGCCAAGGCTAAAGGTTTGAGTTTGATCCCTATAACATACATGGTGAAAGGAGAGAACTAACATCCTCAGCTCCTCTTTCCTCTACACACATGATATAGTATTCATTCATACACAACAAATAAATAAAGATTTAAAATCAACATTAAACTACATGGACCTGCTGTAAAGTATTATTAAAAAATATGATAATATTAATACTTGTCATGTACACACATTTAAAGATTAACTTTGCAAATTTAATTTGATCACTTTTGTAAGTTTGGGAGTGAGAGTGGACAGCATATATATCATAGTCAATTGTTAGAGTTGTCATAACAACACACCACAGACTGATTAGTTTAAACCACAGAAATCTATCTTGTCAAAAATCTGGAGGCTGCAAATGAAAAATAAAAGTATCAACAGGCTCAGCTCAATTTAGTGAATGCATCACTCTGTAACTTAAAGATCATCATTGCAATGGTCAAAGTTCTCTAATGAAATATAATCAGAAAAATGAAATTCATTGAAAGAAAGATTTAGTAGATTGGAGTTTATGATCTGAACTTAGTACTAACCACCTGAGAGCTACACACATATCTGGAGGAATCTGTGACTTCCAGGGTCAATGATACTGGCAGCCATAGAATAAGAAGAAAAGCAAACTTAACCCCAGATTGAGTCTGAAGGTCTGAAAAAAACTATGAAGAATTCTTGGATATCTTACTTGTGAAATAGGATGTGTATTAATACCTGTTTCATAGAGTTATAAAGATTGAATAAATTAACATAGGGAAACATATATGACAGTCCAGGAAAGAAAGGAAGTATTTATGAATATTATTATTATAACCATTAAACAATTATATTGTATTAAATGCATGTTCCAGAATTTAGTAAATATTAAGGTCATATTTAGCAAGAGTTACTTTTATCATTACTAAGTCTTTACAAAGAACATTTGTTTGCTAAATGCTACTAGTGTGATTATTTCTGTGAATTTAATGGCAATTTTTACAATTATAATATTAATATTATCATCATTGTTATTTTATTAAATTAACTAATCATTCTGCAATGGAAATTTAAAAAAATGTCATGCTTGCAACCCAAATATATTTACCCATTGTTTTTCCAAAATGTTCAAACTCATCCTGTGATCCATTATTGCCTGCAGGTAGCAATCCCATAAGTCTTATATACAACAGTTTATACTTTCAATTACAACTACATAATAATAGTGCTTAATTGTTTCCTGCCTCTGATGATAGAAGAAAGTATCTGGGGAAATGGACTGTGGATGTTGACAAAATAGTCAAGATATCTGACTTCAAAGATCCTATATTAATAGGATCCGTCTCATGAAAGCTAATAAACAACTACATCCACTATTAACTTGTCAGAGCAAAGACCGTTGAAGAAAATTAAACACATATACATACATTAGAGAAAACACATTGTGAATTACTTGAGATAGTCTGTCTACAAGGGTCTATCTGATTTTTAAAGGTACCAATAATAAAAGAAAGGTACATATTTATACAACAGGTAGGGATGATATAATGAATTGGTGAAAATTACAAAAGGCTGAGATATACACATTGAAGATGGCTAGATACTTCAGGAATGTCTTCAGGTATTTGGCTTTTATTACAAGTGCATCAGGAAGACGTTAGAGGAACTTAGGCGAGATAAAACCACCTTAGTTATATTTCCATCAGACAATTTCAAATGGCTTACACAGAACTGATTGAAAGCAGACAGTCACAGAGGGTCAGTAGTGAGAGCTGCTATAAGGAAGATGGTAGCAATGTAGATGGTAGAGATATAAGGTTTTAAAACATTGAAACAGGACCTAATTCTTCATACTTTCAATGAGAAACTCATGTTACCGAGAAAAATGAAGAATAATCACTATTTCTTTTTTGGTTTTGAGAAATAAGATAGATAATGCCAAAGATAAAAGAGAAATAGTTTTACAAGATGAAATTCCAGTCCGATGTGACATATGATGGTGGAGTGTGCTAACACTTCCAGTATGTATTATGTCCTTCTTCTTTAGTAAAATGAGTTGTATTTCATCTGGATGTATACCCATCTAGAGTTCAGGCTGTACTTCCTACATTAAGAAGAACAGTCTAAGTTATAGACAATGGAACACAGATATGATGCAATATTCAGAATTTTGCCTATATGGTAGATCTTTCTCCATCTTGAGGAACTCCATGCTGGTTTCCGTACTTTTTCCACTTTCATCAAGAATAGATAAGAATTTTTCTCCAATTCCACACCTACATACATTTGCTGCCTTTTTATTGTTTTGTTGTTTTGTTTTGTTTTCGAGACAGGGTTTCTCTGTGTAGCCTTGGCTGTCACTTTCCATTCAACTGAAGAATAGATATAGAAAATGTTACATTTACACATGGAATACTATTCAGCTATTAAAAACAAGGATATCATGATATTTGTAGGCAGACGGATCACACTAAAAAATATCATCCTGAGTGAGATAACCCAGACTGAGAAGGACATACATGATATGTACTCACTTATAAGTGGATATTAGACATTATGTTCATAATGGCCTACAGACCTAAAAAGGCTCAGTAAAAAGGAGGGCCCAAGGGGCGATGTTTGACTATCATTCAGAAGGGGAAAGAAAATACTCATCTGAAGTAGACACAGGGAGCGACCTTGGTGAGAAAGGAGGTAGGATGTGGAACGAACTGGGGAAGGAGGATGTATCAAGAATGAGGAGAGTAGGATTGAGAAAGAGAGAGATAACTGAAATTAGTTGGGCACTGTATCTGGGGAGAGGTAGACTTTAAGTATCTATGTAGGTGACCTTAGCTCAGACTCTTAGCAGTCGGAAATATGACTAAGTCTGGAAATCCCCTAATTACCTATTGACCTAATCACCAGGAAGTAGATAAAAGGAGACTACAGCCTTTTCCCAATTAATCTCCTACCTTAGGTCGCAGGTTGGAAGGGAGGTAAAGGTGCTTCAGAACCCTAAATAAAGTAGGTTTGGTGAAAAATCTAAGCCTACAGAAAGACTAGCTAATGACTGGCCCAACTTGAGACCCACCTAATGAAAGAGAGCCAAGCCCTGACACTATTAATGATAACATGATATGATTGTTTTGGCTTTGTTGTTTTCCTTGTGTGGGCTCCTGTCCACTCCGGATCCTTCTTTCTTTCTTCCATAAGACTCCCTGTGCTCTGTACCAAGTTTGCCTGTGAGTCTCTGCATTTACTTAAATCCCCTGCTGGGTGGATTTTTTTTTGGGGGGGGGGGGTGATTTATTTATTTATTATTACAGTTTAATCATTTTGTTTCCCAGCTGTACTCCTCCTCCTCCCAGTCCTACTCTCCCTCCCTCTTCTCCTCTTATGCCCCGCCCCTAGTCTGCTGATAGGGGAAGACCTCCTCCCCTTCTATTTGACTTTAGCCTATCAGATCTCATCAAGGCTAGTTGCATCATATCCCTCTGTGGTCTGGAGGGCTACATCCCCCAGGGGGAGGTGATCAAAGAACACCTGAGTTCATGTCAGAGACAGTCCCTGATTCCCTTACTAAAGCACCCATTTGGGTAGAGTCTTTTAAGGGAGATGTGTGGTAGGCTCCTGTCCTGTTCCTTCTCTTCTACTGCTTCCAGTGTCTATCCTGTCTTCGCTTCTGAATGAGAATTAAGCATCTTCCCTAGGATCCTCCTTGTTTAGCTTCTCGAGGACTACAGATTTTAGTATGTTTATCCTATATTATATGTCTAAAATCCACTTATAAGTGAGTATATTCGATGAGTATCTTTCTGATTCTAGGTTACTTCACAATTGATTATCCATTGAACTTTTTCTCTCACTATTTAGGTTTCATGATAGTCCATTAAATATGATCTCCATAATACCTAATAGATACCTCCCACAGGTGAAAGTTGTATAATTGACTGCCATTCCAAAGTTTTTAATGTTATATTTCTTCACTTCTATATAAAAGAATATATTATTAAAAGAAGACCTAATCTGTTTTGTTATTTGTCTTATTATAAAAGCATTTATAAAGCCTTAATATACAAGCCTAAATATAATATTTCTGTTGATAGATTCTTTAAGTGTGGGTAATCTATTTATCTGTGTATTATTTGAGTAGGAATTTTCTGAATATTTTGTAAACAAACACTATGCATACACATCAACCATACAAAAAAGATAAAATTAATACTCTGTGGTTAGTATAGTGATAGGAACTTCACTAAGAAATATAAGAACAATAAAACATAATTATGGAATGAAATAAAAAATGTGTAGCTCTTTTATTTAAAGACTTAACCACTACAGTTTCAGTGTCCAGAGTTCATTCCACATGGGTCATAAAATTGCAATGAATAAATTAGACCACTAGTACTTATAACTGACATTATTTTATAATGTTTTATTACAAGTAGTATATAGTATATCTCCTATTCTGTGAAATAATACCTACAACTCTCATATATGAGAAATTGTGCATCATATTCACTAAAGTTCAATAAATTGAAATTTATAATTTCCAGATTATTTAATTTTATGAATTTTAATAAATAACTCTGAATGGATATTTTGATTTGTAAATACTTCTGCACATCTCCAATTATTTCTATGACTAATGTGCATTTGGAATCACTCATTACTAGCAATTAATTCCATAATTAAATATCCATTTTAATGTACTATACAACTTCATGTTTACTTCACATCTTTTTTAATTTAATGTGCTTTCCCTCACTTGTAAAACATTTAACGTTGTACTACCAAAACACAATAATAACCATTAACACTTCATAAAAATGAAATAAATCAAAGATAATAATAATTCCTAAACATTATCACTATAAAGGGGTTCAAATTTTCTTTTCATGTTATCCCACATTAATTTTATTAACTGCTTATTAAATTAAGTTGAATCTAAAGTTTGGTCCAGAAAAAAATTATACACCTTTCCAGGCATGTAAAATCAAATCATTAAATCCCAAATCTATGAAAACCTTCACACTCTCCTTCAGAGATAATACTAATAGCAATTTGCACACACCAAAATAATTTAACCTATTTTAAAATATTTTTTCCTTGTTCTGGTCTCTTTTGGGGGAGCAGAACACCCAAAAGAGATGATCTCTCCTGTGATGGTTTGAATAAAAATGGCTCCCATAAGTTAATAGGGTGTGGTACTATCTGAAGTATTGCCTTGTTGGAGTAGGTGTGGCCTTGTTGGAGAAACTGTGTCAGCAGGGATGGGCACTCAAGCAATGCCAGTGTCTCGTTTACTCGTCTTGTGACTGTAGATCCAGAGATAGACCTCTCAGCTCCTTCTCCAGCACTGTGTCTACCTGTACACTGCCATGCTTTCAGCCTTGATATAGGCCACCGCTTGCCAGGTCAAGCTCTGTATCCAGGTTGGGCTTGTTCTGTAGTGAATCTCAACAAGGTCCAGCAAGCCACTCTTGTTCTTCACCTGCCCGGCTAAGGAAGTGGTTTGCTGCCATAGGAGCAACCCACGGTGAGTGACAAAAAGACTAGAAAACCTGGAGTAGCTATATTTTAAAACTGGATGTAAATTGAATTACATATTATCTGAATTTAACTTTATAAAAATATTTTTACAATGTTAAATAGGAGCTATTATAAAATCATATACTATTTTACTTAGAAGAGTGTTTTATTTCCTACAGATAAGCAGGGTTTTATTTCAGGTCAAAGCACTAGTCACACACACACACACACACACATATATACACATATATATGGATGGCAGGAATATTGCAACTTGTTTTTAGCACTCAATTTGTATCTATAGTGTTATTTATTTACATAGTTTACTGGATTTTTTTGTTTACATATTCAGATGAATGAAGCACTTTGAGAACTTCTTGTATTTATAATTCAATATTACCTCTAAGCCATCTACGACTGAACATTTAATCACTTATTCACATGGCTCAGTGTGAGTGATCTCCAAATACATGTGTTATAAAATAGATACTTACAAACTTCTTTACAAGAATTCCGGAGGTAGAAAGAATTTTATAGAAAATTCATTCAATGGAAAAAAGACAGCATCTTCAACAAATGGTTCTGGACCAACTGGATGTCTACATGCAGAAAAATGAAAATAGATCCATATTTATCACCCTGCACAAAACTAAAGTCAAAGTGGATCAAGGACCTCAACATAAAACCAGATACTCTAAATCAGTTGGAAAAAAAAAAAGTAGGGAACAGCCTAGAACCCATTGGCAAAGGAGACAACTTCCTGAACAGAACACCAACAGCACAGGCTCTAAGAGCAACAATCAATAAATGGGACCTCATGAAACTGAAAAGCTTCTGTAAAGCAAAAGACACTGTCATCAAAACAAAATGACAGCCTACAGATTGGGAAAGAATCTTCACCAACCCTTTATCTGACAGAGGGCTAATATTCAGTATATATAAAGAACTAAAGAAGCAGAAAAGCAACAAAGCAAGTAATCCCATTAAAAAATGGGGAACAGAGCTAAACAGAGAATTCTCAAAAGAGGAACATCGAATGGCAGAGAAACACTTAAAGAAATGCTCAACCTCATTAGCCATTAGGGAAATGCAAATCAAAACGACCCTGAGATTTCACCTTACACCCATCAGAATGGCCAAGATCAAAAACTCAAGTGATAACACATACTGGAGAGGTTGTGGAGAAAGGGGAACCCTCCTCTACTGCTGGTGGGAATGTAAACTGGTACAACCACTTTGGAAGTCAATCTGGCACTTTCTCAGACAACTAGGAGTAGTGCTACCTTAAGACCCTGCTATACCACTCCTAGGTATATACCCAAAATTTGTTCAAGTACACAACAAGGACATTTGTTCAACCATGTTTGTAGCAGCTTTATTTGTAATAGCCAGAACTTGGAAACAACCCAGATGTCCATCAATGGAGGAATTTATACAGAAATTGTGGTATTTTTACACAATTGAATACTACTCAGCAATCAAAAAGGAGGAAATCATGAAATTTGCAGGCAAGTGGTGGGATCTAGAAAAGATCATTCTGAGTGAAGTATCCCAGAAGGAGAAAGACAAACATGGTATATACTTGCTTATATAGACCTACAAGATATGATAAACATAATGAAATCTACACACCTAAAGAAGATAATCAAGAAAGTGGACTCAGGCAAAGATGATCAATCCTCATTTAGAAAGACAAATGGGATGCGCATTGAACGTGTGACAGGAGTCTACCACAAAAGGCATCTGAAAGACTCTACCTAGCAGTGTTTCAAAGCAGACACTAGACTCATAACCAAACCCTCGGTAGAGTGCAGGGAATCATGTGAAAGAAGGGGAGTTAGTATGATATGGAAAGGATTGGAGCTCTACAAGGACCAAATATATCCGGGAGCAGGGTCTTTTCTGAGACTGTATCTCCAACCAAGGACCATGTGTGGATATAACCTAGAACCCCTGCTTGGATATAGCACATGGCAGCTCAGTATCCAAGTGGGTTTTCCTAGTAAGGGGAACAGGGACTGTTTCAGACATGAACTCAATGGCTGGCTCTTTAACCTCCCTCCCCACCTGAGGGAGGAGCAGTCCTGTTAGGCCACAGAGGAGGACTTTGCAGCCAGCCCTGAAGATACCTGATAAAACAGGGTCAAATGAAAGGGGAGGAGGTCCTCCCCTATCAGTGGACTTGGAAAGGGGCAGGGAGGAGACCAGGGAGGGAGTGTGGAGTTGGGGAGGGAATGAGGGAGCAGGATACAGCTGGGACACAGAGTTAACAAAATGTAACTAAAAAGAAAAATAAGATTAAAAAAAAAAAAGAAAATTCAGAAAGGGGGGAAAATACTACTTTAAAAAATGTCATGTTATGTACATTGTGGCACCTAAACTGTGGCTTATCATTCACTGTGGTCATGTAACTCACTGTGAGAGTTGCAAAATAGTCAAAAACTCTTAGGTTTTTTCAGTGTGTAATGGTGCTGGAGGATGCGTGAGTTGGTAGAGGACCTTTGCTCTACTCTCATAAACCACATCAATTAAGCCAGGCATTGGCTTTAATGATTATACTTCCAACTTTAAGCAGATGGAAATAGATCTCTGACATCTCTGACCAGCCAGCCTAGTCTACTAGTACATCCAGGTCAGGGAGAGAACCAGACACACAGACACGGACACACACACACACACACACACACACACACACACATACACAAGAAATAAGGAACAAAACTCAGGGTAGTCTTCTGAACTTCCTCCACACATACTAGAACACTAATCGCAAGAACAAGCACACATACATACACACACATACACACAAATGCACCAAAAATAAATGTTTGCCTAATATCCAAAGATTTATTCAAAATCAGATATATAATGAATTTAAGATTTTGTATCGTTCAAATTTACTGCAAACTTGGTTTTGAATACACAATATTTTCCCTGTACTGTACTGCACAGGACATCTTCATAGCAACATTTAAAGCTACCTGAATAAGCTGGACATAGATTCTGGGGGTGTGTATAGATGAATATTTTTCTTTTACTTTATATAAAAATATTTCTACTGTTACATTACAGTAAACAAAGCTTTTACTATTTTCTATCACGATTACTCACCAAATTAATATCATATTAGCTTATCTTTAAATTATATTGTGCTTGTATTGTGTTTAATTTGAAATTCTATTATTTTAATTGATGACTTGACAAAATAAATTAATGTAGGCTTGGTAATCAGACAGGATTTCTGAAAGTTTTAATAGCTCTAAACATACATCTGGAATTTTGTACTGTACTATATATTACATGAATATTTCTATTTTAGTATTAATAAATAATAAGATTATACAATGTAACAGAATAATTTGAAAGTATCCTTATAATTTATTATAAGTAAAACCCTGATGTGTATACAAATTTTATCTGCCAATATTCCTATAACTGCATAAAAATTTATTGAGTCAAATTGATGAATTGTAGTTATATATAGCATATCTGCCTAAAAACATATATATGTATATATATATATATATATATATATATGTATATATGTATGTATATTCTATTAGAATGACACATAGTCAGGAAAGAAAGTATAAATGTCACTATTGTAATCAAATCACCACAAAGTCAAACCAGAAATGTGGTCATTCAGTGTCTTCTAAGTCTTACCATCAGTCAATATTATTAAGAGATGTATTTATTTTATTTTACACATGTTAATACCTACATATTTGTATGTAAACCACATGCATGCCTCATACCCATAGAGGCCAGAAAAAGGTGCCAGATCCTCTGGAAACAAGAGTTGCAGCCACTGTGAGCTGCTTAATATGGATGTTGGAGACTGAATCAGGGTCCTCTGCAAGGACCCTAATGAATACACCATTGAACCATCACTCCAGCTCCCAAAGCACATCTTTTAAAACTCCTATGTAGAACTTTATTCATGAAACTTAATCAATATTAACTGAACTCAACCTGAATCAAGATAAAGATGAATTATGAATACTCTTTCCTCCCCTAAAAATAAGTGGATCATTCAAATGATAACACAGACCAAAATGTGAAAGCATTATTCACATGAGCTCTTGAATCCTCTTCAAATTAATGTAGTTAGCAGACACATTGTTCTTCTTTAACCCACACTTGGTATTCACAGGACATTTATCCCTTACACTGTCTTTCTCCTTTCCAGTGTCTTGTAGTCTGATCCTGTGTTATTTCAGGAACAAAAGGACATTAATAATAAGGGCAGAGGGCAAACCAGGCCGCAGAGGAAGACAATGCAGCCAGTCCTGATGAAACATGATAGGCTAGGGTCAGATGGAAGGGAGGAGGAACACCCCTATCAGTGGACTTGGGGAGGACAAGAGGGAGAGAGTGTTGGGTTGGGAGGAGACAAGGGAGGGGGCTACAACTGGGATACAAAGTGAATAAACCAAAGAAATGCATTTTGAGACAATCACTTGTACCTGAACCCCATTCAGACGACAAAAATTTTGGCATGAGTCCACAAGTAAATACAATATTGCAGATTTGAGGGGGAAACTATTATGCATCTGGAAATGCTGTGAATTTTCAGACATAAAGTGGAGTATAATGTAATAGTCGGATAAGCAGCTATCACAAACCAATGCCCTCAGTATCACGCCTTTCTATTTATTCTCCCCTCTGAATATGGAATTAGCTCTGTGACTTCCCTCCTACTCCCTCTCCCCCATACTCTACCTTTTTATTTATTTATTTATTTATTTATTGGTGAATTTATGACTATATGTAGCTCTAGCTGCACTGAAAGTTGTTTTTTTATCTTTTTTTATTTTTAAGTTATTCTTTTTTTTATTTTTTTATTTTTTTTATCAGTTACATTTTATTAACTCTGTATCCCAGCCGTGTCCCGATCCCTCATTCCCTCCCAGTCCCTCCCTCCCTCCCTCATCTCCACCGTGCCCCTTTCCAAGTCCACTGATGGGGGGACCTCCTCCCCATTCACCTGATCCTGTTTTATCAGGTATCTTCAGGACTGGCTGCAAAGCCCTCCTCTGTGGCCTAACAGGACTGCTCCTCCCTTCGGGGGTGGGGAGACCAAAGAGCCAGTCATTGAGTTCCTGTTAGAAATAGTCCCTGTTCCCCTCACTTTGGGAAACCAATTGGTTACTGAGCTACCACAGGCTACATCTGAGTGGAGGTTCTAGGTTATATCCATACATGGTCCTTGGTTGAATGTCAGTCTCAGAAAAGACCCTGTGCCCAGATATATTTGGTCCTTGTGGAGCTCCTATCCTTTCCCCATCAGACTAACTCCCCTTCTTTCTTATGATTCCCTGTACTCTGCCAAAGGTTTGGTCATGAGTCTTTGCTTTGAAAACACTGCTAGTTAGAGTCTTTCAGATGTGCTCAGTAGACTCCTGTCATACGTTCAATGCACATCCCATCTGTCTTTCTAAATGAAGATTGATCATCTTACCCCATGTCCGCTCAATTGATTATCTTTTTTAGGTGTATAGATTTCATTATGTTTATCATATCTTATAGGTCTTATAAGTGAGTATATCCCATGTTTGTCTTTCTCCTTCTGGGATATTTCACTCAGAATGATCTTTTCTAGATCCCACCACTTGCCTGCAAATTTCATGATTTCCTCCTTTTTGATTGCTGAGTAGTATTCCATTGTAAAAAATACCACAATTTCTGTACCCATTCCACCGTTGATGGACATCTGGGTTGTTTCCAGGTTCTGGCTATTACAAATAGAGCTGCTATAAACATGGTTGAGCAAGTGTCCTTTTTGTGTACTTGAACAAACTTTGGGTATATACCTAGCAGTGGTATAGCTGGGTCTGGAGGAAGCACTATTCCTATTTGTCTTAGAGAGCGCCAGATAGCTTTCCAGAGTGGTTGTACCAGTTTACATTCCCACCAGCAGTGGAGGAGGGTTCCCCTTTCTCCACAACCTCTCCAGCATGTGTTATCACTTGAGTTTTTCATCTTGGCCATTCTGATGGGTGTAAGGTGATATCTGAGGGTCGTTTTGATTTGCATTTCCCTGATGGCTAATGAGGATGAGCATTTCTTTAAGTGTTTTTCTGCCATTCGATATTCCTCTGTCGAGAATTCTCTGTTTAGCTCTGTTCCCCATTTTTTAATTGGATTACTTGGATTGCTGCTTTTCAGCTTCTTTAGTTCTTTGTATATACTGGATATTGTCCTCTGTCAGATAAAGGGTTGCACTGAAAGTTGTTATGTAGACCAGGCTGGCCTGAAATTGCCAGAGATCTACCCTACAGGGATTAACCCATTCACCACCATGCCTAGCTGTTACCTTTTAAAAACTGTGTGACATTCTTTGGTCAATAATACATTAGCAAGTATGACATAAGCAGAAACCTGGCAGATATTACACATTCTGTGCAGTCCTTATGCAATGCACCCCTCTTGGGACCCTGAGACAGGCCACCATTCTGTGAGGAAATACAGGACAGCTGTAAAGGGAAATCAGATGGAGAAGAACTGAAGCTCAGTTTGTTATTAAAGCCAAATCATCAGATTTCCAATCAAAGTATGGTTTCCAATCAAAGTATGGCAGACAACCCCTTCACATTCAAGGTTTTATATCAGATGTCTCTAACATGGACATGTCTAAATGTCTAACTGTAGAATCACCAAGTCATTGTGTGGGGATGAAAGAAGGAGTTGAGACTGGATCTCATGTAGCTCCGTCTGGCCTTGAACTACGCAACTAAGGCTTATCCTGAACTATCACTCCCACAGTACTCACCTCCCACATGCTAGGATTGCAAGAATGTGCCCATATGTCTGGTTTATAAAGCAGTTCTCAAGGTACTTTACTGAGGGATTACTAGAGCAATTGGTAGGTAGCTGAAACAGCAGTTTCCCAGCAGTTGGTATAAGAGTGAACATCACTGAAGCAGCATACGGATCAATAGTAGCCTAGGTTACAACACAAGATCACATCATGAGTCTATGCTATGACCTCAGCTGCTCCAAGGGAGAAAGGAACAATGGCCTCCTTCTCCTCCTTTTAGGATAATTGGGTAACTGAGAGATAGTTCCAGGACTTTGAGGCATTGATCTGCTCACATACACATCACCCGCCAAACCTTCCACAGCATACTGTAAAAGCTACTTCTATTCTTACGTGTTCACATCTAACTCGACACAGTGATATTACACACATGTTAAAGAAGCCTGCTTTTCATTACAGGCTTAAAGTGACTTAATGGAAAATCTGGCAAAGAGTAGAAGACAGTCTTATTCTTAAGAAATAGATTTAAAGAGAAACTAAGCAAGAAACAGAATATTCTTACTAAGAACATCTAGAACTTTATGTAAAACAATATTGTAAATTGTGTATTATAAATTGCACTTAATTCTATCTTTGTAAAACACCACCTAATCTGAAATATAGTATACCAAATAAATTTGGAGGTTTTGAAATTTTAAATACATTTTAAATATTTGTATCATATTTTTCCTTTACTGAAAATAGATTGGGAGATTTTATGGTATTGGGTTTTGATTTTTGAGAAAAAAAATTAATGTTGGGTTGGTAGGGAGGGGAAAAGGATCTGCAAGGGCTTGGAGTTGGGGAAGTATATGATCAAATTATATTTAAATTTAGAAACTGTTTTAAATAATAAAAGTATAATAAAAAGAAATATAAAATAGTAAATATATTATAATTATATTTATTTATTAAAAATAAATATAAAAAGAAAAGTTTTTCATATACAATACTTTTTAATTATGGTTTCCTCTCCCCCAACTCCTCTAAGATCCTTTCTCCCTGCTCTCCCAAATGAATCTACACCATTTCTATCACTTCTTAGAAAATAAACTGGCATCTAAAGAGTAATGATAAGCATTTCTTTAAGTGTTTTTCTGCCATTCGATATTCCTCTGTCGAGAATTCTCTGTTTAGCTCTGTTCCCCATTTTCAAAACGACCCTGAGATATCACCTTACACCCATCAGAATGGCCAAGATGAAAAACTCAAGTGATAACACATGCTGGAGAGGTTGTGGAGAAAGGGGAACCCTCCTCCACTGCTGGTGGGAATGTAAACTGGTACAACCACTCTGGAAAGCTATCTGGCGCTTCCTAAGACAAATAGGAATAGTGCTTCCTCCAGACCCAGCTATACCACTGCTAGGTATATACCCAAAGTTTGTTCAAGTACACAAAAAGGACACTTGCTCAACCATGTTTATAGCAGCTCTATTTGTAATAGCCAGAACCTGGAAACAACGCAGATGTCCATCAACGGTGGAATGGGTACAGAAATTGTGGTATTTTTATACAATGGAATACTGCTCAGCAATCAAAAAGGAGGAAATCATGAAATTTGCAGGCAAATGGTGGGATCTAGAAAAGATCATTCTGAGTGAAATATCCCAGAAGGAGAAAGACAAACATGGGATATACTCACTTATATAGACCTATAAGATATGATAAACATAATGAAATCTATACACCTAAAAAAGATAATCAATTGAGAGGACATGGGGTAAGATGATCAATCCTCATTTAGAAAGACAGATGGGATGTGCATTGAACGTATGACAGGAGTCTACTGAGCGCATCTGAAAGACTCTAACTAGCAGTGTTTTCAAAGCAAAGACTCATGACCAAACCTTTGGCAGAGTACAGGGAATCATAAGAAAGAAGGGGAGTTAGTCTGATGGGGAAAGGATAGGAGCTCCACAAGGACCAAATATATCTGGGCACAGGGTCTTTTCTGAGACTGACATTCAACCAAGGACCATGTATGGATATAACCTAGAACCTCCACTCAGATGTAGCCTGTGGTAGCTCAGTAACCAATTGGTTTCCCAAAGTGAGGGGAACAGGGACTATTTCTAACAGGAACTCAATGACTGGCTCTTTGGTCTCCCCACCCCCGAAGGGAGGAGCAGTCCTGTTAGGCCACAGAGGAGGGCTTTGCAGCCAGTCCTGAAGATACCTGATAAAACAGGATCAGGTGAATGGGGAGGAGGTCCCCCCTATCAGTGGACTTGGAAAGGGGCACGGTGGAGATGAGGGAGGGAGGGAGGGACTGGAAGGGAATGAGGGATCGGGACACGGCCGGGATACAGAGTTAATAAACTGTAACTGATAAAAAAATAAAAAAATAATAATAAAATTAAAAAAAAATTAAAAAAAAGAGCAATGATAAAATAAGATTGGATAAAACAAACAAGAAAAGGGAATAAGTCAAAACATAAACAGTATAAAAGGCACCAAAGAAAAGCTACAAGAAACACAGATAGATAAAGAGAAGCATTCATGTTTGTGCACAGAAATCACAAAACAAGAAGCCATAATACATTTGTAAAGGATCTTAGGTTAAAAAATTTCCCTGACAAACATTATATGTCAAAGAATCTCCAAAGTTTCTATTTAATTCATTTTGTGTTGGCCATCTATTGTTGAGCATGGGACACATCCTTAAGAGTAGTTTGTATCACCATAGAGACCTCCTATAGGAGGGAACTAACTTTTCATTTTCAAGTGGATTTCAATTGGAGATTGCTTCTGGATTACAGATCGTGTCCACTTCTTCCAGTGCTGGTACCTCATCTTATGTAAACTGATGCATGTTAGGACTGTCTCTGTGAGTTCATATATGCATCGTTTTTTCGTTGTTCAAAAGGGCTTTTCTCTTTTTCCTATTGTATCCTTTATTCCCTTTGGCTCTTACCCTTTTTCTACCTCTTCTTCAAGATACCTTGAGCCTTAAGGGGAAGGATTTGATGGAGATAGTCCATTTAAGAATGAATGTTCAGAGCTCTCTCACTCTCTTCACATTGTCTGGCTTTGGGTCTCTATTTTTCCCATCTACTGCTGAAGGAAGTTTATATAATGATAAAAGAGCAAAACACTGATCTATTAGTATAGGAAAATATCACCAGGAGTCAGTTTATGGCCATGTTCCTTTAGCAGAACAGTCGTATTTGCTTAACTTCAACAGCCTTGGCCAATCTGGTCTTGGGCACTAGACCATCCAATCAGAGTCAGAAATGGAATTCCTTCCATGGAGTGGGCCTTAAATCCAATTCAATGTTGGTGGTTACTCCCAAAGGTTTTGTGTACTAGCACATCTTTACATCTTGTAGGCAGGTCATCATTGTATATCTAAGGGTTTGTAGTTGGCAGCATGCATTGTACCTTCCAGTATCATCAACACTAGTCACCAGGGTTAAGGTCTCTAGGTAGAGATCAGCTTTTCTTCTCTGTATTCAGTGTGTTTTGTAGGTATAAACCAATAGAAACTTACCATCAGTTTGTAGAGAGCAATGAATAACCTGAGTTGTTTGGGAGTTTTTATTTCTCCTTTGTCCAATAACTCAATGAGACATAACCCATTCCTGGAACATCATACATTTATATATTTTAGGAATATATATTAGATATTCTATATTTTAGGTCTTCATATGAACCTTCAAATATTTTTTGGGCTTATAATTTTATGCCTTGAGAAAAAAATGTGTTAGTAATTTTTAATTTATTTGTAACTAACATTGTGTTACTAATAACCCATACAAAATAATGGAAATATCTTTATTATAAAGAGGTAAAACAGTAAACATATTTACTCAACACTATTTAACGATTCTCATCTGTAGCATTAACAAAGAATTTATAGGTTATTTCATATTTGTTTTATATATTAACTGAAGGGAGTTTATAATGTTACTGTGAAATAACTGACTACAAAAAAAGGAGACCAGAGATGAAGGTGTTAAGATTTAATTTGACTCTGTCACATCTCAAATCATCCTGACAGGAGAGGAAAAGAAAGTGATGGGATATAAAAGGAGGGACAAATTCAGAGAGGTAAGGAAGTACCATAGACCAAAAGGGGTGTACAAATTACAGGAATAAGCTGCTGTCTTGGCTAGGAAGTCTGAGTCTAGGGCAAGAAAACACTCTTCTGAAAATTCCCTCTTCACATAAATTTCCATCACTCTGGGGCAGTGTTTCTCAACCCGTGGATCACAATCACTTTGGGGATTGAATGAGCATTTTAATGGGATCACCCAAGAGCATAAGAAAACACAGATATTTGCATTATGATTTGTAACAGTAGCAAAATTACAGTTATGAAGGAGCAACAAAAATAATTTTATGGTTGGGGGTCACAACATGAAGGACTGTATCAAAGGATCACAGGATTAGGAAGGTTGAGAATCAATAGTTCTAGAGGAATCACAATGGCGTGAACTGACCTCTATAAGAAACCAGTACAAGTTAAACAAATAAGAGTCAGGTACAGGGGAATCCGAAATGGCTGCGACCATCATGCACCTTATCTGAGGGGGCAGAGGATCTGAAACTCAGAAATTGGTGAGTGGAGGGCCAGCTGAAGTCAGAACATCGACATTGAGGCTTCCTGGGAATGACTTGACAACCGGTGAACTGAGACCATTTGGATCCAGGTCATCTGTGGACTTCTCTGGGGACTGAGAGTGGCAAATATTCAATCCCCCCTGCACTTCCTCTTGTCTGGTCTCCCCTCCTCCTCAGTGGAGGCAGCCCACAGTGCCCTCTGCTCCTAGCACAGAACTCACTGCTCAGTATTTGAGACAGAGAAGGCTGGCCTCCCAGTCCATTAGTGGCACACTGCCTGATGAATGGGCCACCCAGGTCTGCAGACAGCTGTAGGGGCTCCCCAGGGCCTCCCAACAGGCACCTGTACTAGCAGCCTACCAGTTCTGCTGCTGCAGCTGGACTCCCAGTGGAACACTTTACCAGCCTCCAAGTTCTGTGGCTGCAACACTACTGAGCTGAGAGCTCTCCTACACCCTTATTTGCCCCAGCAGGACCAAATCTGAGAATAGAGAACAGGGGGAACCCCTGTACTTTCCTATTAGGCCTGCTAGAGAATGAGTATGCATTCAAGTGAGTGCATGCTTAGCTCCAGATCAAGGTTCCCTCTACACTAACAGCCAGACATAGGATCCCTCCCACCCAAAACCCCCACTGTGGGCAGCATAGGGATTCTTGGGGCAGCATTCTCAACATTGAAGCCCCCGTTCGGCTGGTCTACCAGTGGAGTCCAGGCAATAAAAAAATGGAGCCCAGACTGATGTGAATATCAGCAAGACAGTATGACAGGGTTGTAGGGCCTGCACATGCACATTGCACCCACAAACAACACCAGAGCCTGCACAACCTCCTGCAACTGCACCCCTCCCCCGCTACCCACCATCTCACATCCCAAGAATCTACAATCTCTAGCATCCTGTCCTTCAAGGCACACTTCCACACACACACACACACACACACACACACATTTGATTGCCCACACTTGTGCACCCACACCTACAGATCTTACTCCCTTAGGTACAGCTGAAACATGAACACACACTTTCAAACCAGTCGACATCTTTCAGCTTCCTGAAGAATACTTCAGACAGCACAGAAAGACAGACCCCGTCTGAAATGCCTACTCCAGGAACACACAGTGAAGGTTACAGATAAGCCAATGGACAGAGGTCAACACAACTATGAATACTTAATTTTTGACAAAGAAGCCAAATCCATTCAATGGAAAAAAGACAGCATCTTCAACAAATGGTGCTGGTCTACTAGATGTCCACATATAGAAAAATGCAAATAGATCATGTTTATCACCCTACACAAAACTAAAGTCCAAGTGGATGAAAGACCTCAACATAAAACCAGATACTCTAAATTGGTTAGAAGAAAAAGTGGGGAAGAGCCTAGAACTATTGGAACAGGAGACAACTTCCTGAACAGAACACCAACAGCATAAGTTTTAATATCAACAATCAATAAATGGGACCTCATGAAACTGAAAAGCTTCTGGAAAGCACAGGACACTGTCATCAGAACAAAACAACTACTTACAGATTGGAAAAGGATCTTCACCAACCCTACATGTGACAGAAGGCTAATATCCAGAATATATAAATAACCAAAGAAGTTAAAAAGCAACAAATCAAGTAATCCAATTAAAATACGGGGTACAGTGCCAAGCAGAGAATTCTCTGTAGAGGAATATAGAATGACAGAGAAACAAAGAAATGTTCAACATCCTTAGCCATCAGAGAGATGCAAATCAAAACGACCCTGAGATTTCACCTCACACCCATCCCATTAGAATGGCTAAGATCAAAAACCCAAGTGACAATACATGCTGGAGAGGATGTGGAAAAAGAAGAACCCTCCTCCATTGATGGTGAGAATGTAAACTTGTACAACCACTTTGGAAATCAATCTGGCGCTTTCTCAGACAATTAGGAATAGTGCTTCCTCAAGATCCAGCTATATACTCCTAGGCATATATCTACAATATGTCCAAGTATATATACAATAAGGATATTTGCTCAACCATGTTCATAGCACTTTTATTTGTAAAAGCCAGAACCTGTAACAACCCAGTGACTCTCAACAGAGGAATGGATATGGAAATTGTGGTACATGTAAACAATAGAATACTACTCAGCAATTAAAAACAAGGAAATCATGAAATTTGCAAGCAAATGGTGGGAACTAGAAAAGATCATCCAGAGTGAGATATCCCAGAAGCAGAAAGACACACATGGTATATACTCACTTATAAGTGGATATTAGACATATAATATAAGTATACTAAAATCTGTATACCTAAAGACACGAAGCAAGAAGGAGGATCCTGGGTAAGCTGATCAATCCTCACTCAGAAAGACAAATGAGATGGATATTGGAAGAAGGAGAAAACAGGAAACAGGACAGGAGCCTACCATAGAGGGCTTCTGAAAGACTCTACCCAGCAGTGTATTAAAGTAGATGCTGAGACACATAACTAAACTTTGGGCAGAGTGCAGGTACTCTTATGAAAGAAGGGGGAGACAGAAAGACCTGGAGAGGACAGGAGCTCCACAAGTAGAACAACAGAATCAAAATATCTGGGCACAGGGGTCTTTCCTGAGATTGATACTCCAACTAAGGACCATTCATGGAGATAACCAGAACCCCTGCTGAGATGCAGCCCGTGGCAACTCAGTCTCCAAATGGATTTCCTAGTAACAGGAACTGGGACTGTCTCTGACATGAACTCAGTGGTGGGCACTTTGATCACCTCCCCCTGAGGGGAAACAGCCTTGCCAGGCTACAGAGGAGGACAATGAAGCTAGGCCTGATGAGACCTGATAAGGTAGGGTCAGATAGAAAGGGAGGTGGACCTCCTCTATCAGTGGACTTGGAGAGGGGAATGGAAGGAGTTGAGGGATGGAGGGTGAAGTTGGGAGGGAATTAGGGATGGTGCTACATCTGGGATACAATGTGAATAAATGGCAACTAATATAAAAATAAAAATTTAATAAAAAAGGGTCAGGTATGGATACTGCATGCTATGAAGGCTTTTTATGTTAAGTGCTCTTTGCATAAGAATGGAATGAATAGAAAAGTGCACTGTAGAGACAGGGGACTGCCAGAGCTGTGGGAGAAGGCATAAGAATGCTGGTTTATACAATACCCAAATGCAACACAGGAGGCAATGTGGACAGAGTAATAGAACCAAAATGGGAAGGCAAGGATGTAAGGCTCAAGAAAAAACAGATGACTAGATCACGGAAGAGATTGGTACTGAGATAAAAACACATGAAGTTAACTCTAAATAAAATAGAAATTCACTGAGCAACTTCAAGGAGAAAATTGATTCAATGTGAGTAATGTGACTATTTTGTGCCATTCATTCTGAGGAGCCACTATTTACACCTCTCTGTGGCAGAACTGCAATCCAATATACAGAATATTGTTTGCTTGTTCACTTAGGTGAAAAAGAAAGACTCTTAGTAAAATATCCATAACTCTATAAACATTCTATAGACCACATCTTTAGCAGAGTGCTAGGATGACTAGCTGTTGCTCAAATTTTTGTTGTTGTTGTTTAATAATGCACCTCAAACATGATATAGCTTCAAAATGTAACAAGAAGAGTAGAAAAGATACAAATTACCCTTGGTATTTTTTTGTTAACAAACTACAATAAATTCATGCCACTATAGAGTCTAG
This sequence comes from Meriones unguiculatus, assembly GCF_030254825.1. Classification (NCBI taxonomy): domain Eukaryota; kingdom Metazoa; phylum Chordata; class Mammalia; order Rodentia; family Muridae; genus Meriones; species Meriones unguiculatus. Next base: position 111,656,914 of record NC_083350.1, on the reverse strand, counting down.
CATTTTTAGTTATGATGTTTTTAAAGACCTGGTTCTTATGGTTTAATTAATAACAGCCTGGAGCAATTAGAAAAAGATAAAAATCATACACACCTGAGGACTTTACTAAATCTTTCCAGCTTTCTTAACATATTTTAGAACCTTTCCTTTTTACTCAGCATGCAAAACAAGGTGACCAGAACAAAGAACTGTTGACTATCTTCTGAGCCTCCAGAGCATCACTGAAACTGCTGCAAAGATGAAGTATTTTCGGAAGCAAACCAGAGTTGCCTTCAGTTAATTTTCTTGCAGAATTTTTACCTGAAGGAGCATTTAAAGATGCTAATATGACCTTGTTCCACATTATGCTAAAGAGATGTTAACTACCCTGTTCAATGTCATCCGTCTTCACTCCAACAATAGAAGAAAACATTCTCATTGCTCTTTATTACTGATTGATTCATTAGCTCAAGGAACTTAACATTTGGTTACGAAACTGTAACAAGCGTGAGAAACACACACCCCCGCCCCCAGTATACAACTGAATTTTCCACTTTGCACATTTCCTCTGCAGCTGCTAGCAAGCTCTCCAGTATAGTGCTCTGGAGAGAACAAAGCAGTGTTGGAACACATGATCAGAAGACCCCAGCCACATTCTCAGCTATACTGCCTCCATATTACTCAAATACATAGCAACTTGAAGCCAGGGCTGTGTTTGCCCTTGCGTTAGTCACAAAGCCTTCTGAAGTTTCTCACAAATTTTCTCAGATGATGGCATAATGGAGTCATTTCATGCTTTTTCATGGGTATCTGTGAGCTGATGTTGTTTCCTATAATGTCTGCACATGGCCCTTGCAAGATGCCTGGGCTTCCTCACAGAACAGTGGCTGAGTTTCAAGTGCAATCATCAAGCAGAAGGGATGTCTCCATTCAAAACCTGATGTCAAAACCAAATAGCATTGTTCTATTGCTGTGACTCTTTATATTCTGTTGTAAGAGAACAGAGGCCCTTAAAATCTATTTTTGTGAAAAATATCAATGTCATCTTCTGAAAAGGCTATGTCATATCAGATATGGTGGTGGTATTATCTTGGAAAATGAAGTTTGTCTTACTATATCTACTGTCTTGCTTAGAACTCTTATTCCTCTTGCATTTTTTTCCTCTACAGAACAGAAATATGAACTATTTGATTTACTTCATCCTGTGGTTAGAAAGTCCATTAGTATATTTTTAAAAATCTGATTTTACTGAAAAGCATTGGCTATTGATTTGGAAAAGCAAAGTATCTAAAATCAGAAAAATAGCCAAGCATCTGTGTCTTTATTTGTGTCTATCTCCTATACTTAGTTACACTTAGATTAATAACTTATTATATGTCTACAATGCTATGACACTCCAACCTATCTTATCTCTCTTAAAGGCTGAAGGGACAAAGATAGGAACAGTAGTATGAATCACTTTCTGCTTTAAAATATACTACATTTTTTTGTGTGCATGTGCGTATTACATGAACACATGCATAAGGAACATGTGGAGGTGCAGAAAGCAACCTGAAGAAGTCAGTTCTCTTCCAGGAATCAAATTTAGGTTGTTAAGCATGACCACTTAAGTGCTTTACCTGCTAAGCCACCTCATTGGCCTATTGTCAGCTTTTATAATGTCCTATTCTAGAATGCCCAAAGGCACATGGATGTCTCTTTTTATCATCTTATACATGTTATTACTTTGAATCCCAGGAATAAAATTTAACAGGTATATCACCCCATAATGAGATTATGCTTGAATAGGGGTAATCATCTTTTGAGAACCAGACTGCTCCCCTCATGTGATGATGGTTATAACATCTGCCATCCACCTTAAAGAACCAGGAACTAATCAGTCCACACATTTATCAGCTTCCTAATTTGTGCACATTTATTGCTTTAATCACCAAGTTTTCTGCTTTTTAAGCCTCAAACTCAGCTCACTTTAATATTCTGAGAATGAATTTAGAAAGCAGTCTGTAAGCTGACAAGGAAGAGAATGAACCACACACAATTACCAGCATGGTAAGATGGTTCTAAAAGTGCAATAGTGACACATACATTCTTGGTAACCAACAACTGTCTAATTTTTCTTAAGGCCTATACAATAGGAGGGAAAACATTCCAGAAACTAGAAAACTAGCAAAATACCAATGGTAAGTGAGTTAATGGGTCTTAGAAGAGAACCTACTACCTGTATTTCCCTGGAGCAGCAAACACTGACTGCATTCTAAACAGCCACATATAAATGCAGCTTTCATGACTCATCAAAGAACACTTCCTTTCCAGAAAACAGAAATGAGGACAGAAAACTCACAAACCCAAAAGCATAGATGAATGGTTCATGTGGATCCCACCTCCAACAGGTATGATTTAACTTCTCCATCCAATGCTGGGGAAATGTTGTGAAAGTGAGGGCATAAAGACCATAAGAAAAAGTATGGTCTTGTCCCTAGCACTGCAAAAGATCACCAGTTGTAGCCTCGCTTCCCCAATGCTCACATCTTCTGTAGATCTGCAGACCATCACCTTCTAATCTTACTCCCCCAACTCTTTGCTATACTCCAGCCTCCAATTCTAGAAAGCACCTCCTGCTAAGACAGAAGCTAGACCTACCAGAAAACCAGGTAGGCTACTCATAGACCTCCTCTTCTCTCTCTGTTCCCTGAGACACAATTCCCCAGTGTCATCCTAAGCTCTATCATCCCCAGCAGATCATTCTTGGCAGCTTTCACTGATCCCCTGCTCCTATCTCCTGTGAGTCCAACACATACTCCCCTCATGAACTTTCTCCTCAACACTTCTTGCTTTGTCCCAGACCCCAAAGCAGGTACCCCCTGCTAAATGCAAAGAAAATCAGTAAGATGTTCATAGACCTATTCTTTTCTTTCTGTTCCCCATACCTTATCCCCTAATCTCATCCCTAATTCTATAGCAAAACACTCTTGGAAGTCTCCCCTAAACCTGTCCCCCCCACATCACTACGATCATCAACACCCAGCACAATGAGAAAACAACAGGAATCAGCAATCTTTGAGCATTGATAATCTCTCAATATCGATGGACTCAGTTTCCCAATAAAAAGATGAAGACTAACAGAATGGTTGACAACAAGATCTATCCTTCTTTTTCATCCAAGAAATCTGTTTCAACTTCAAGAATAGACATAACCCCAGGGTACAGAATTAGAAAAATAGATTATGAATTGGTGTAGCCATTTTAATATCTAACGAAATAGACTTCAATCCAAAACTAATAAAAAGAGATGGGTGAAGGACACTGTGTACTAATCAAAGGAAAAACTAGCCAAGAGGTCATTTCAATTCTTAACATGGATGGCCCAAATGCAAGAGCACCCAAGTTTGTAAAAGAAACACTGTTACAGCTAAAATCACATATAGACTCTCACACACTGATAGTGAAAGAGTCAATGCTCTCACCACTGGACAGGTTTTCCAGACAAAAGCAAAACAGAAATATTGGAGATAATGAATATTTAAAAATAAACCAAGTATAAATATATAAATATAAACCATATATACTTATTAGATATTTACAGAATATTTCACAAAATAGAAAAGAATATATCTTCTGCTCCGAACCTCACAGAATTTTCTCCATAGTTGAAAACATACTCAGGCACAAAGCAAGTCTTAACAGATAAAAAAAAAATTGAAATAATTCCCTGCATCCTATCAGACCACTGTAGATTAAAGCTGGATATCAACAACAGAAAAAGCAGAAAGCCTATAAACTCATCAAAACTGAATAACTCTCTATGGAGTGAAAACTAGGTCAAGACAGAAGTAAATAAAAAAATTAAAGTCTTTACAAAATTCAATAAAATTCAATAGTAGTCAACAAAATTCAATAGTAGTCAACCCAGACTACTATACCCTGCAAAGCTTTCAATCAACATAGATGGAGAAAACAAAATATTCCATGACAAAACTAAATTTACACAATATCTACACAGCAAACCATCCCTACAGAAGATACTAGAAGGAAAACTCCAATCCAATGAAAACAAATTCACCCAAGAAAACAGGGCATACAGATAATGTCCCAACAAAAATGAAAAGAAAACAAGCAATGAAACAGGGTTAGATCATCGACTCCATTACAAAAGGAACTAACATTCATTGGTCACTATTATCTATCAATATCAATGGACTCAACTTACCAATAAAAAGGCACAGGCTAACAGAATGGTTAAGGAAACAGGATCCAACATTCTGTTGCATCCAAGAAACACACCTATGCAACAAAGACAAACACTACCTCAGAGTAAAGGGCTGGAAAACTGTTTTTCAAGCAAATGGTTCCAGAAAACAAGCTGGAGTAGCCATCCTAATATCTAATAAAATAGACTTTCAACCCAAGTTAATCAAACAAGATAAGGAGGGCCACTATATTCTCATCAAAGGAAAAATCCACCAAGAGGACATCACAATCTTGAATATCTATGCCCCAAATACAAGAGCACCAACATTCGTAAATGAAACATTATTAAAGCTTAAATCATACATTGATCCTAATACCTTAATGGTGGGAGACTTCAACACTCCACTCTCACCAAGGGACAGATCAACTAGACAGACACCAAATAGGGAAATAAAAGCACTCACAGAATCCCTAAATCAAATGGACCTAATAGACGTCTACAGATCATTTCACCCAAACTCAAAAGAGTACACCTTCTTTTCAGCACCACATGGAACCTTTTCCAAAATAGACCATATAGTGGGCCACAAAGCAAGCCTCAACAGATACAAAAGGATTGAAATAATCCCTTGTATACTATCTGACCACCACGGACTAAAGCTCGACCTCAACAACAACAGAAACAACAAAAAGCCGACACACACATGGAAACTGAACAACTTACTACTCAATGACAGCTGGGTTAAGGAAGAAATAAAGAAAGAAATTAAAGACTTCCTAGAATTCAATGAAAAGGAAGGCACAACATACCCAAATTTATGGGACACATTGAAAGCAGTGCTCAGAGGAAAATTTATAGCACTAAGTGCCTGCAAGAAGAAATTCGTAACATCACATACAAACAACTTAATGGCCCAACTGAAAACCCTAGAAAAAAAAGAAGCAGATACACCCAAGAGGAGCAGACGGCTGGAAATAATCAAACTAAGGGCTGAAATCAATCAACTAGAAACAAATAAAACTATCCAAAGAATCAATGAAACAAAAAGCTGGTTCTTTGAGAAAATCAACAAGATAGACAAACCCTTAGCCAAACTAACTAAAAAGCAGAGAGAAACTATCCAGATCAGCAAAATCAGAAATGAAAATGGGGACATAACCACAGACATTGAGGAAATCCAAACAATTATTAGGTCATACTACAAAAGCCTATATGCCACAAAATTTGAGAATCTAAATGAAATGGATAATTTTCTTGAAAGATTCCATCTACCAAAACTAAGTCAAGATCAGGTAGAAAGACTGAATAGCCCTATATCTCCCAAGGAAATCGAAGCAGTCATTAACAGTCTCCCCTCCAAAAAAAGCCCTGGACCAGATGGCTTCAGCGCAGAATTCTACAAGACCTTCAAAGAAGTGCTAACTCCAATTCTCCTCAAGCTATTCCACAAAATAGAAACAGAAGGAACACTACCAAACTCATTCTATGAAGCCACAGTCACCTTAATACCTAAACCACACAAAGACCCAACAAAAAAAGAGAACTTCAGGCCTATCTCTCTTATGAACATTGACGCAAAAATACTCAATAAAATACTTGCAAACCGAATCCAAGAACACATCAAAGATATCATCCACCATGACCAAGTAGGCTTCATCCCAGGCATGCAAGGTGGTTCAACATACGGAAATCCATCAATGTAATCCACTACATAAACAAACTGAAGGAGAAAAACCACATGATCATCTCCTTAGATGCCGAAAAAGCATTTGACAAAGTCCAACACCCATTCATGTTTAAAGTCTTGGAGAGATCAGGGATACAAGGCACATACCTAAACATAGTAAAGGCAATATATAGCAAGCCTATAGCTAACATCAAACTCAATGGAGAGAAACTTAAATCAATCCCACTGAAATCAGGGACAAGACAAGGCTGCCCATTGTCCCCATATCTCTTCAACATAGTACTTGAAGTCCTAGCCAGAGCAATAAGACAACTAAAGGAGATCAAGGGGATACAAATCAGAAAGGAAGAGGTCAAAGTGTCACTATTTGCAGATGATATGATAGTATACATGAGCGACCCCAAAAATTCAACCAGAGAACTCCTTCAGCTGATAAACACCTTCAGCAAAGTGGCAGGATACAAAATCAACTCAAAAAAATCAGAAGCCCTCCTATATACCAAAGACAAAAAGGCTGAGAAAGAAATTAGGGAAACAACACCCTTCACAATAGCCACTAATAACATAAAGTACCTTGGTGTGACTCTAACCAAGCAAGTGAAAGACCTGTTTGAGAAAAACTTCAAGACTCTGAAGAAAGAAATCGAAGAAGATATCAGAAGATGGAAAGATCTCCCATGCTCATGGATTGGTAGGATTAACATTGTGAAAATGGCCATACTGCCAAAAGCAATCTACAGATTCAATGCAATTCCCATCAAAATACCAACTCAATTCTTTACAGACCTTGAAAAAAAGATTCTCAGCTTCATATGGAGAAACAAAAAACCCAGAATCTCCAAAACAATCCTGTACGACAACAGATCATCTGGAGGTATCTCCATTCCTGATCTCAAGCTGTACTACAGGGCAACAGTAATAAAAACAGCATGGTATTGGCATAGAAACAGAAAGGAGATCAATGGAACCGCATAGAAGACCCAGAAATAAATCCACACACCTATGAATACTCGATATTCGACAAAGAAGCCAATTCCATTCAATGGAAAAAAGACAGCATCTTCAACAAATGGTGCTGGACCAACTGGATGTCTACATGCAGAAAAATGAAAATAGATCCATATTTATCACCCTGCACAAAACTAAAGTCAAAGTGGATCAAGGACCTCAACATAAAACCAGATACCCTAAATCAATTGGAAAAAAAAGGTGGGGAACAGCCTAGAACTCATTGGCACAGGAGACAACTTCCTGAACAGAACACCAACAGCACAGGCTTTAAGAGCAACAATCAATAAATGGGACCTCATGAAACTGAAAATTTTCTACAAAGCAAAGGATACCGTCATCAAAACAAAACGACTGCCTACAGATTGGGAAAGAATCTTCACTAACCCTTTATCTGACAGAGGACTAATATCCAGTATATACAAAGAAGTAAAGAAGCTGAAAAGCAGCAATCCAAGTAATCCAATTAAAAAATGGGGAACAGAACTAAACAGAGAATTCTCGACAGAGGAATATCGAATGGCAGAAAAACACTTAAAGAAATGCTCATCCTCATTAGCCATCAGGGAAATGCAAATCAAAACGACCCTCAGATATCACCTTACACCCATCAGAATGGCCAAGATGAAAAACTCAAGTGATAACACATGCTGGAGAGGTTGTGGAGAAAGGGGAACCCTCCTCCACTGCTGGTGGGAATGTAAACTGGTACAACCACTCTGGAAAGCTATCTGGCGCTCTCTAAGAGAAATAGGAATAGTGCTTCCTCCAGACCCAGCTATACCACTGCTAGGTATATACCCAAAGTTTGTTCAAGTACACAAAAAGGACACTTGCTCAACCATGTTTATAGCAGCTCTATTTGTAATAGCCAGAACCTGGAAACAACCCAGATGTCCATCAACGGTGGAATGGGTACAGAAATTGTGGTATGTTTATACAATGGAATACTACTCAGCAATCAAAAAGGAGGAAATCATGAAATTTGCAGGCAAATGGTGGGATCTAGAAAAGATCATTCTGAGTGAAATATCCCAGAAGGAGAAAGACAAACATGGGATATACTCACTTATATAGACCTATAAGATATGATAAACATAATGAAATCTATACACCTAAAAAAGATAATCAATTGAGTGGACATGGGTTAAGATGATCAATCCTCGTTTAGAAAGACAGATGGGATGTTCATTGAACATATGACAGGAGTCTACTGAGCGCATCTGAAAGACTCTAACTAGCAGTGTTTTCAAAGCAAAGACTCATGACCAAACCTTTGGCAGAGTACAGGGAATCATAAGAAAGAAGGGGAGTTAGTCTGATGGGGAAAGGATAGGAGCTCCACAAGGACCAAATATATCTGGGCACAGGGTCTTTTCTGAGACTGACATTCAACCAAGGACCATGTATGGATATAACCTAGAACCTCCACTCAGATGTAGCCTGTGGTAGCTCAGTAACCAATTGGTTTCCCAAAGTGAGGGGAACAGGGACTATTTCTAACAGGAACTCAATGACTGGCTCTTTGGTCTCCCCACCCCCGAAGGGAGGAGCAGTCCTGTTAGGCCACAGAGGAGGGCTTTGCAGCCAGTCCTGGAGATACCTGATAAAACAGGATCAGATGAATGGGGAGGAGGTCCCCCCTATCAGTGGACTTGGAAAGGGGCACGGTGGAGATGAGGGAGGGAGGGAGGGAGGGACTGGGAGGGAATGAGGGATCGGGACACGGCTGGGATACAGAGTTAATAAAATGTAACTGATAAAAAAAAATAAAAAAATAAAAAAAATTCAATAAAAACAAATACACAGCATACCCAAACTTATTGGACACACTGACAGCAGTGCTTTGAGGAAAGTTCATATTACTAAGTGCCTACAGTAAAAAGAAAGAATAGTTTTCATACTAGCAATTTAACAACACACCTGAAAGCTTTAAAACAAAAAGAATTACACTCAAGAAGATTATACAGCAAGAAATATAATCAAACTGAGGGCTGAAATTAATAAAATAGAAACAAAGAGGACAATACAAAGAACCAGTGAAACAAAGAGTTGGTTCTTTGAGAAAAATCAACAAGATAGAAAAACACTTAGACAAACTAACTGAAAAACAGAGAGAAAATATTTAAATTAAAAACAATCAGAAATGAAAAAAGGTTCATAACAGACACCAAGAAAATCCAGAGAACAAAAAGAGCACACATTTAAATTCCTCCTACTTTGTTGCTTGGCCCATCCTTGATGTGAGGATTTGTACATTATCTTCTTGTATTTTCTTTTCCCATGTTTTGTTGATATTCCTGGGAGACCTGCTTTATTTAGGGGAGAAATGGTGGGGTATTGGGGAAAAGGAAGCTCTAGTTGGGATGTATTAGATGAGAGAAGAATAATAAAAAAAAATAAAATGTACTCCAGCAAATAGGAAAACATAAAAGAAAGGGATAATTTTCTCAATACATACCTATAACTCCTAGTGAAACAGAATCATTAAAAAATCACTAAAAGTCTCCCAACCATTTACACAATGGACTACCTACTACACGCCTATTAAAAACAAACAAACAAAAAAGAGATTAAAAAATAATAAAAAAACTCAGTAAGGGTGTTATGTGACAGTGCCTTCTACAAGTGAGATGAAAGCTACTGTGATACATCAAAGGACCAAAGAAGATCTGAGCAATAATAATCTCAATACACATGCTAAAGTGGAAGGAGAAGGGGTTTATGTACTCTCATCCACTAGCCCAGTGGTTGTCAACCTTGCTAATACTGCAACCTTTTTATACAATTTCTAGTACTGTGGTGACTCGCTATCATAAAATTATTTTCATGGTTAGTTTGTAAGTGTATTTTTGCTATTGTTATGTTTCATAACATAAATATCTCATGTACAAGATATCTGATATGTGACCCATGAAAGGAACATTTGACCCCTCTAAAGAGGTCATGACCTACACACTGAGAACCACTGCATTAGACAAAGAACTGTTAGCAATGAATTGGCTTTTTCCTGTGTCCTGGTTAGATTGTGTCAACTTGACACAGGGTCATATGGGAAGAAGATTTGATTCTGAAAATACCTCTATTAGATTGTTGTTTTAGGTAAAGCTTTGAGGCATTTTCTTGTTTAATGACTGATGTGAAATGGCCCAGGCAATTGTTGGGGATGTTGTACCTGTGCAGGTGCTCCTGGATGATATAAGAAACAAAACTGAACAAGCAATAACAACCAAGTGAGTAAGTAACACTTTTCAATGAAATCTACTTCAGTTTTTGCTTCCAGTTGCTACACTGATTTCTTTTCCTGCTGGACTACAAACTGTAAGGTGAAATAAATCCTTTCCTCCTTAAGTTACTTTTGGGCATGGTATTTTAATGACAGCAATAGAAGATCCAACTAACACACTAAGGAATAAACTTCTTAATTGGTTATGCATACCAAAGATGTGACCCCTTAAAATTACACATACCCAAACCACACAAAACATACTCAAAAGGTTGTATTTCTATTTTTCTGCATATAATACATAACAATTATGATCAAAATGAGGACGGCACCAGCTCAACATTTCAGTGTTCAATGAGTTATGCAAGTGTTGACTTTAGCAATATGACATTGCCTTCTAATTGTGGAGAGCCACCTATAATCTTTGACATTTCCTAGCTTCTTTGGGACTTCTCAAGGAACCACTTTGGTCAAGAACTCAGTTAGATGTACACTATTGCCAGTACTGGAAACTTTATTTGGTTACGCAAAATTTTTATTTGGGGCTCTAGCTCCCTTGTTATTTGACAATTTCATTTGCATGTCCTTCAGACATGTGTCTGTTTTAGAAAGCTTGTGCCATGTTAGATTTCCATATAGTTCCTCAAATGACCTTTGGTTTAGTTGTCCCTGCACATATTCACTCCTTCACTTCCATTCCCTGCTTGATGCTACCATTGCAGTACCGCCTGCTGCATATCCAGAGCTATCTATCACATGACTACCTTCCTAGGGGATCCATTCCTTTCCTATAGTTCCACACTCTCTATCTAACCTCTGTGGTTATATGAATTGTAGTTTCTTTGTCAGTTATTTAGCAGCTAACAGCCACAAATAAGCAAATATATACCATATTTAATTTCTCGGTCTGTGTTACCTCATTTGGTATGACTTTTTTTCCTAGTTTTATCCATTTCCCTATAAATTTCGTCACTTCGTAGTTGTGCATGGTTGAGTAATAATCCATTGTTTAAGGTACCATCTTTAGAGCCTTCATTCCTACAGAATAGTGTTCCTGGTACTGGCAGGCACTCTGTAAACTACCAGAGGAGAAAGGTAAATGCAAAGCCAGCTACAAACCCTTAAATCTACATTAGTGAATTTCTTGAAAGATATGTTGCTGCAATAATGGCACGAAGGTTGTGGGAATAAGCAACCAATACCTGATTTCAGTTAAGGCTTGTTCCATGAGATAGAATCCATACCCAATGCTGCTTGTGTGTCTAAGAGCCTAAGTCTAAATTGGCCAGGGACTTTGAGAAAACCAAATATTATTGTTCTGCTAAAGGAATGTAGTTATATAATGACTCTTAGTGACCTTTTGCTATACTCATAGATAAATGCCTTGCTCAGGCATCATCAGACAAGCTTCCTCCTGTAGCAGATAACAACAAATATAGACATCCACAGCCAGAACATAAGGAAAGAATGAGAGACCTTGGAACACTCAGCCCTAAAGAAGCTATCTCCACCAAATTATTCCCATCAAGGGTCAGAGAAATCTATAAAAGATGATTCAGAAACAATAAAAGCCAGAATTTCTGAAGGACACCATGGAAACAAGGCCTTATAAACACAAGGAGATTAATGCACAAAAGATCTCAAAGAGAGTGGGGAAGCTTGCATGGGTCCTACACAGATTTGGGGCAGATCAGGTTCCAGTGCAGAGATAAGTGGAAACAAGTCCTCATCCCTATTACAGAAGTTGCTACTAATTGATAACTACATGAAATAAAACTAGTTTTTTCCAAGGTACTGTATTTTGGGAAACAAACCACTCTTAAATGTAGAGTAATTTTAATCCAGCAACAGGGCTGCTATGGCAAGGAATCACATCCAAAGGCCTTCTAGGTCTATGTGATCTGGCTGGAATACAGACAAGCTATAGATTACGGTATGATCTGCTGGAATACAGACACACCCTTAGTACACACCTTTAATCTGAAAAAAAAAAAAATGATGTCTAATTGAGGGGTAGACAAAGAGAGAGTCAGACAAAGATTTGACAGAATGAGTCAGAGATGGGATAATCCAGTTCTCATGTGAACAGACAGGAAGGCAAGGCTACTTAAGCTCAGAGAGACAGTACAGTGGAATTCCGGAGTACAGTTCAGTTTGGTGCAGTTCAGGTGAGTGCAGCTGAGTTCCTGAAGTTCTGTATTCAGTACCATCCAGTTTGAACATTCAGTGCAGCTCAGTTTGTGGAGTTCAGAGGTAGTTTTCCCAAGCAGAGCAATTGAGTCAGAAGCCAGAAGAAGCTGGATTGAATCAATTAGTTTGGAAAGGAGTTTGAACCAGAAGAGCTGATTTCAGAAAGAGAAAGAAAGAATGAGCTCATTTAGAAGTAAGTCTCAGAGGCTGAAAACATTCTAGGCTTAGGTTAGACACAAAATAAAACACAAAGGCATTTTTGGAGGTTAGATATCTCATAATATCATGGTTCTTTACAGATGCTTTCCATATATATTATGGTTTGAGGTTTTGTATTTTTATGGTATTCCTGTGTGTTCCAACTTTGTGTCTCTGTGTCTGTGTGAGGGGGGTTCTTTTCCTTGTTTTCCTGTTTTGTCCTATGCTGATTTATTCATTTTTGTTTCATCTTTATGTATTTTAGTTAAGTTAATTATTGTTCATAGATGTATATTTATTTTCTAAAAAGAGAAAGAATATTGAGCCAAGTGGGAAGAAAAATGGGTAGCAAATGTGAGTAACTGTGGAGGAGAAGTAAAAAATCGGAAAATATTCTAAAAATCATTTGTTTAAAATAAAGGAAAATGGTTATAAAATAAAATAATAAAAAGAGGTCATAAGTATGAGGAGTGAGTGAAAGGACTATGAGAGGCAGCGGAGAAAGAAGGTACAGGAGAGAGTAAAGGAAATATGAGAAAGAAGAAGTGACAAGTGACATGTTTACATTTTAAATAAATTACTCAATAAAAATAAAATTAATATAAATGTTTAATACTAATTTTAAAAGAAAGATTATGACCTAGAACAAAAGTGCTTTATCTCCCAGACTCTGTAGAAAGGTAGAAGATCACTGTGGTTTAATCTTGCAAATAGCTAAAGGAATCTACTCACACCAGCTAGTATAGTTCAGTACCTTAGAGTTTTCTGTGTTTAAAGACTTGTCTGACCAATTCATTAATTATCCCTTTATAGGAATAGTCTTGAAATCTATTGTTATAGCCTTAAATATTGTTTTTTCACTCAGTTAACTAGTCGAGTGATCTTTTATTTCTCACTTTCTTTGCCAAAAAAATTCTTATTATTATCCCATATAACACATAAATAGTTTAGTCTGCTTATGTGTGTGTGTAATCATATCTATCAAAAATTTAAATTTTGTTTTATGCTCTAAACATAATTTAGGAAATTCAATGGGAGGAAAATCTATTCTCATAATTGATATTTTAGTTACTTCATCTTCCTTCCTAATGCTTATGGATTTCTTTTTCTGACTTTTTTTTTTAAGAGCTATTTCTTCAGAATGGATCTGCTGAAGAGGTTTTTAGTTGTTGTTGTTGTTTTTAACCTGACACTCTTTCCCATTAATCTTTGTTCCTGGGACATAAAAATGTCAGTCTGAATGAAGCTTCTGTTTTTATGCCTTAAGAATTGTCATGCAGGAGCCTACTACAGAGGGCATATGAAAGACTACCCAGCAGGGTATCAAAGCAGATGCTGACTTATAGCCAAATTTTGGGCAGAATGCAGGGAATCTTATGTAAGAAGGGAGAAATGGAAAGACCTGGAGGGGACAGGAGCTCCACAAGGAAAGCAACATAACCAAAAAGTATGGGCCCAGGGATCTTTGAAGAGGCTGATACTTTAACCAAGGACCATTCGTGAAGATAACCTAGAATCCCTGCTAAGATATAGCCCATGACAGCTCAATTTCCACATGGGTTATTTAGTAAGGGAGCAAGGGCTGTTTCTGACATGAACTCAATGGTCAGCTCTTTGATTAACTCCCCCTGGGGGGTGCAGTCTTACCAGGCTACAGAGGAAGACAATGCAGCCAGTCCTGGTTCGACTTAATAGGCTAGGGCCAGATAGAAAGGGAGGAGGACCTCCTATATCAGTGAACCAAGGGAGGGACATAGGAGGAGAAGAGGCCAGGTAGGGGGCTCCAGCTGGAACACACAGTAAATAAATCATAATAATTAAAAAATTTTTAAAAGACATGTAAATTGTAAAAAATATCATGCTATTACCTCCTGACCTACATATTTTGGATCTGTCCTCTATAATTTAAATTGATTATTCTAATGGCCAGTGTTTCTTTTAGCTCATTGCTTTTACTGTTTTTATTTTATTTTATTTTTATTTTTTTCTTATTGGTTACATTTTATTAACTCTGTATCCCAGCTGTATCCCGCTCCCTCATTCCCTCCCAATCCCACCCTCCCTCCTCTCCGCCCTTCCCCTTTCCAAGTCCACTGTTTTATTTTATTTTATTTTTGTCTCAGAAGACTTGCTATTATTTGTTTTAACATGAGTCTGCTTTCATTTTTTAAAATCTAATTGCAAAATGTCTCACCTTTCCTTTCCTCCCTCCAACTCCTCCCATGTCACCTCCCTCACTAATTCTCAAGTACCTCTTTATATGTACTATATATGATATATGCATTTATATGTATGTGTGTGTATCTATCCTGCTGAATCCACTTAACAATCTTCTTTAGTGTTACTTGTACAGATATATTGACAGCACAATTCTTGTATCTAAACTTAGTGAACACTACGGAAGAGAGGACAGAAAGACTGTAAGAACCACTGGCCCGTGAAGTCTGCTCTGCTGTAAGATTGTGTCTCCTAAATATGTCAAGGAAGCTACAGCTGTGCTAGCTCAACAGCATGGTTGCCTAAACAAGACTTTAATAAAGGCAATACCAACAGACATGTTTACTACATAAGGGGGGATATTATTGATTCACCCCACTCAAGATGTTTTGGTGAGGTTTTCTTTGGGTTATCGTATCTGGGTACTTAGCATAGTGAATCCATAGGGTCTGTATTGTGCCGGGTTAGGAAATCTTTCAGACATAACCTCTTGAAATACTATTTTTAGCCTAACTCGCCTTTTTCACCCTAGGGCACCTATGACAAAATATTAGATTATTATTTTTATTTTTTATATTAATTACAGTTTCTTTACTTTGTACCCAGTTGTATTCCCCTCCCCCATTCCCTCTCAATCCAACCCCTCCCCCTCATCTCCTCCCGTGCCCCTCTCCAAGTCCATTGATAGGGGAGGTCCTCCTCCCCTTCCATTTGTCCCTAGCTTATCAGGTCTCATCAGCACTGGATACAATTATATTTTAATTATATACATCCTAAGTGATTTTTCCCCCTCATCTCCTCCAGTGCCCCTCTCCAAGTCCATTGATACAATTCTTGTATCTAAACAATTAACTCCCCCTGGGGGGTGTAGTCATGGACTACATCTGTGCAGGGGTTCTAGGTTATCTTCATACATGGTACTTGGTTGGAATATGAGTCTCTGGAAAGACCCCTGTGTTCAAATTTTCTGGTTCTGTTGCTCTCCTCGTGGAGTTCCTGTCCTCTCCAGATCTTACTATTTCCCATTTCTTACATGAGATTCCATGCACACTGCCCAACAGTTGGCCACAAGTCTCAGCATCTGCTTTGATAGTCTGCAGGGAAGAGCCTTTCAGAGGCCCTCTGTGGCAGGTTTCTAGGTTGTTTTCTGTTTTCTTCTGATGTCCATCCTCTTTGCCCTTCGGGATGGGGAGTGAGCATTTTAGTCAGGGTCTTCTCTCTTAATTAGTTTCTTTAGATGTATAGATTTTAGTATGTTTATCCTATGTTATATGTCTATATGATTTTCAAGGCAAAATAACATTTAAATTCAGTTTCTGCCACTTATTGATATGTGATCTTGGCCAAGTTATTAAACTTCTAAAGCCTCAGAGACTTTTAGTTTATTTTAAAATTAAGATAATATTATCAATTCTACCCATTTTGGGTGAATTCCATTATTGTTTATATATATTTATCATAAAGTTTATATTCATTGTAATAAATAATTATAGATTGTGTTGGGATACTGATATAAAGTAGTATAGCTTTAACTTGTACAGGGTATGATTAAAGGGCATAGAACACCACACAAAATTTTTCCTTTTATGTAATTTTCTTCAGATTTAAAACATTGGCCTATTGAAGGCATCTTTACCAGAGAAGTCATGAAGCCTACGCAAGTCATTCATATAAGAAATGTATGTATTACTTTCCAGAATATTTCTCCAATAACAAATTTATTAAGTGTTTCTTTCTTGTGATTCATAAAAATGCAGTTCACGATTCTAAGAAAGAATAGATTCTGCAGCATAAAATTAGAATGTGACCTACCATTTGGAATGAGTGTCACTGTGAGAGCCATTCCTCTCATTGTTGGTCACCTGATGTTGGCAACATTACATTTGCAATATTATGAGCAAATGTGAGAAGATTACAAGTATATTCTTGAGGAAATCATTCCAGAGAATGCTGAGACCAAATTTGACATTGTACTTTACCTGCAATTTGTAGCTTTATAGATTCAAGAACCTACTTATATAAAACTGAAGGCATGAAGGATGGTAAGAGAAAAAGTGAGAAAGAAAAATGTAACAAAAATAAGGACGAAAACAGAAAGAATGGAAAAGTAGTTTTTCCACATTAAACATCTTTAAAATGACGATCCAAATATGAAATGACTCAACTGTGTCGTGATCCCAGTGACAATGTGATAGAGGTGAATCCATATTACCTTGGTACGAAGAATGTTCTCTATCAAAGAGAAATTCTGAAGCTAGCAAACTGTATTTGTCTAAGATTCAGTACAGGAAAGTAGTAGAGCAGATTGAATCTTCATTGAATCTAAATGTTTTTCAACTTTTTCTCAATATTGTATTCACATAACACTTGTAGTAGGTATTGGGAAAAATAAAGTAAAAGTAAAATTTGATCACAGTATAAATGACTGATTTGGTTTTCACCTTTGAGGAATAAGTTAAAAAATAGTTAAAAATTAATTCACAGTTTTATAAAAAGTATTATCTTTGATCATATTAAATAAAACATCATTTCCATGAATGTTGGATAATGTGATTCACAGGAGACTAGAAAGACACCTAAGGATTCTACCATTCACATGGATACATCAAAATATAACTTTAGAGAACCTGGTACAATACAGGCACTTAACTATTTAAAGTTACATAAGTGACAACATCACTGTGGGACATTTTGTTGTCCACTTGAAACCCTCTTTTAGTGTTTTATTTGTATTTCTGAGATGTCTTAGTATCGAAACTTCCAGAGCTTTGTCCCCATGTGATACCACCTTAGAACTGAACAGCTTATGAGAGATGCAACTAGCATTCTCTAGCACAGTGGAGGTCGGCTGCATTTTCAAATATAAAGCTTATAAATTTCTGTCAAAACAAGAAGAAAATACCTTTCACTATCAGATACTAACAAGGTAAATAAGACCTTCTTATGGGTTTTTGAAAATGGACCAATATTCCTGTAAAAGTCTTAAAAGCCAATCAAACTTAATTTTTAAGGCTGAGATAATTATTTTTCATGGCCTTTAGAAGGGGCTATCTTAATCCTAACCAGAAATCTCCAAAAGTTTGTGAATAGTGTGCTAAATGAGTCTCTTGGAACATGAAATTAATGTTGCTTTCTTCAAAAAATAATTAATAAAATAAGTAATTTGTTCAAGAAAGGTAGATGAAGTAGAGCCGAATTTGCAAGCCTCGTAGATTAAAATTTAGACTAAGAAAAATATCTTGTGTCTAGGAGTAGGAAAATTTTGACTGCTATGAAGTACTCAGATTATTTCTAACAAGTCTATTTGTACCTTTTCATTTTTAAAATAGATACAGAAAATCCTAAAAATATGCAGTTAACAGGTAATGTCTTGATATATATATTTGTATATCTGAACATATAATACTTATAAGCACTTTTATCTCCTCCAAATTTTATTTTTATATTCTTGGTGAAAGTACTCAAAACTTTCTCCTGTTTTAGAAATATAGAGTTTGCTGTTATTTCCTAGAATTTCTTACTGTTCAACCGTACACTCCAATTTCTTGCTCCTCTACAGCAATTACAGCATCCATTGTTAAATCTTACCTCTGCCCTTCCTCCTCTCTACCAGTCTCTGGTAGAGAACATTTCACACTCGAATTTTGAGGTAATCTTATTTGATTCCAATAGTAATGAGATCATGTGCCTGGATTATTTCATATAACATGATCTCAATTTCACGTATACTGGCACAAATGACATAACTTCATTTCTTATGAGTAGTGAGTATGACATTCTACTTGTGTGTGTGTATTTCTTTTAATTTTCACTTTTCTTGTTTTACTTTTCCTGCATTACCTGTCTTTTTTATAATGCTTTTACTCCTGTGAAAGTGACCACAGACATTGTGACTCACAGCACCTGTTTGTTATCGTACAGCTCAAGAGGCAAGAGGTCAAAATCATGCCTCACTTGCCTCACATAAAACATATCAGTGTCAAGAAGGTAATTTTTCCAGGGCGAGGCTTATCCTTTACGCTCCTAATGTGTTGACCAGGCTCATTTCCCAAATGTGGGACACTCGATTGTATAGTTCTTGGTATTAAGCTTCTGTATTCACTTTCCCCTCAATTAAAAAAAAATAAATAAGCTCGAGCTCCAACAAGAGTCTGGCAAGGCTGGAAGCTCTGGGGAGAACCATTCTCCTTGCTTTCTCCAGATGGTAGGGGCTGCCTGCCCACTTTGGTTTGTGGTAACTTCCTTCATCTTCCAAACCAGCAGAGAATTGCTAAAACTCATTTTGCCTCTGATACTCACACTCACTTGCTTTTTCATTTTACTGGACCCCAGTGATTATACTAACCTCAACAGGCTATCCAAGACAACCTTTCATTTTAAGTCAGCCAATGAGAAATGCTAAATCCATTTGGAACCTTGTTTTTCTCTGTCATGTAATATGATACATTCGCAGATTCTAAGGTTTAGAATTTGTATACTTTGGGCATTATTCTGCCTACCATAGAAATTTTTATTTCTACAAAGTATGAGAGTTTGGGCAAGTTTCACTCATGTCTTTTTGTGCTATTTTTCTCAATTGTGAAATTAATACAAAATATTTTTACCTTATATTACTGTTTATATACCTTTATTCAGATGTTTTAAGTGATTGCGTCCAATGTAAGATCCAAGAATTTATAGTTTTTCATTTGAACTCTAGATAAATTTACTTATGTCTTACTAAAACTCTTTCCATTTTTAAAACATTTTAGTTATAAAAATACCCTTGTATTTTGGACAGGAAGGGCATATGACAACTGAAATAATGCATGGATGAAAGAAGGATGTCTCAAAGCAAACCAGACTTGTCCTAATAGCTACTGAGAAAATACATCTTTTTGCCTATCTATGCAATTCCAGAAATCAAGGGCAGAAAACTTAATTTGAGATAGATCACACATTCCTTTATGGTCCCCTTAATCACAGATTGCTGTTTTTCTATACATATGACACCAATCCATATCTGTTACAAGAAAATCAGAACTGATTAAGTACATGCATTTATTTTTTAATTCATTCTAGTTTTTGTTAATGCATACTATTATTGCAACAGTGCACAATACATTGAGTTTAAAGTATGAATAGTTTATTTACAGTCTTGAAACGTTTCAATTTCAGCACAAATGTATGATATAAAATGTAGGACTCTGAGTTCAAAGAAGCTATATTTTTCTTAGTGATAAACACATACCGTGGGATCCTTTATTCTCAAAAATAGAGCTAGAAAAGAATGAAAAAAAATCACACATGAATATAGATAGAAATTTGTGGCACAATGCTATTTAAATTTATGCTTTATAAAAGGAACATGTAACTTCCATCTTACTGGATCTGTTATTGGTGCACAAGAATTGAAAAGAGAAAATCCAATAAAGGTGTAACTTCTTTCATTACCATTTTCTCTAAAGAGATCTCTTTATAACTTTCTTTATTTTCAATTTTCACATTCTTTGCTTGATCTATGGTGGGTTTTTTTTTGGCATAGTTATAATTCTTTTAACTGTAGTAGTATCAGACAATAGTTAGATTGCAACTATTAACTGCTGTCCTACTTCAATGTCGAAAGTATAGAAATACTTTATTTTTTTAAGATTTATTAATTTTTATTTTGTGGGCATAAGCATTACGCATGAGTGCATGTATTCAGTGCCGGTGGTGGTCAAAAAGAGGCCTAAAACTGGAGTTACAAAAGGTTCATAAACCACCATGTGGATGCTGGGAACAGAACCTGCATCATCTTCAAGAGCAGCAAGTGCTCATTATCTCTGACCCTTAAAAATAATACCAATTAAAGTATGTTTAACATGAAATACATGCCATCCCCATAATGAGAATACTTGGGTAATGTAATAAATAGTTTCTTGTCATTTACATTGTTAGCTTGAGTTGGAAAATCAAGAAACTCCATCAAAATGTTCTCATTTAATAGACATTTAAGCAAATCTGAAATACAATTTTACAGATGAGATGATCTCATTTCCATCTTACTCTTCTCAAAGGGTAGCGTGTAGGACACAGGCAAAACAAGCGGACACACCTTTTGCCATTTTTTCTTTGTATGAAATACGTTTTTCAGTTCCTATTTATTGTATGTGCTGTCATGACAGATACTGTTCTAAAACCTTAGTCTCACCTTTTTACTCCTGTCAAAGAACAAATTCAATAAGCAAGTAAATTTCAAAAACCTTAAGTAATTATAAAATTAAATTAGTATCTCAAAAGGAATTCACAAGATAATTTTGATAATGAGTTTCTTTGGGTGGCTTTTCATTTGAAAAAAAAAAACAAGCTTTGTTATAAAGTTTTTAGTTATCAATTTGTTCATAAGTTAGTGCATATGAACATGCTTCTCAGTGATTTAGTGATTTATTGCCTACTCTTTTGGTCATTTGTTAGTTATTCTTTAAATATCAGACTCTCAAATGGTATCATATGTCAGTAGTGACATACTATTTTAGAAAATTAGTTGCAGGAACAGATTATATTGGAAAATGCCAACCTTCACGACATAGTTTATTTTCAAAATCACTGCTAAAATTTAAAAGTCAGTAATTTAAAAATTGGTGACAAAATATTCATGTTTGTAATAAAAAAAAAAAATCCAATCTCTGTTTTTCAGTATTCTTAACAACAAACAATACCTCATGATAAAGTGGTCAGAATAGCAAATGATCACTTGGAATGTGAAAAGCATACCAAAGTATTTCCTTTATTATGATCTTTTATCTTTTATATGTCATTTATAAATGACTCCACTGATAGAGGAAGGCATCCTCCCCTACTGTCTGACCTATCGGGTCCCATCAAGAGTGTTTGGTTCCTCTTCCTCTGTGGGCTGGCTAGGTCATTCCACCAGGGAGAAGGGACAAATAAGCAAGGCAACCAAATTCATGTCTGAGACTGTCCCTTCTCCCCTTATTATGGAAACCACAGCTCAGAGGCTGAGCTGTCTATGAGCTACATCTGAGCAGAGGGTCTAGGCCCTTTCTATGCATGGTCTTTGGTTGATGCATCATCCTGCATTTCACCCTGGGCCCAACTATGTACATAGCAGCTTTATTTGTAGTAGCCAGAATCAGGAAACAACCTAGATGTCCCTAACCAAAGAAGGGATACAGAAATTGTGGTACATTTACACAATAAAATACTACTGAGCTATTAAAAACAAATAAATCATGAAATATGCAGGCAAATATATGGAACTAGACAATATGATACCAAGTGAGATGAAGGAGAAGCCGAAAGACACACACGGTATACACTCATTCATAAGTGGATATTAGCCATTTAATATAAGATAAACACACTAAAATCTACAGAAACTAATCAACAAGGAGGACCCTAGGAAACCTGCTTAATTCTCATTCAATATAGCAAACAGGATGGACACTGGATATGGCAGAAGAGAGGGAATACAATGTTAGCTGACCACAGATGTCCTCTAAAAAGACAGAAGCATTGTTTTTTTTTTTTTTTTTTTTTGGAAACTGTGCTGTTTTATAAATCTATTTCACAGACACAAGGTCTAAGAAGACTGATATGATCAATGTATATTACATGCATGTATGAAAATGTTCCAAATATGAAACCTATTATTTTTTAAAGTAATATATATATATATTCATGGAAAAGTCAAAGAGAAAAGCTTAACTCATTAGTTTCCATTAAGAAACTATTTTGTGTACTTACAAACATAAGGCAATTGAGATTTTAACTTTTATTTTTAATTTTTATTATGCATTTTAAAATTTCATTCAAGTATATAGTGTGATTTGATCAAATCTATACCCTATTCTCTCCCCTAAAATTCTTACCATATCTACCCACACCACTGGTTTCTCCTGATTTCATGTGTTCTGATTATATAAAGCCACCAAATCCACCTTGTACTGTCTGTGAATACAGTGGGTTTAGAATTTGTGTGTCCATGTGTACAAAAGATCTCAGCACTTTTTAAATTTCAATCATGCCTTTTTGTTTATGTGCTTAATTTCTAGATAACTCTCCTTTGTCTTTTCAAATAGATAATTAATGGCTACATTTCATAATCAAACAATGGCTCAATAACATTATCATGTATATTTGATATGTTCCTCCCAAAATTGCATTTTTCAATGATGAACACTGTTTTACCCATCACTGTTTAACATCTGCTGGTAACATTGGATCTAGACCAGAGTAGTACTCTTTTATTTGACTAAGTCTAAAATGCCATCTGATGAGAGTTGTAGGATAATGCAGTCCTAAGAATGATAATAGTCTTCAAGCAATCTTAATTAATTAATTGATTGTTTGATTGATTACTTCTTACACCTTCATAAGTCTTTGTGTATATTCCTGAAAATTCTTCATATTGAAGCTTCATTTGAGAATTACTTTTTACTTAAATATTTGGTATTTATTCATACACATATATTTTTAACCTTTGTACCACTAACACTGTAAATGATTCAGATTTCCTTTAAAGGATTCTTATTAATTTATTAAGAGGCTTCTTCTATATGCTGGTACACTTCCTGCATTTTTAAGGCTGAACTCCTTGATATTCATTAACTAAGCACTTGCATGCCTTTTCAGGTGAATGACTGGCTATAAAAATCTTCATAGTTAACATATATTTTCTTGTCTTTCTTAGGAAGGAATATTCAAGTTGGTGAAAGTTTGTTTGAAACAAATAATTAAAGTTTAATTTTTATCTTACCTTTATTTTTATAGCACTTAATAATGAAAAATTTAAACAAAGAAAAGTTGAATGGTACATACAATAAATCCCTCTGTGTTGACTACCTAGAAGACTAAGTCAATGTTTCTGTATTGGTTGTTTACTGTATATCAATATATTACTCTACCCATATGAGAGCCGGTATTATTTTGATGCATTATAAAAGTGTTTGGTGGCAACAGTGGCCAACACTAAAAAGACTTTAGAATATCTTTAATTGCCTAGAATTTTGTTTGTTTTGAAATGATATTTATAAACAAAATGACACTGGTATTCAAAGCACGAGTATTGCTTTCACAGAAGCAATACATCTCTGTAAATCAATCCAGTATTAAACTTAATCACCACCTCAGAAATGTCATGAATATCTCATAGTAAATCACTTAGCTAACATCCCAGGAGGAGATTAAAGCTATTTTTTATTTAAAAAGCTATTTTACATTATTCCCTGTTATTTCTAGAACTTCTCAGTAAATAAAGTTATGCAACACTTGTGTTTTATTTTATTTAAAAACAGATTTTTCTCTCAAACAATCAGTCTTGAACAGTTCCCCCCTCTGCTCCTCCTAGCTCTCTGCTACTTCCTGTCTTCCCTAGATCCACTCGCACTCTTTTTCCCCTCAGAGAAGATCAGGCCTCCAGAAGAGAAACATCAAATATGACAAAAGAAGAAACAAGAGGATGGGCAAAAGCCGTCCTATTGAGGCTGAGAAAGATAAACCAATGGAAGGAAAAGAGTTCCAAGAGCAGGCAAAAGACTCAGATAATCACCTGTTAGAAGTTCCACAGGAAAAAAAAAAAAAAAGCTAACAGCCATAACAGAGGCAGAGGACCTGGCTTCACATTTACCACTTCAGTCTCTGCATGCAAACTTTCTCTTTCATTCAATATTTTGGAGAACCTATCTTTTTTAATCATTGTTAACACTTAATCCAATTTACTGTTAAGCCCTGTTTCTCTTTACGAATATATAAATTTTTTTTCATTATTACTGAAAGCGACCTTGATGTTTCCAGAATTTCAGTCATCTTGATTGTAACCTATATTAACATTTCTCTAAGTGTCTTTGGGAGAGCATAATTTCAAGTTTATTGGGTAAATAGTTGGATTTGGCATTTCTGAATTGTTGGCATATATGTATTGGTTTTATAACAGACACTAAGATATTTTTCAAAATAATTTCAATACTTTTTTTAAATTACACTTTATTCACTTTGTATCCCCCCATAAGCCCCTCCCTCCTCCCCTCCCAGTCCCACCCTCCCTCCCCCTTCTTCACGAATCCCCCTCCCCAAGTCCACTGATAAGGGAGGTCCTCCTCTCCTTCCTTCTTATCTTAGTCTATCAGATCTCATCAGGAGAGGCTGCATTGTCATCTTCTGTGTCCTGGTAAGGCTGCTCCCCCCTCAGAGGGAGGTGATCAAAGAGCAGGCCAATCAGATTATGTCAAAAGCAGTCCTGCTTCCCATTACTATGTAACCCACTTGGATGCTAAACTGCTATGTACTACATCTGTGCAGGGGTACTAGGTTATCTCTATGCCTGGTACTTGCATGGAATCTTATGTAAGAAGTGGGAAATAGTTAGATCTGGAGAGGACAGGAACCCCACAAGGAGAGCAACAGAACCAGAACATTTGAACACAGGGGTCTTCCCTGAGACTCATAAACCAAATTTCAATACCTTTAAACTATATCAAACACTATTTAAGAGTTCTTTCTTTCCATCAGGGTATTGAAGGAAACTCATTGCCAAACTTTGGGCAGAGTGTAGAAACTTTATGGAAAAAGAGGGAGATTGAAAGACCTGGGGTGGACAGGAACTCCACAAGAAGACCAACAGAGAAATAAAAAATAACCTAGGCCCAGAGGTATTTGTAGAGACTGATATTCCAATCAAGGACCATTCATGCAAATAACCTCAAACTCCCTGCTCAGAGGAAGCCCATAGGCTGCTCAGTCTCCAAGTGGGTGTTCTAGTAAGGGGAGCAGGAGTTGTCTCTGACATGAACAACATGAACTCAGTGGCCAGCTCTTTGATCACCTCCCTCTGGGAGGGTGCAGCCTTGCCAGGCCAAAGATGCAGCCATTCCTCATGAGACCTAATAGGCTAAGATCAGATAGAAGGGGAGGAGGTCCTCCCCTATCAGTGGGCTAGGAAAGGGGCAGAAGGGAAGAAGAGGGAGTGTGGATGGAACTAGGAGTAGATGAGGAAGGGGGCTACAGCTGGTATACAAAGTCAATACATTGTAAATGCAAATTAATTTTAAAAACAGAAAAACAAAAAATTCTTCCTTCATATTCTTGCCATCATTTTCTACTTTCAAAATTGTTTTTATTTGAATAATTTTATACATAAAAGTGGTTTCTTACTCTGATATTAGTATAGCATTTCACAATGACTTAAATATTGCATGCTTACATTTACTTTTGCATATATTTATGAATCAGATATTCACATCTTTAATAATCGATATTAGACTTTTCTACCTTTTCATATTATTTTGAGTGTGGAACATTTTTGTATGTCTCCTAAATACCAAACAGAAAGATGTTTTTCAAATATTTTAAGATTTTTCTATATAATTGTGGATTTGCATATTTACTTCACTAATGACATATTTTAATGCACAGAAATTTGTAACCTTTATAATTTCTTACATTTTAAAATTGTTTATTTTAGAGAGTATAATATAATTACATCATTTCCTCATTCCCTTCTCTTCCTCCAAATCCCCTCATATATGTCCCCTTTCTTTCAGATTCATGGTCTCTTTTTCTTTTTCATTAATTGTTTTTACATTCACATCACAAACACACACACCTGAAGGAATTCCTCTTCTCAGGCTGTATAATGTTACTTTTGTTTATGTTTTCAGAGATGATCATTTGGTATTGGATCCAAACTGGCATGTTTTTCATGAGGTAAGACTCTCCCACTCTCAGCGTCACTTAGTTGACTGTAGTTGTTTCTAGGGTTAGAGCCTCCTGGTCTTTTCCCTCTGACATGTCTATTGCAATTGCCTTTGTTCACTTCTTGCTCAGGAAGTTATGTTGGTGAGACTTTGTGTTTCTTCTGAGATTAAATCGAGACCCAGTCTCATAGCAAACTCTTTTCCCGGCTATTGCAATACTTTTCCCTCAGAACTGTTTTATAGATGAATGTACTGTAACTGGTCTCCACAATTCTGTATTTTGACTGGTTGTGGTTTTTTTAAGGAGTACAATTATCTGTGGGTTTAAGGTCAACTATTCAGAATGTAGTTAGAGAAATTATGCTGGTTTTGTAAAGTGGTGGTTGTGTGTCCTTCTCCAAGATCTCTGACTTCAGTAGCCCTGGGTAGTTGACCAGGTTTCCTATAGCAGACATGATTTCTCTCTTGTTGAGTGGCTTGCCAACAGGGTATGTTAGGTTATTGTACTATTCTAACAGCTGTTGTGGTTCACAGGCATCATTGCTGATTGTGAGTGTTGGTAGTACCTTTTTTGGAAGTTTGCATTGTGGCATTTGGTAGTCCATAAAGGAGGAGACATTCGGGTCACTTGCAGCTCAGAGGCCTCTGAAAACTGTATCTGAAGTGGAGTGTGCTTTACACTTCTGAGGGCAGTGAAGGGGAATAGCAGTAATCTGCAGTGTTATAGGAGTCGTGTAGCCAACCATGACCAACAACTCAAGAGATATCTTCTCATAACCTGGTGTTGGGTTTTTTGTGATATAATAATTGGCTCTTGGGGAAAATAATTGTCAGCCCAGATAAAAATAATTCATTTAAACTACATATGTATATTTATACATAGTTACATACATTGTAGGATCTTTTTAGTTAGTTAATAATGTGATTTCTTATAAAATTTTAGACATTCTTAAAAAATTAGTTACTTTTATGTCATAACAAACTTTAGCCTACTGATATGTTAGAAAGATATTTCCTAAATTCAATGTAAAAATCCCATACTAATTAAATATATTATCTATCTAAATTCCTTGTTTTGTGAGAATACAGTTGCAGTTGATTTTCTTTTAATAATATACAGTCATTTTTACATTTTTTTTAAAAAAAAAAACTGTCTCTGTTTTCATGCTTTTCTTCATTCATCATATAAAAATATTTTAAGATGGTTGCCCTGGGTATTACAAATTACGTGTTATAAAACTTTTGACTTTTATTTTTCTCCAAAACGTTTTTAAAATTTT
The DNA here is from genome assembly GCF_030254825.1 of Meriones unguiculatus. Taxonomy (NCBI): domain Eukaryota; kingdom Metazoa; phylum Chordata; class Mammalia; order Rodentia; family Muridae; genus Meriones; species Meriones unguiculatus. Next base: position 111,629,265 of record NC_083350.1, on the reverse strand, counting down.
ATCCAGGGATTTAACTTGGCTAAACTAAAATTTCAAATTCCTGTTTTTCCTTCATTGAAAGCCAATTAAATCTTCTATCAGCTAATTTAGTTTCTTTGGGCTACTCTGTGTTCTCCCTGTGCATAGATTTGCATAGGGTTGGACCAAAACTGTGGGACAAGGCCCATAGTATTTAGGAGTTATAGCCTCTGGATTTCTTTGTCCTGGGACTTCATTCTATGGATTTCTAGTAAGTTTGGTTTTAAATCCTCTCCTATTCTTCAAGCCAACAAGTATTTTCCATGGAAACTATAACTAACAGTCAGGTATAACTAACAGTCCTCCAGATAAAGAATGTAAATTATGTCTGGGATCCCTCTTTGATCACCTCCTCCTGAGGGGGGAGCAGCCTTACCAGGCCACGGAGGAAGACAATGCAGCCACTCCTGATGAGACCTGATAGACTAGGATCAGAGGGAAGGAGAGGAAGACCTCCCTTATCAGTGGACTGGGGGAGGGGCATGAGTAGGGAAGAGGGAGGGAGGGTAGGATTTGGAGGGGAGGAGGGGGGGCTTCAGAGGGGATTCAAAGTGAATAAACTATAATTAATAAAATTAAAAATAAATTTTAAAAAGCATGAAAAAATGTAAATTATGGAGAATTCATGCAATATTCTTCTCTTACTAAGATTATCGTTTTCCTGTGGGTATCTACCTGAGTCTCTCTGACTCTCTAGTCTTCAGGAAGTTCCTTTGTGTATTTGCCTAGGGCCTTTGGTTGTTATATGTGTTGGTCATGGTTCAAATGAAGATCCAAACCATAGTCATCATAGAACTCCTACATTCATATTTTATATCCACCTGTACATAACTAATTGGCTACTTAATGATAAACATTGTGATTTAATGTCCCTTAGTAATATTGGTAATGATGTTATGTAAAAAACAACAACAACAACAACAACAAACTAATAAAAATGCCTTAATGTGGTTTGGATGAGAAATATCCCTTTTGGTTTGGGTATTTGAACACTTCGTCCATGATTAGTGTGCAATTTGAGAAGGTTGAGGAACTTTTAAAAGGCAAAGCCTTCCTGAAGGAAGTATATTACTAGGGGTGGGCTTTGAGTGTGTATAGCCTCACCCAACCTCAGTTTACTCTCTATACTTTGTATTTGATATTGAAGATGTGCTTTCTCATTTCCCTGCTTCTTCTCTGCCATTTTAGACTTTCCCTCTGAAACCACAAATCAAAGTAAACTCACTTTTGGTCACAGTGTATTATCAGATTAATAAAAAGAAAGGAATATGCTAGTTTAAAAAAAGTGAACTATAGTATAAAAATGATAATTATTAAGAAAGAAAGCAATAGGATGGGGCTTTCTGTTTGGTTTGATAAAGTCAAGAATTAAAAAATCCTTATTCTTTCTCTTTTTATAATTATTTTTTATTTATTTTTGTTTTAATTTTTTCTTTATTAATTACACTTTATTTACTTTGTATCCCCCCCATGATTCCCTCCCTCCTCCCATCCCAATTCCTCTATTCCTCCACCCTCTGCATGCATGCCCCTCCCCAAGGCCACTGATAGGGGAGGACTTCTTTTCCTTCCTTCTGATCCTACTCAATTAGGTCTCATTAGGAGTGGCTGCATTGTCTTCTTCTGTGGCCTGGTAATGCTGCTTCCCCCTCAGGGGGAGGGAATTAAAGAGCAGGCCAATCAGTTCATGTCAGAGACAGTCCCTGTTCCTATTACAATGGAACCCACTTGGATACTGAACTGCCTGGGCTACATCTGTGCAGGGGTCTTAGATTATCTCCATGCATGGTACTTGGTTGGAGTATCAGTCTCAGGAAAGACACCTGTGCTCAGATTTTTGTTTCTGTTGCTCTCCTTGTGGAGTTCTTGTCCTCTCCAGATCTTACTGTTTCCCACTTCTTTCGTAAGATTCCCTGCACTCTGCCCAAAGGTTTCCCATAAGTCTCAGCATCTCATTGATAGTCTGCAGGGCAGAGCTCTTCAGAGGTCCTCTGTGTCAGGCTCCTGACTTCTTCCCTCTTTTCTCCTTCTTCTGATGTCCAGCCTCTTTGCCTTTCTGGATAGGAATTGAACATTTTAGCAAGAGTCCTCCCTCTTGATTAGTTTCTTTAGGTGTACAGATTTTAGTAGGTTTATCCTATATTATATGTCTATATGAGTGAGTATATACCATGTGCATCTTTCTGCTTCTGGGATAGCTCACTTAGGATGATCTTTTCCAGATCCCGCCATATACCTGCAAATAGCCTGCAGATTGGGAAAAGATCTTCACCAACCCTATATCTGACAGAAGGCTGATATCCAGTATATATAAAGAACTAAAGAAGTTAAACAGCAAAAAATCAAGTAATCCAATTAAAAAATGGAGTACAGAGCTAAACAGAGAATTCTCTGCAGAGGAATATTGAGTGGCAGAGAAACACTTAAAGAAATGCTCAACCTCGTTAGCCATCAGGGAAATGCAAATCAAAACGACCCTAAGATTTCATCTTACACCCATCAGAATGGCTAAGTTCAAAACCTCAAAAGACAACACATGCTGGAGAGGTTGTGGAGAAAGGGGAACCCTTCTCCATTGCTGGTGGGAATGTAAACTTGTATAATCACTCTGGAAAGCAATCTCCTGCTTTCTCAGACAACTAGGACTAGTGTTTCCTCAAGATCCAGCTATACCACTCCTAGGCATATATCCAAAAGATTCTCAAGTACACAATTAGGACATTTACTCAACCATGTTTGTCGCAGCCTTATTTGTAATAGCCAGAAGCTGGAAACAGCCCAGATGCCCCTCAGTGGAGGAATGGATGCACAAATTGTGGTATATCTACACAATGGAATATTACTCAGCAATAAAAAAAGGAAATCATAATATTTTTATTTTTATTAATTACAGTTTATTCACTTTGTATCCCCCTGGACCTCCCACCCTTCTCCCCTCCCAATTCTACCCTCCCTTTTCCCCACCCATGTCCCTCTCCCAGTCCACTGAAAAGGGAGGTCCTCCTCCCCTTCCCTCTGACCCTAGTCTATCAGGTCTCATCAGGAGTGGCTGCATTGTCTTCTTCTGTGGCCCAGTAAAGCTGCTCCCCGCCCCAGGGGGAGGTGATCAAAGAGCCAACCACTGAGTTCATGTCTTTTGAGTGTTAAATGTTCAATGATAGTTTTTCTGTTACTTTAAAGTTTTCTCTGTTGTTTAAGAGATCAAAACTTTTAAGATCAATTTCAAAGATATTTTGAAAATTCTTACTAGGGTTTTGCTCCTTTTACATTCCTAAGTACAAAATAAAACATTCAATCATTGTACACAAACATATGACCCTTTATAAGGATATTGAGAAACTTAAATTGAATAGATAATTATTAGTATGAAACCAGTTCATAAAATAGAAGACAATCAACTCTACCAGCACTGATCCCCAAGTTCAAATCAGCTAAGCAAAACTGAACATATGAATTATTTCTATGAATTTTACCAATATTTATTAAAATATTGCTTAAAATTTGTGTTTGGACAGCTTTGTCTTTCTTTTTTGCTTCATTTTATGTGTTCTCTAGTTTTCAAAAATATTGGGAATAAAACTCTGAGTGCATTCATTCCAGGAAAACATGTTATTCCTGAACAACATTCTTATCTGGATGATTTTAAAACATTATGTAAGAGCTGTTTTGCATTCGTTTTTGAAATTTTACTCAGTCAGTTATTATTTATCAAATATCTAGCTGTTTAGGCAGTGTGGAAACAACAATGATTACAAATGAAGAAAGTTAAATAATAGCACACAGAGAGAAACTGTAATAAAAACAACCTGAAGTGATATTTTTAGGGCATTTCCTTCTTATTTGAGAATTTCATAAAATATATTTCAATCCTATTTACCCCCTTTCCCATCTCTTCCCAGATTCACCCCACATCTTACCCACCTAACTTAATATTTTCACCCCATCACTCTTCTTTCTCTTATCAAGTCCAATTTGTGTTGGCCAACAACACCATCTAGGTGTTTGTTCTATGCGTTCTACCCTGGAGGGTGTTCAGTATCTCAGTTGTCACACCATTAAAAGCAAAGTGGAGAAACTGACTCTGCTTCATACAGCAGCTATCAAATGCCAGCAGGACTTCAGCTAAAGGTGGAACTTCATACCCTCTCCCTACTTCAGTGCTAGGTATTTGTATGGATTGAACTGTTTCCAGTGCGTGGTGTTATGATTGCTGTGAGTTCACATGTGCATCTGCCATGTTGTATCCAGAAATTATTTAAAATATATTATGTATGACATTTGTAATGATTTTTCAAAGGAGAGGTTATGAAACCAAAGCATTTAACAGTGAAAAATAATTGAATTCAATGAATAAAATACAAATTAGAACAGTATTTTTCAAAACTAAATGAAATAGAGTTCATAATAAATAAACAAAAAAATGTAAGTATTTAGCAAATTAAAGGCTGATCACAAGCACTTAAAGTGTGAAAACTCTGTACTTAAAATTTAATGACAATTATAATGTTATCAACCACAGTGTATGTTCAGGAGAAATTCATTAAATAAGAAAGAGACTATACTATACAGACATCACTGTGGATGGTACTCAAAATACATTACTTCAAAGAACTGTGACTTGGAATTTGATATGGTATAGATGTGTCTATTCTAGAGATGGGAGAATATAATTTGACATCCATTAAATTCTGAATTCCATCATGTTTATAACATACTTATTTTCATATATATATATTTATCTTAAATAAAAGACACATTCAATAGTTTTCTATGACAACTCTGGTTCATATATATTTGAAATGGAGTTACAGCATACTCTAATGTTTCAGCCTCTAACCTTAAAATGGACTTCAATTCAGTCCTTGGGGAACTGAATGGAATTTGGTATCTTGAACTTGTAACAGTGAGTAAAACTAGTCAATAATAAAAACAATAAAAGTAAAAGTGTTCAATTTTAAAAGACCTTAGTGAGATTTGGTTTCTACATACAAAAAGAAGTCTTAGCATTTATACACTTTTCTAATATTTTTATGTTACACTGGATAGCCTTGATTTATGTTCCTGCCTAGTATTCCAATATCTAGAGCAGATAAACTATGTAATAAATGATTGCACTTCATTCTCTAACATAATTCATAGATAAGAAAGACTTTCAAATAAAATCCACATTTTAATTATCTCTTCAGTTATAAAAGTCCATATCTATTTTGTACTGATTCATAACAAGAATTAAACTTTGTCTATCTTTCCATATTTGTTGATTGCATTTTTAATAGCAAAATGTATTACATTTGATGATGTTTTATAATTATTCTCTGACGGACATCAAGGGGTTTCTACATATGGATTGAGTTATTACTCTTAACATGACAGGATAATCAAAATTACCCACAGTTTCATTTCATTCTGCATTACACAAGAGTATCCAGAAAAATGGGCTTCCTGACAATATTCTGTTGACAGTTATAGGTAGGACAAGCAAAGTGTCAGCGTCAAAAAGTATCAGCATTGAAGGAGACAACAGATTATATATATATATATATATTATATATATATATATATCCTGAAGAAAAAACAAGGACACTTGCTTAGTTATGTTCATAGCAGCTTTATTCATAGTATACAGAAACTGGAAATGGTTTAGATGTCCCTCAGCTGAAGAATGGATGAAGATAATGTGGTACATTTACACAATGGAATATGACTCAGCCATTAAAAACAAGGAAATCATAAAATGTACAGGCAAAATGATGGAACTTTTCATCCTGGATGAGGTAACCCAGACCCAGAAAGACACGCATAGTATATACTCTCTTACAAGTGGAAATTAGTTATAAAATAGAGGATAACTATGTTATAATCCATAGACCCAAAAAAAGTTAATTAACAAGGACAGACCAAGGCAAGATGCTTGAATCTCACTCAGAAGGGGAAATAAAATAGACATCACAAGTAGATAGAGGGAGGGAACTGGGTGGGAGTTGGGGTGGAGAAGGGGACAGGGTGGGGATCATGTGTGGGTAGGGGGAGGGAAAGAGGGCTAGGAGAGAGAATGAAAATTAGTGGTGTGGGTGGGCATCACTGAGCCAAACTTGAGACCTGGGATGAAGGAGGCTCCTGGGAATCTGTGAGGTTGAACCTAGTTGAGACTCTTAGAAGCAGAGGATATGGAACTTGAAATGGCCTCCTCCTGTAGCCAGGTGTGATTTCCAGTGGAGGGAGGAGAACACCAACCCACACATAAAATCTTTGATCCAAAATTTGTCCTGCCTGCAAGATGTATAGAGATAAAAATGGAACACAGATTGGTCAACCACTGATTGCCCAACTCCATACACCCCTCCCCATGGGAAATAGCCACCCCTGACACTATTAATGGTGCTCTGCTATGCCTGCAGACAGGAGCCTAGCATAACTGTCTTCTCAGAGGCTTTATCCACCAGCTGATGGGAACAGATGCAGAGACCCAACAACAAATAATAGGTCAATCTCAGGGAGTTTGGTGGAAGAGTGGGAGAAAAGATAGACGGGTTAAGGACACCACAAGAAGACCTCTAGGATAATTAATCTGGACCCTAGGAGGTTCACAGACACTGTGTCCATCATGGGCTAGACCTAGGACCCCTACACATTTGTAGCAGATGTACAGCTACATGTGGGTCTTCATGTGGGTCCCCTAACATTTGGAGCAGAGTTGGGAGTTGTCCTGACTTTGTTAGCTGCCTTTGGATACCTTGATGGCCCATGGTTATTATTTAAAGGAGGCATGGGTGGAATGGGTAGAAGGGGGTATGAGAGAGAGACTACGAAGAGAAGGGTGGGTTGCAATAGGGATGTAAAATGAATAAATAAGTAATTTTTAATTAAAATACAAGAAAATTACATTGCAACAGTGAAAGGAAAGAAAAGAGGAAAAAAAAACAATTCCTTGATGGGAAAGAGAATCGCAAACAGTCTTAATAACACAGAAGATATAATTATGGACTATTAAGGTGGCTCAAAAAGTAAAATACTCGCATTTAAACTGTAAGATATTTTCAAGACCAGTGGTTCTCAACCCTTTAATACAGTTTTGCCTATTTTGGTGATCCCCAACCATAAAATTACTTTGTTGCCACCACTTAACTGTAATTTTGCCACTGTTATGAACAGTAATGCAAATTCTGCTATGCAGAATTATCTGACATGCTACCCTCAGAGGGATGTAATGCACATGTTTGAAACTACTGTTCTAGATTATTGATGTTTGATCTTTAAAACTAAGAGTGAAGAATGAAGCCCTTCAATATTCATGAAAGGCTGTTTAAACATGTATTTGCCAATAGTCAAATAAATCAGTGTCCAGGGTGAGAGGAAGGGTGAGGAAAAGCAAAGTATGCATGTTCCCTTCTCATCTCCAACCTCAGTAAGCCATTTTTTGAGGATCCACATTACAGCAAAATTTCCCAAAAAATAGCCCAATTTTCAATCAATTCAAACTTTGTTTCTTATTTTTCTTTAAATAATAATGTGACAATGTTCCAGTTTTCTCCCTTCTCTAGAGAAGCAAGAAAGAAAAATCTGCAGTGATTGCTTCGCTTTCTTTGATCACCTCCCCCTGAAATGGGGGCCAGGGGAGCAGCCTTAGCAGGCTACAGAGGAAGACAATGCAGCCTTTCCTTCTCTTACAAGCCATCAGTTGACAGATTTCACAAGTCACAATAGGAATTTTAATTGCCTTGTCTTGTGCATTTAGTCTCAGCAGGTATGTACTCATGTGAACAGTTGTGTTGTTACATTTGGTAGATAGAGTTTTGCTACAGTTCCTCTTTGTGTCTCATAATCTTTCCATGCAATCTTCCAAGATGATCCTTGAACTTACAGGAAAGAGGATGTGATTTAATGTTCCATTTGAGACTGAAAGTTCTACAGTCTCTTTTTCTCTGTATGTTGATCAGTTGTATCTGTACTCTCCCTCTACTGCAAAGAAAGTTCCCCAGATAAGATCAGAGATATACTATTCTACCAATAGAAAAATAAGTTAGGAGAGAGTTTATTACTATGTCCATTTAGCCAAGTAACAGTATTGGCTCTTTGGGTGTTTGTTTGTTTGTTTTTGTTTTCCTAATTAACCGTACTAGGTAAGCGTTTTGCCTCATAGAGTAGACTTTAAGTCCAATCAGAAACTTTTGGATACTTCCCTGACATTTGTGTCACTATTGAACCAGTGGAAACAACTGTAATGGCCTGTAATGGTACTTCCCAGGGTTCACAGCTAGGTGGAACTGATCATGGCTTTTCTTCCTGGTTTTTGTGTATAGAAACTTCCAGTACTGTCAATGCTGACCAGCAAGAAATAAGCTATATTAGTACAAGCTTGATTTGTCCATGTCTTACGACTTATATACTCATGCCTTAAGCAACATAGTCTTTCCATCAAATCAAGAACAATAGCAATAGCCTATGATGGTTTTGTGTGTGTGTGTGTGTGTGTCTGTGTGTCTGTGTGTGGAGAGGGTGTTCACTGGACTTCATTAAACAATAACTCAAAAAGAAGTAACCCATAGATGTGTGGTACTAGACTTTTGATTTGTTAACACATGGTGTCTGAGAGGTCACTGTCCCTCCTGTTACAGGCTAATTCCATTTAAACCCCTTTTACATAATGCATTTGTATGTATTTTAGGGCAGTAGTAGGTTTCCATATGGCATTTTCAAAAGTCTTTTGGATGAATTATCTTTCTCTATATTCCCTCCCTAATTCCTTCTTATAATTTTGCAGTACCCCAATACTTTCCTGAAACTAAGTTTACAGACAAAACATTACCTACTTAAGAACATCAACGCACCTACAAAAATTTCAAAACAAAATTTATCCTGTCTATAAGATGTGCATGAACAAAAATAAAGCAAAGATTGAAGGAATGTCCAACCAATGCCTGGCCCATTCTAAGACCTACTCCATGGGAGACAGCCAACCCCTTACACCATTAAAAATACTCCGCTGTGCTTGCAGATGGAGCCTAGCATAGCTGTCCTCTGAGTCACTCCACCCAGCAGCTGGTAGAATCAGATGCAGAGATCGACAAACATTGGGTGGAGCACAGGTAGTCTTGTGGAAGAATTGGGGGAAGGAGAGAAGAACTCAGAGAAGATGGGAGCACTACAAGAAGACCAACAGAGCCAACTAACGAAGGCCCAGGGGGCCTGAGGAGACTGAATCATTAACCAAGGACCATGAATGGACTAGACTTAGGCCCCCTACACAGATGTAGCTGATGGGCAGATCGGTCGTCATATGAGTTCCAGTAAGATGAATGGGGGATGACTCTGCCATAGACTGTTGCATTCTCTTTGGTCACTTTCCCCTGGCAGCACTACCTGGCCAGCCCACAGAGGGAAGAGGATGCCCTCAATCCTAATGAGACTTGATATGCAGGGGTGGGTGAGTAGAGAGAGCTCCCTTTCTCTGAAAAGTAAGGGTTGTGGAATAGGGGGAACATGGAGGGAGGCTGGGACTGGGAGGAGAGAAGGGAGGGAGCTACAACTGGGATGAATTAAAAAACAACAATAAAATGAAATAAAAATACCAAAAATATTACAATTAATCAAACATGTGTGTAATTCAAGAGAAATGACTTCTGAGAAGTAAAAACATTATTTTATAATTTAATATTTTCTTTCCTATGAGTGATCAAGATTTACACTATTTACATAAAATGATTATGTGTATTTGCTAATACCATCTGTGGATTTCTAACCAATTCTGATCTACACTATATGCTTACTTAAATAATATCAGAGTTACTATTACTTACTTCACATGCCACGATAGTAACTATCTGCCAGGTTCACAAATGCAATAGTGAACTTTAATAACTTTCCTTTAGTGTGCAGAGCAGTTGTTCTCATACATAGATGAGTTTGAATTAAATTGTGGAAAATTCTTTGTCTTTATTCTCAAATAATTTTATTCAAATTTATGACTTCATGGATATTAGAAGTCGTGCAGGATATAGACAAAGTATACTTTGCATAGAGATTTTCCTACATTGTAGAGTTTCTACCTTCTTCTTTACTGGCCCTGAAGCTAACTGCCTAAGAACTTGTCTTTTCCTACTATCTAGGTAGTAGTTATTTACACAACTGTTTAATAGCCACCGTGTTCTGTTGTAAACGAAGAAGTAAATACTTCAGTGGAAGAATTAAAAGAGTGTAGACCACAGCCCTGACACAGTTTACCAAATTACATTCCAGTAAGAAGGATCAAGGTTCGGAGAATTGCAAGGACGTGACTCCTGACCTGTCTCCTCTAGCTGGCACAGAAAGAAGGGAAGACTCTCCTTCAGGCCCAACATCCCACTTCCAAGCAGCACAACTAACAACAAATGTGCCACCACATGTGCTCTCGTCCTTGCCTGGCTGCCCTTGAATGTCTTGTGCAGCATTTATCAGAGTAAATGTTGGAAACAACTTCTGAACTCTTAACAGGAAGCTGGGATGTAGCCCTCATGCTTTGCTTAGAGCCAGGATGTTGAAGTTAATACACTGATACCTTGGAATTTGAAACAATTTATTAGTCCTCTTTTCATTAAGATTAAACTTTTAGTCTGCCACTAACAATAAACTACATATTTTTGACATACACTAGAAAAATTACAGATACTTGAGTTTTTAATTGTTATCAGAAATCTGTCCTTTGACTGATTTTTGAATGCACAGTGTGTTATTGTGAATCTGGGGGATGACTACAGTCCATCTAGAGCAGATCTTTAAAACTTACCTTGTACAAAATTTTCTAATTCCTGAGCAGTAGTACCCCTCTACTTGTTTTCTGCCTTTGCAATACTTTATTCACTTTGTATCCTCCTTGTGGTTCCCTCCCTCCTCCAGTCCGAATCCCTCCCTTCCTCCACCCTCTGCATGCATGCCCCTCCCCAAGTCCACTGATAGGGGAGGTCTTTTTTTTTCTGAAGGTTAAGTCTTAACTATAGAACAAGCACATCAGTCAACATTTGTTTAATGAAATTTAATTCATTATGATGTGTATGTCCATGGTTTTGTCTAAATTTTATTCATGTTATGGTTAATTATAATTGTTGGACTAATATCTGTAATTTGTTCTTGGTTTGTCATTTTAGAAATGATTGCTTTGATTTTAAACAATATTATTATTGTAAATAACACTATAATATTTTGAAATTGAAACTTGCAGTGATTGCTAATTTCTATACATTCTTGTAGAAGTACCTAAGTCTGGATAAACCACAAATGCCAAGCCACATTTGACTTTTTTTTTTAAGTTTGGTAACCTATGCTACTATCCACGCAAATAAACCAAAGGGAAAAGTTTTTTTTTTAAAATCACTGAAAAAATACACAGATGCCACATTCAAATCCATTGTACAACCCTGAGCATGCTTGGCTTGTGCGTGCCATTCCCGTGTGGGCAGCCTCAGCAGCTTTGGGGTCCCTAAAGTGCTTTGCAATGGTAAATAATAGGCTCTGTAAGATAAAAAGTAATCACACATGAAATGGCAAGCTTTTGATAGACCACAAGAATGTTCAAGTAGAAAACCAGCATCTCACCGTGCCATTCCTTCAGCCATGTGTGTGAATAGGCCCCAACCTGAGCCAGACCCCCAGTGCCTCCTCGCCTTTAGGAGAGTGCTGGGCATCTTTTGGAGCCAAGAATGTGGGGTGGAGGGGAAAGGAACATCTGAACTCCTGAGCTGTTCGTGACAAACCGACCAAATGGACTCACTCTGTTTCTAAACATTGCTCGATGAGAGGATCATGGCACTGATGCCGAAAAGAAGCCATCAACTGATTCTTTTGCCCCCACTTTAATAAAATTAATAAATCAACCGCCAATACTACCAATACCAATACTAGCCTTTTTTTTTAAGTTCTGAGAACTTTAGACCAAATAAATTACTTATTAGGTCACGCAAAGAATAGTTCTCTAATCCCAATTAAAAACCATTTAATATGTATTAGCCACCGACCTTCCTAGGTGATATTATAGCTGCTTAGTAGATTCCTTAAAGAAAAAAATAAAATCTGTGCTTAAAGATTTTATCTTTTCAATAAAACAAAAATTAAAAAAAGTTATGTATTTGTTCAAAGGTGTGCACATAGAAACAAAAGCAGGGGATTATAAAGTAGTAAAATAGGGCAACTTAACAAAGAGCTAACTGAGTGGGAAAGATATTGAAAAGTCTTATCATTTGCTGGGAGTGTTGGGAGTGACATTAGAGCTTATATGCACTCATTGATTTATAAACTGTACCTCATGCCATGGTTCTCGTCCATGTGGCAGTAGTTGTGAACAAACAGACAAGGTTATCCATCAGTTCCCTTCTAGTGATGGTAGAGAAGAGGGAAAAATAAAACTGTATTGTTCTGTGAAGAGCCTGATCTATGGCATATAAGGTAACACAGATAAAATGGGTCAGAAGAGTTCTTGCAAAGTTTATATTTACCTAAGGTGGCTAGGAAGAGAGCATATTGAGGAAACAATATTTGAGCAGAGATTTTTTTTTTTAAGTTAAGTGTTGTCTGAATTTTTCTCACCCCAGATAAAAGATGTGACAGATCAAAGAAATGATTCCTTTCAAATCAGCTTCAAGAAAGCAGTAAGTTTATGGAGGCTACTTACAAGAACAAGGAGAGGGGATGCACACATGAGCATCTGTGCATTAAAAGCCCTCCCCAGCCCTCAGACAACACACAAGCCAGTGGCAATGTCTCCTTCCCCAGCAGCCACTCACTTGACGATGGGCTTGTAACTTTCTAGGGTTTCCTGAAATTCGTGGTTACTGTTTACTGTTCAAGTCTTCTAAGTTTCCTTTACCTCCTATGTGTTAGAGTCTCACCGTCAGAGAGGTTGTTTCAATGCAGCAGAAACACACAGAACAAGAGATAAGGTATCCAGCCACAGAATAATTATAAGGGAATCAGCGTCAAAAGCAACATGAAGCAACGTTTGTCTCAGGTTTACAATAAATAGCAGGGTGAAGTATCTGGAGCATAGTTGAAAAGGGAGAGGTAGCAAAAACCAGTTTCGCAGAAGAGAAGACAGGCTCTATGAAACATTAGAAAGCTTTTTTTCTTTATTTCTTTTTTTTAAAGGTCTGTGGTTCCCCTCTGGATGTTAGTCTAATGACTGAGTGACACACTGATTTTTGACCCCCATATCAGTTTTCCAGGGTTTGAGAAAGGGTAAGAAAAAATATACCTGATCATACTGACACCTTTTTCCTTCTGTCTCTTGACCTCTAACAACTTTACCCCAAGTCTCCATCCCTCACTCTTTCTCCACCCTTGCAGTGGAGAAGAGTTGATAGTACATAGCCCCAGGTGAGATTCCATCATTGATGAAGTTTGTGAATTGCCCACAGATCAGAATCACCTCTGAAAAAAGCATGATTCAGGACTGGTCAAAATACAGGCCTCTATTTCAGTTCAATGGCTCCCCCAGGTGGACAGCTTTGTATGCAACCCACTAAGATCTTTTCCTAGCTACGCAGTTTAACCTGTTGCAAGAAATCCTATCTAGTTTTCATCACAGAACTTTGAGATCAGAAACTGCACTTTTTACTCCTCAGGTATTTCCTGATAATATTCAAGAATTGTTGAGATTAATTTCTCTAAATTGCTTCTGCACACTTCTTTTTCACCCAGTCTGTGTAAATATGTACAGGTGCTTCTCCTGTGTTTCTGACAGAAGTAACTCTGACCAAAGCCAGGAAGGTACTCTTTGTGACAAACACGATTCAGGAGGCTTTTCAAGCAAGGAAGTTCCGCTTTGTTGCCCATGTTTCATGATATGGAAACAATTTTTAAAAGTGTTCATGCAGTCAGAAATTCAATCATACTAATTCTGCATAGCTTGATATAATAACAAAACTACTGGTCAGTTAATTTCTAAAACCTTTTTGAAAGTTTGAGCAAAGGATATCTGTAATCTTCTCCTTTCTTGTCTTGGAAACAATGCATTTTCTGAGTGTTTGATATTGGAAAATGTTTAAATTTGTGGAGAAATAATTGTAGAGTAAGAATACATCTCCAGGTAAGGCAACATATATTTTTTATGTGTTTTCTTCTGTGTTTATCGTTTTCTTTTTCATTTTCTTGTTTGTTTTTCTAAAGAGATGTGGAGTTGGATGGGTGAGGAAGGTGGGGAGACTCTTGGAGGAGATGCAGGAGGAGAACTGTGATCAAAATATATTGTACAAAAATTTTACTTTCAATATAAAATATTTCAATAGAAAATAAATATGTACTGAGTATTACATGCAGAAAAACACTCATGCACACAATATATTTTGTTTTATATATATATGTATATATATTGTTATATATAACAATGTATATATATCGTTATATATGTATATATAATATATATGTATATTGTTATAGATAACAAATATATATATGTATTTTGATTACTTTTACATATAAATAAAACAAAAGTAATCAAAATTCAGCAATGTAGGCCATTTTGGTTTAGGAGACGGAAAGTTAGTAGAACACTTTGAAAGAATACATCAAAATTCTGTAATAAATTAAAGAGACAAAACACCACTAAAACAGCATACATCTGCTACATCCAAACTTGAAACAGATCTTCAGTTACGCTGACTTCCACTCTGACATGTGAAGACCCATGGCAGTGAGCAGTGTATACAGGGATGTAGCATTCAACACAACGGTGTTGAATGCTACACCATTCAGAGTCTGCGTTCAGAAAAACAAAGTGCTTAGGGTTGCTCCTAACGTGTCCTTGCTCTGCGCTCATAATGAATCTGTTTTCTACTTAAGCACATGCTTTCCCAACGTGACTCTTTCATCTAGTCCCAGTGAAGACATGAGGAGAATCTTCATTTGTTGTAAGATTTGTTAGAAAATGTGGATTCAAAACCACATGCAAACTGAGCTTCCATTTTTAGATTAATGAAAATATTATACAGTTAAAACTGTCTTCATTTTAGCTAAATCTGTCAAACTTCAATAACCACCTATTGTGGAACTGAAAGTGAAAAGAGTCTAAATTAAGTTAGTATGAATATTTCATGATGAGAAGTAGCATGTGACTCGTGTGCTAGAAGAGAATATGTGAGCTGTGTCAACTTCCGTAGGCAGAATGGAGAATGGAATGCTAAGAAAAGCAGTCAATGTGCATGAGGGGATTCAGCAATTCCAACACTAATCCCTCCTCAAAAGCAGTAGCCACAACACTAGCATCATGCAAATCTGAGTCATGGATAATCAGGACACTCTGGGGGTAACAAATTCTATAGGAAAGTCCAAATATTTTAAAACTCTTTTTAAAATAGAACAACTTTTATTGACAGATGTGTCTTTTTATGCTATTTCAGTACTTTCTGTTCTTGTACTCTAATGGATTTCATTCATGGTATTTAATAGAATTTGCACAAAATTTCATTCCTCAAGAGGAGTCTGTTCCACGACACCTCTCAACATGAAAGTTTTGCATGTATACTTCTGATACTCTAGATGTGTGTATTTGTCTACATATAAAGTACAAATGTATATTATCTTGTTAAAGATAAAAACTAAACAAAAAATTGGACATTTGTAATGCCTGCATAAAAGCCTGTAAATAGTATTCAGTATTTTGGGGTCAGCCTAGTTGAAGATTTAGATAAATGGTTTTATATAAAGCATAAAACCACACTTACTTTAGATCCTATAATTTTCTCTAAGATTGGCCATGTTGACCACAGAATACAACTGGGCTGTCAAGCCAATGTCCTGTGGTAAACAGAATAATTTCGGGAAAGAGAAAAAATGAAAAACATATCTCTACAATTATTATTTCCCATACTCCATTAACTCATGTTTATTCTTACCAGTGTTTCCTAGAATATTGCTCCATCTCTTGTTATTTTGGGATTTTGCTTGTGAAATAAAGGAACAAACTGCTACAAAAATTTTAGGGTTACTTAAAGAAAACGTTTTTTTTTTTCACATTACATATCCATTGACAATATGTCTTATGATTTCACTTACTCCCATGATGTTTGATACTTTTCAAATTCCTATATTTATTTATTACTTTCATTAAGAGAAAATTGGAAAATATATCAAGCTAGAATTTTAAGAAAAGGCCATTGACATTATTATATTTAATGACATCAACATCAGCTGACAAGACCATTTGCTAAAATAATAATGATTTTTGTTTTCAGACTTGGTAATTTTTTTTCATTCTGCTTTTTAATACTTTAGCTCAAAAGCACAATGGAAAGGACTATTTCTGACATGAACTCAATAAATGGCTCTTTGATCACCTTCCCCCTTCAAGGAAGGAGCAGCCTTGCTAGGCTACAGAGGAAGACATCGCAGCCAGTCCTGAAAATACCTGATAAGCTACGGTCAGATGTAAGGGGAGGAAGACCTCCCCTATCAGTGGACTTGGAAAGGGGCAGGGAGGAGTTGAGGGAGGAAAGGTGTGATAGGCAGGGAATGAGGTAAGAGGGTACAGCTGGGATACAAAGTTAATAAACTGTACCTAATATTAAAAACATAAAAATTTAATTTAAAAAATGAAAACATTTATACTGAGCTAATTCTCCCTTTCTCACTTCAGTAGTTTTTCATATGGAGACTGACAGAAACTTAGGGGAGGAGGAAGCAAAACAAAGTCTTCTCAATGGGAGAATACATGCACAAGGCTGTGTATTGGAGCTGAAGCCTTTTTATGTTTATACTGTTTTTTTATGTTTATACATTTTATGTTTATACCATTTTCACATAATTGATAAAGAGCTATTGCATGAAATCTTCCAAAAGATACTTAAAAAACAAACAAACAAAAACAAAAACAATAACAATACATTGTTTGTTCACTGAGCCCTTTCCAGATTGTTAAATCACAGTTCCTGAGAACTATGAAGCTACGTTTCAAAGGTGTTTCCAACTGCATTTTAATTACTGTAAAGTGTTAAAACTGCTGATACGAAGGGGCAAGTAAGCATTATTTGTTATACTTGTATATTTAGGAATTAACATAAGATCATCATGCACCTAACTTTATTCTGGGAGCAAGTCTTCCACCCTTCCCTCATTCTGAAATAAAGCCTTCTTTTTGCTACATTAAGATGGAAAATCTGTGGTAACATGATAAAGTAGTAACTAGGAACCCCCTCTCCATAATCCCCTCTTAATTCCAGGCATCTGATACTGCATTGCTATGTACAAGCAAATAATGAAGTATCATCTCGCACCATCTATGTATACCTGTTGGCTTGTGGCTACTCTAATCTAAATCAATGTGGTATCTATCTATATTTCTGAAAATATTTTTCAATACAAGAAATTACAGATGGGGTCAGATGTGCAGAAAATGGACAATTTTCATTATTCATCATTATCTGTCAGCCCTTCGTGTATGGCTTTATACATAATATGATCCTATGGAGAGGTAAAAGCATTGATGTCTGCATGGTAGGGAAAATACAATACAGAAAGCCAGGTGTAACAAAGAGGACCATGGACCACACTGACAATTATTATCTGTAAACTATAGTTGCATAATGTACAAGCACATGCACTTCAAATGTCCAATAGCAATTACATATTTGAGTGCACCTAGCCCATGTCAGTAAATCCAAGGATAAGTAACAAATGGAGCTGAAGTGTGAAGTATCAAAATGGGATTTGATTTTGTGAGCTTCATCTAAATCTAGGTGGCATTCAGAACAGTCTGTTTAAAGTTTGCCCACATTTATTCATTATTTATTTTAAACAGGATGACTCATACCACTGATTGTTTCTTTTCTTTCTTTCTTTCTTTCTTTCTTTCTTTCTTTCTTTCTTTCTTTCTTCAATTTACATCCTGGTCTTAGCCCCATCCTTCCTAACCTCCTAGGCCTACCCTTCCTCCCTTTGCCTCCTCCTCTCCCCTATTCTACAGCAAAGGGGAACCCCCCCTTCACATCTACTCCAGATCATCAAATCATTTCAGTGCTGAGCATGTTCTCTTCTCTTGGCCTGCCAAGGCAGTCCCTTCAGGGGGTTGTTGTTGAAAGGCTGGCAAAAGAGTCCATGTCAAAGAGAGTCACTGCTCCACTTATTAAGGAACCTACATGAGACCTGAGCTGCCCATCAGCAACATCTTTGTAGGGGCTATGTCAAGTCCATGCACGGTCCTTGGTTGGTGCTTTAGTTTCAGCAGGCCCCTCTTGGCTCTGGCTAGTAGAATCTGTTCTTATAAAACTCCTATCACCTTCTCCTCCCCCATACTCCCTACTATTCCACAAGACTCCCTGCACCATTCCCAATGTTTGGTTGTGAGTCTCAGCACCTGTTTGTAGGTGCTGCTGGATAGAGCCCCTTAGAGGACAATTTTGCTTGACTCCTGTCTGCAAGCATAGCAAAGTATAAAGTATTGTTAATGGAGTCAAGGGTTTGTTCTCTCCCAGAGGGTGGGTTTTGGATTGGGCCAGGCATTGGTTTGACCTTCCCTCCATCTCTGTTATGTCTGCTCTATCTTTATCCCTGCATATCTTGTAGGCAGGGTGGATTTTGAGTTAAAGTCTTTGTGGCAGGGTTGGTGTTCCCTGCCCTTTACTAGGAGACTTGTCTGGTTAGTGAGTATCCTCTTCAGTCTCTGTCGTTCTTGCTACTAGGAGTCTCTGCTAGAGCCATTCTTATCCCCCCAGGAGCCTTCTCTAATTCAGGTCTCAAGCTTGTCTGAGAGATTCCCTAACCTACACTGACAATTTAAACGAGCATGCCTTAAAATTGGGTACATTTTTACATCTGCAGGGTGCACTATGAATGGAAAGTGTGGGCCTTACTTTGTAGTTGTGACTGAAGTTCTCAAACGACAGAAAAGAAAATAGGATTTCTCTAAAAGGAAGTGTCTTTTATAAGATTGAGAACAGACAGACCTTAATGTGGGGGATCAGGACTAACTTTAGGCAATAGAACCATAGGTCATAAAGTCTACTGAACATTTTTTTAATTGAAAGCAAGATGGAACATCCCCACTTATCATAAAAGGAAAGATGTTTTTCCCTTTCTCAAAGGACATAAGTGGGAGTTGACCCATTAATTCAAAAATAAAATTAACCAAAATGCAAGCAACATGCAATGGTGGTTTACTATTATAATGTTATTTTAGGAAATAAAGGGAGGCCACCTCTTCCCTGAATTCATCTTGAATAAGTTGATATATTATTTACTGAAAGCTAAGGCTTATTGTTCCAGTTAAAAGGTAAGTTAATAAAATTAACCAAGTATTTATCAGCATTTCAGTATTCACTTGGTTGTAACTAAAAAATAGGCATTCCTTTATGGGATGACAAGATTTCATCAGTTTTTTCACAGGAAGAAAAGAAAAAGCCATTCTAATCAGGACAAAAGTCTTCAGATTTAAGTCATAAAAGTTAAATTTGTTCAATACAAATTTAAATTTAAGGATCAGTGATAAAAAGAGTAGATTCAACGATGGTTCTTATAAGCTTTGTTTCTTTTGGGATAATCAAATTAAAATTTAAAAATATTTCAAAATATTACTAAATATTGCAAATAATTTATTAAATGTATTCAATATTGACAAGTCCTTATAATTATATAAGTGGGACAAATGAACTGAGTCCAGCAAGAATCAGGAAGCAGTAGTTCTCTGACCTGCACTATTTCCCAGGACCCACCACAATTTGTGGTTCCCAAGATCAGCACAGATCAGGGAGCACCAGGAAAAATAAAGGACTGAGGCCATCTGAGACCATGTGCTCTACCTACAACTACAGAGACTTATTACCACTAGAGACCACCAGGCCTGCTAATGACAGAACCACCCAAATGGCTAGAAATCAACATAAGAACAACAGCAAGAAAATACAGGCACTATGATACCACCAAAAACCAGCTATCCTACCACAGCAAGTAGTTAAAATACTATCACACTGGAAAACCTATCTTAAACCTGAGGTTATGAAAATGATAAAGAACTTAAAAGAAGAAAATAAATCCCTTAAAGAACTGCAGGACAATACAACCAAACAGGTGAAGGAATTGAATAAATCCCTTAAAGAAATATAAGAAAATACATCTAAATGGGAGAAGGAAATGAATAAAACTCACCTGGACCTAAAAGCAGGAATAGAAGCAATAAAGAAAGCACAATCTGGGGCAATCCTAAAGATGGAAAACCTACAGAAGAGAACAGGAACTAAAGACACAAGCATCCATACCAAAATACAAGAGACAGGAGAGAAAACCTCAGGTGGAGAAGAAATGATTGAAGAAATAAAAACTTCAGTCAAATAAAATGTGAAATTTAAAAAGTTCCTGACACAAAACATCCAAGAAATCTGGAACAATATGAAAAGACCAAACCTAAGAATAATAGGAATAGAAGAAGATTCAAAACTCCAAGGCCCAGAATTTTATGAAAGAAGGGGGAGATAGAAAGACCTGGAGGGTACAGGAGTCCTACAAGGAGACCAACAGAGCCAAAAAAAAATGTGCCATAGGGGCCCTGAATAGAGGCACCCCAACCAAGAACCATGCATGGAGAGGACCTAAAATCCTTTCTCAGATATAGCCAGTAGATTCTGTCTCCAAGTGAGTTCTTTAGTAAGAGGATCAGGGGCTGTCTCTGGGATGAACTCAGTGGCAAGCTCTCTGATCACCTCCCCCTGGTGGCTGCAGCCTTGCCAGGCCACAGAGGAAGACAATACAACCAGTCCTGACGAGACCTGATAGGTTAGTGTCACATAGAAGGGGAAAAGGACATACCCTATCAGTGGACTAGGGGAGGTGCATGGGAGGAGAAGAGGAAGGAAGGGTAGGATCTGGAGGAGACAAGTGAGGAGGCCGTAACTGGGATACAAATTGATTAAATTGTAAATAATAATAATAAAAAAATAAAGATTCAAAAAAGGAAAAGCCTATAAACATACAAGAAGCCTATAGAACTCCAAATAGACTGAACCAGAAAAGAAAATCTTCCCAACACATTATAATCAAAACACTAAATAAAACTTTACAGGAACTAAAAGTGGGAATAAAAGCAATTAAAAAATAAAATCTGAGGTAATCCTGAAGATGGAAAATCTAGGGAACAGAACAGGAACTATAGACAAAAGCATCAATAACAGAACAAAGAAAAATGTTAAAAGCTTCACAGGAAAATGGCCAAGTCACATACAGAGGCAAAGCTATAAGAATTACACCTGACTTCTCAACAGAGACAATAAAAGCCAGAAGGGCCTGGACATATGTCATGGAAACACTAAGAGAGTACAGATGTCAGCCCAGACTACTATACCCAGCAAAACTTTCAATCACCATAGATGGAGAAAATGAGATATCCCATGACAAAACCAAGTTTAAACAATACCTAGTCACAAACCCAGCCCTACAGAAAATACTAGAAGAAATACTCCAACCCAAGGAGGCGAAAAACACCCAGGAAAACACAGGAAACAAATAACCCCACAACTGCAAGAGCAAAGGAAAGAAGCATGTACCCACAGTCCACCACCACCAACATCAATATAACAAGAATTAACAATCACTGGTCATTAATATCTCTCAACTCCACAATAAAAAGGATACAGGCTAACAGAATGGATGCATAAACAGGACCAACCATTCTGTTGCAAACAAGAAACACCTTGCTATAATGACAGACATTGCCTCAGAATAAAGGGCTAGAAAAGGTTTTCCAAGCAAATGGACACAAGAAGCAATCTGGACCAGCTATTCTAATATCTAATAAAATAGACTGTCAACCAAAATTAATCAAAAGAGATAGGGGGTGGGACACTTCATGCTCATCAATGTAATCCACCATATAAAACTGAAGCAACACACACACACACACACACACACACATTATCATCTCCTTAGATGCCAAAAAGACATTTGACAAAATCCAACACCCCTTCATGTTTAAAGTCTTGGAGAGATTAGGGGAAGAAGGCACATAACTAAACACTACCAAGTCAATGGCCAACAGCAAGTTAAATGGAAGAAACATAAAGTGTTCCCACTAAAATCAGGGACAAGACAAGGCTATCTACTCTTACCATATCTCTTCAATATAGTACTTGAAGTTCTAGCTACAGCAATAAGACAAGTAAAGGAGATCGAGCAGATACAAATTGGAAGAGAAGAAATCAAAGGATTACTATTTGCAGATGATATTATGGTATATCTAAGTGAACCACTATATTCTATTAGAGAACTATGATGGCTGATAAACACCTTCAGCAAAGTATCTGGATACAAAATTAACTCAAAAAATTCAGTAGCTCTCCTTTATACAAGTGACAAAAGGACTGAGAAAAAAATAACAGAAACAACACCTTTAATAATAGCAACAAATAGATCCAAGATGGCGGCGACAAGTGTGCACAGTCTCTGAGAGGTAGAGGAACTGAAGTGCCAGAGTTCGTGAGGGGAGAGAGGACTAAAGCCAGGGAAATGACAGTGAGGCTTTCTGATAAAAGAGGGAACATCACACGAGGTGAGACCTTTAGTGTCAGGTCACCCGTGGACTTCTTTGGGGAAGGAGAGAAATGCTTGTTTGATCTCCCTGCACTCCCCTTTTCGGGCCTCCCTCCTCCTCAGCACAGCCAGCTTACTAAGATTCTCAGCTCAGAACTCACTGCCTAGGGACTGCGGCGGCTGAGGTGGGGCTCTTAGCCCCTCAGCCACAGCTGCCAGCTGTACCTGCCTTCAAAGTCCCAGATCCACGGCACCATCCTCCCCAAGTACCACATCTGCAAGCAGCCTTACCGACTCCACAGGGTCTCCCAGCCACTGACTGTATAGCCAGCCCAAACCATCAGTGGCAGATAGTAGGCTGTACAGCCACCAAAGTCCAACAGACCTGCCAAACAAACTAGGCACACCAGGCGCCAGGCCTCCCAGGCCTGGAGAGCACAATGGAGAGCCCCCAGGACTTCCCAAAAGGCCTCTGGACTGGCATCACAGTCTCCAGCTGCAGCTGGACTTCCTAACCTGCCGGCTGCAGCAGCACTGAGCTGGCGGAGCTCATCAGTCCTCCTGCATATGACTAAGCAGGTCCAAACCAGAAAGTAGAGAGCCCAGATACCCCGATCCTTGCCAATGTGACCTGCTTGAGAATGAGTGCAACCTTAAGTGTCTGCAGAGCCCCAGATCCAGGGACCTTCTAAACTAGCAGCCAGACATCAGACCCCTCCCACCCACACACCCATTGTGGGAAACAGAGGGACTCTTGAGACAGCGAAGCCCCTGCACTGCAGGTCCAACAATGGAGTTTAGGCAAATAACATGGGAGCTCAGACAGAGCCAAATACCAGTAGCCTGTAGGCCACTGAGGTATGCAGGGAATTTGCATAAGGAAATTATGCCATGGTTATCACCAGCACCTGCTACATCTATAGCACATGCACAAGTAACCCATTAGATGCCTGCAAGGCAGAGCCCCTCCCACACACTCAAAGGTTCAACATTCTCTATCACTCTGTCCCTCAAGGCATACTTACACACACTTCCAAGCACACACTCACTAGCATTTGTCCTTCTGTGCCCACAGAATCTCCTCCCACAGGTACAGCTGAAACACCAACACACACCCTGAAACCACATGACCTCTCTCAACTTCCTGAAGAATTCTCCATACACCAGAGAAAGATGGTACCAGTCTGCACTGCAGAATCCAGGAACAAACAGGGAAGGTTCCAGATAAGCCAATGGCCAGGGGTCAGCAGAAGAGCACACCCAACAAAAGTCAGGATACCATGGCTTCATCAGCAACCCACAAAATTGATGGATACTCCAATTCATTGGAAACAGGAAAATTACTTTAAAGCTATGCTTATTCAATTATTTGAGGCATATATAAAGGAAACAAATGAATCTCTTAGAGCAATAGCCATACAAATATGTACAGTTACAGAGGAAACAAACAAAATTCTCAAAGATTTGGCCAGTCAATTGGAGGCAAAGAAAGAGGAATAATATTCTCAAAGAAACACAGGCAAATATAACCAAACAAATACAGGCACAAGTAGAAACACAATTAGTGGCATATAGAGAGGAAATGAACAAAAAACTGGAGACCATCATAGAGAGACAGGAATCCACATTCAAACAGATGAAGGAAATGGTGCAAGAAATGGACACAAAATTAGCATCAATAAAGAAAACACAAACTGAGAAAACCCTAGAGCTGGAGAACTTGGAGAAAAGATCAGGAACCACAAAGGTAAGCATCACCAACAGAATACAAGAGATGGAAGAGAGAATATCTGGAGCTGAAGACACACTTGCAGAAATGGATACTTCTCTCAAAGAAAAAGTAAAATCAGAAAGGTTCTAAATACAAAACATCCAAAAAATCAAGGACGCCATGAAAAGACAAAAATCTAAGAATAATAGGAAGACAAAAAAGAAGATTCCAGGCTCCAAGGTCCAGAAAATATTTTCAAAAAAATCATAGAAGAAAATTTTCCCAACTTAAAGAAAGAGATGTCCATAAATACACAAGAGACCTACAGAACACCAGATAGACTAGACCAGAAAAGAAACACATCACATCACATCATAGTCAAAACACTAAATCTACAGAAGAAAGAAAAAAATATTAAAAGCAGCAAGGGAAAAGGGCCAATTAACATATAAAGGTAGACCTATCAGAATCACACCAGACTTCTCAATAGAAACTATGAAAGCAAGAATGGCTTGAAAAGATGTCATGCAGACTCTAAGGGACCACAGATGCCAACCCAGACTACTATACCCAACAAAGCTTTCAATGAACATAGATGGAGAAAACAAAATATTCCATGACAAAACTAAACTTAAACAATATCTCCATAGCAACTCTCCTACAGAAGATACTAAAAGGAAAACTCCAATCCAATGAAAACAAATTCACCCAAGAAAACAGGGCATACAGATAATGTCCCAACAAAAATGAAAAGAAAACAAGCAATGAAACAGGGTTAGATCATCGACTCCATTACAAAAGGAACTAACATGCATTGGTCACTATTATCTATCAATATCAATGGACTCAACTCACCAATAAAAAGACACAGGCTAATAGATTGGTTAAGGAAACAGGATCCAACATTCTGTTGCATCCAAGAAACACACCTATGCAACAAAGACAAACACTACCTCAGAGTAAAGGGCTGGAAAACTGTTTTTCAAGCAAATGGTTCCAGAAAACAAGCTGGAGTAGCCATCCTAATATCTAATAAAATAGACTTTCAACCCAAGTTAATCAAAAAAGATAAGGAGGGCCACTATATTCTCATCAAAGGAAAAATCCACCAAGAGGACATCACAATCTTGAATATCTATGCCCCAAATACAAGAGCACCAACATTCGTAAATGAAACATTATTAAAGCTTAAATCATACATTGATCCTAATACCTTAATAGTGGGAGACTTCAACACTCCACTCTCACCAAGGGACAGATCAACTAGACAGACACCAAATAGGGAAATAAAAGCACTCACAGAATCCCTAAGTCAAATGGACCTAATAGACGTCTACAGATCATTTCACCCAAACTCAAAAGAGTACACCTTCTTTTCAGCACCACATGGAACCTTTTCCAAAATAGACCATATAGTGGGCCACAAAGCAAGCCTCAACAGATACAAAAGGATTGAAATAATCCCTTGTATACTATCTGACCACCATGGACTAAAGCTCGACCTCAACAACAACAGAAACAACAAAAAACCGACACGCACATGGAAACTGAACAACTTACTACTCAATGACAGCTGGGTTAAGGAAGAAATAAAGAAAGAAATTAAAGACTTCCTAGAATTCAATGAAAAGGAAGGCACAACATACCCAAATTTATGGGACACATTGAAAGCAGTGCTCAGAGGAAAATTTATAGCACTAAGTGCCTACAAGAAGAAATTCGTAACATCACATACAAACAACTTAATGGCCCAACTGAAAACCCTAGAAAAAAAAAGAAGCAGATACACCCAAGAGGAGCAGAAGGCTGGAAATAATCAAACTAAGGGCTGAAATCAATCAACTAGAAACAAATAAAACTATCCAAAGAATCAATGAAACAAAAAGCTGGTTCTTTGAGAAAATCAACAAGATAGACAAACCCTTAGCCAAACTAACTAAAAAGCAGAGAGAAACTATCCAGATCAGCAAAATCAGAAATGAAAATGGGGACATAACCACAGACACTAAGGAAATCCAAACAATTATTAGGTTATACTACAAAAGCCTATATGCCACAAAATTTGAGAATCTAAATGAAATGGATAATTTTCTTGAAAGTTTCCATCTACCAAAACTAAGTCAAGATCAGGTAGAAAGACTGAATAGCCCTATATCTCCCAAGGAAATCAAAGCAGTCATTAACAGTCTCCCCTCCAAAGGCCTAGACAGGTGTCATGCAGACCTGAAGAGACCACAGATGCCAACCCAGACTCTTATACCCGGCAAAGCTTTCAGTCAACATAGATGGAGAATACAACATATTTCATGACAAAACTAAATTTAAGCAATATCTACACAACAAACCACCCCTACAGAAGATACTAGAAGGAAAACTCCAATCCAACGAAAAAAAACTATACCCAAGAAAACATAGCATACAGATAATTTCCCAACAAAAATTAAAAGAAAACAAGCAATGAATCACAGTAAGATCACCAACTCCACAATAAAAGGAACTAATGTTTATTGGTCACTGTTATCTAGCAACATCAATGGACTCAACTATCCAATAAAAAAACACAGACTAACAGATTGGGTGCCGAATGAACTACAACATTCTGCTGCATCCAAGAAATGTACCTATGCAACAAAGATAAATGCTACCTCAGAGTAAAGGGCTGGAAAAATGTTTTTCAAGCAAATGGACCCAGAAGACAAGCTGGAATAAATCAATTAGAAATGCATAAAACTATTCAAAGAATCAATGAAACCAAGAGCTGGTTCTTTTAGAAAATCAGCAAGATAGACAAACCTTTAGCCAAACTAGTAAAAGGCAGAGAGAAACTATCCAAATCAGCAAAATCAGGAATGAAAAGGAGGACATAACTAGACACTGAGGAAATCCATACAATCATTAGGTCATACTACAAAAGCCTATATGCCACAAAATTTGAAAATCTAAAAGAAATGGACAATTTTCTTGATACATTCCATCTACTAAAATTAAGTCAAGATCAGGTACAAAGATTGAATAGTCCCCAAGGAAATAGAAGGAGTCATCAAAAGTCTCCCTTCCAAAAAAGCCCTGGGACAGATGGATTCAGTGCAGAATTCTAGTAGACCTTCAAAGAAGTGCTAAATCCAATTCTTTTCAAATTATTACACAAAATAGAAACAGAAGAAATATTACCAAACTCATTCTACGAAGCCACAGTCACCTTGATACCTAAACCACATAAAGAACCATCCAAAAAGAGAACTTCAGACCTATCTCTTTTATGAACATTGATGCAAAAATACTCAATAAAATACTTGCAAACCGAGTCCCAAGAACACATCAAAGATATCATCCACCATGATCTAGTAGGCTTTAACCCAGGCATGCAAGGGTGGTTCAGTATACGGAAATCCATCAATGTAATCCACCAAATAAAGAAACTGAAGGAGAAAAACCATAAGATCATCTCCTTAGATGCTGAAAAAGCATTAGACAAAGTCCAACATCCATTTATGTTTAAAGTCTTGGCAAGATCAAGAATACAAGACACATACTTAAATATAGTAAAGGCAATATACAGCAAGCCTATCTCCAACATCAAACTCAATGGAGAGAAACTTAAATCAGTACCACTGAAATCAGGGACAAGGCAAGGCTGTCCACTCTCTCAATATCTATTCAACATAGTACTGGAAGCCCTAGCTAGAGCAATAAGACAAATAAAGGAGATCAAGGGGATACAAATAGGAAAGGAAGAGGTCAAAGTTTCACTATTCACAGATGACATGATAGTATACATGAGCATCCCCAAAAATTCAACCAGAAAACTCCTTGAGC
Source organism: Meriones unguiculatus (assembly GCF_030254825.1). Classification (NCBI taxonomy): domain Eukaryota; kingdom Metazoa; phylum Chordata; class Mammalia; order Rodentia; family Muridae; genus Meriones; species Meriones unguiculatus. Next base: position 111,601,247 of record NC_083350.1, on the reverse strand, counting down.
TGATGAATACCTTCACCAAAGTGGCAGGATACAAAATCAACTCAAAAAGATCAGAAGCCTTCCTCTATGTAAAAGTCAAAAGGGCCAAGAAAGAAATCAGGGCAACAACACCCTTCACAGTAGCCACTAATAACATAAAGTACCTTGGGGTGACTCTAACAAAGCATGTGAAAGACCTGTTTGAAAAAAGATTCAATTCTCTGAAGAAAAAAAAATTGAAGAAGATATCAGAAGATGGAAAGAATCCTGTGCTAATGGATTGGTAGAATTAACATAGTGAAAATGGCCATCCTGCCAAAAGCAATCTACAGATTCAATGTTATCCCATCAAAGTACAAACACAATTCTTTACAGACCCTGAAAGAAAAATTCTCAGCTTCATATGATGGAGAATCAAAATTTCCCGAATTTCCAAAAAGATTCTATACAACAACAGATCATCTGGAGGTATCACCATCCCTAATCTCAAGCTGTACTACAGAACAATAGTAATAAAAACTGAATGATATTGGCATAGAAACAGAAAGGAGGATTAATGGAACTGAATAGAAGACCCAGAAGTAAACCCACACACCTATGAATACTTGATATTTTACAAAGAAGCCAAAACCATTCAATGAAAAAAGACAGCATCTTCAACAAATAGTGTTGGTCCAACTAGATGTCTACATGCAGAAAAATGAAAATAGATCCATATTTATCACCCTGCACAAAACTAAAGTCCAAGTGGATCAAAGACCTCAACATAAAATCAGATACTCTAAATCAGTTAGAAGAACAAGTGGGGAAGAGCCTAGAATTCATTGGAACAGGAGACAACTTCCTGAACAGAACACCAACAGCACAGGCTCTAAGAGCAACAATCAATAAATGGGACCTCATGAAACTGAAAAGCTTTTGTAAAGCAAAAGACACTGTCATTAGAAAAAAGCGACAGCCTACAGACTGGGAAAGGATCTTCACCCTCCCTATATCTGACAGAGGGCTGATATCCAGAATATATGAAGAACTAAATAAGTTTAAAAGCAAGAAATCTAGTAATCCAATTAAAAAATGGGGTACGGAGCTAAACAGAGAATTGTCCGTAGAAGAGTATAGAATGGCAGAGAAACACATAAAGAGATGCTCAACATCCTTAGCCATGAGAGAGATGCATATCAAAACGACCCTGAGATTTCAACTTATAACTATCAGAATGGCTAAAATAAAAAACTCAAGTGACAACACATGCTGGAAATGTTGGAGAGAAAGAGGAACCCTCCTCCATTGATGGTGGGAATGTAAACTTGTAGAACCAGTTTGGTAATCAATCTGGTTCTTTCTCAAACAATTAGGAACAGTACTTCCTCAAGATCTAACTATACCACTCATAGGCATATATCCAAAAGATGTTCAAGTACACAACAAGGACATTTGCTCAACCCTGTTCATAGCAGCTTTATTCGTAATAGCCAGAAGCTGGAAACAACCCAGATGTCCCTCAATGGAGGAATGGATACATAAATTGTGGTACTTTTACACAATGGAATACTAATCAGCAATTAAAAACAAGGAAATCATGAAATTTTCAGGGGAATGGTGGGATCTAGAAAAGATCATCCTGAGTGAGGTATCCCAGGATTAGAAAGACACACATGGTATATACTCACTCATATAGTCCTATAAGATATTATAAACATGATGAAATCTATACACCTAAAAAATATAAAGAAGAAAGAGGACCCCAGGGTAAGATGATCAATCTTCACTTAGAAAGACAAAAGAGATGGACATGGAAAGTAGGAGAAAACAAGAAACAGGACAGGAGCCTACGACAGAGGGCTTCTGAAAGACTCTACCTCGCAGCATATCAAAGCAGATGCTGTGACCCATAACCAAACCTTCAGCAGAGTGCAGGAATCATATGATAAAAGGGGGAATTAATATGACCTGGAGAGGCCAGGAGCTCCACAAGGACAAAATATATCAAGGCATGGGGTTCCTCTATGAGACCATTTCTCCAATCAAGTGCCATGTTTGGATATAACCTAGAACCCCTGCTCGAATGTAGCCCATGGTAGCTCAGTATCCAAGTGGGTTTTCCTAGTAAGGGGAACAGGAACTATTTCTGACATGAACTCAAGGACTGGCTCCTTTACCTCCCCCAACCCCTGACAGAGGAACAGCCTTGCTAGGCCACAGAGGAGGACATTGCAGCCAGTACTGAAGATACCTGATAAGCTAGGCTCAGTCAGATGGAAGAGGAGGAGGATCTCCCCTAGCAGTGGACCTGGAAAGGGACAGGGAGGAGATGAGGGAGGGAAGGTGGGATTGGGAGGGAATGAGGGAGGGGGCTATAGCTGGTATACAAAGTAAATAACCAGTGATGAATATTAAAAAAATAAAAATTAAAAAAAAAGAAAACTCCCCTGGATTACATTTTCCAATGTTGATAGTTTCAATTCACCTTTTCAAAGATGCATACCAGTTTATGGGATTATGAAAGAAAGAAACAAATCCATGTTATCTCTAAGAGATAGTCTTCACTGGTAAAGAAACCTACAGACTGATAATCAAAGGCTGGGAAGTCATCCTTTCCAACAAGTGAAAGCCACCCACAAACAGGCTTTGCTATTCTAATATCTTCATGTCTTTTTGCTAAGTCATTTTCATTCTTAAAGATTTAGTTTAGGTGTAATCAAAATGTTAAATGGTTCCTTTACACATAGAAAGTCACGTGTCCTAAGTGTAGATATGGGAACATTAATGACATATGTTTTTTATGTTCTAGTTTTTAAAGTAAATTTGTTTCAATTTTTTGAGGTTTTATGTCAAAATATTGGTTAAATCTCAGACTCACTGAAGCGTGGCTCTGCTACTTGCTAATCATAATGAAGATGAGAAACAAGTTGTCATCTCAAAGTCTAAAATGGTGTTCGTTGTGTTGACTAACACTGCAGAAAAAAAATGAGATATCAACTATAAAGTCACACTTATGGACTTTACCTGTTATGCAGTTAGCACTTAGCTGACTTTCTGACACATTTCCTACATTCTCAAAGCCAAAATTATAAATTGCCCAGTTACAATAATAAAAAAAAAACTGAAGTTCTTTCTAAAGCATATTTTAACAATAAAAACTACTGTTTACTTCTGAGTGTATTCTTGAGAATGATGTGAATACATTAATTTTGTTACACTGTTATAAAAAGTTACTATTGTTTTAAGCCTGAATTTATTCTGAATTATAAATATTATGCTAATTCACATTCCTACAGAGAATTCCCACATTCCCACACACATAATAACGGTCTCCACAATGAAAAAAAACACTTAACTCATACTTTTAACTATCTTACTTAGATAAAATATTATTTTATGAAATATACACCATCATTAGCTACAAAAGCAACTCATTATTACCTTTTAACTTGCTTTCATTGAGGAAGGCAATATTTTTCTCAGTATATGTATTTTTCTTTTAGGAGTGAAAAATATTGTGTTTTCCTCTAAAACTAAAGATAATCTTTTCAACATCTGCTAACAATTGTGTTGGAATTTAGATGGGAATTACATTGAATCAGTAGATTGCTTTTGGTAGCATGACCATTTTTACTACGTTAATCCTACTGATCCATGAGCATGAAAGATCTTTCCATCTTCTGATACCTTCTTTAGTTTCTTTCTTCGGTGACTTAAAGTTTTATCATACAAGTCTTTCACATGACTGATTAGGGTTACCTCATGGTAGCTTGTACTATCTGAGGCTATTATGAAAGGTGTTGTTTCCTTGGCTTCTTCCACATACTGTTTGTCATTTATATATAGCAGGGTTAGTGACATTTTAGAGTCACCTTTTTATCCAGGAACTTTGCTGAATGTGTTCATCAGGGGTAGTAGTTTCCTAGTAGAATTTTTTATGATCAGTTATGTATCCTGTCATATCATCTGCAAAAGCTGATACTTGGACTTCTCCCTTTACAATTTGCATCCCCTGATCACTTTCAAGTGTTTTAATTCTGTAGCTCAGACTTCAAGTACTATATTGAATAAATATAGAGATACGGGACAACATTGTCTTGTGGACTTTGGGCTTTGAATTTGTCTCCATTTAAGTTGTTGGCTATGGACTTGCTGTAAATTGCCTCTGTTATGTTGAGGTAACTTCCTTGAATCCATAATCTTTCCAAAACTATTTTATGAAGGGATTTTGTAGTTTGTCAAAGATCTTTTCTGCATGTAATGAAATGAAAATATGACTTTTTTTAGTTAGTTTCATGGATTGCATTTATTAATTCACATATATTGACTCATTCCTGCATCTCTGGGATTAAGACTACTTTATCATGGTGACTGATTTTTTGGCATATTCTTGGATTTATTTTGCAAGTATTTTATTGAGAATTTTTTAAATCTATGTTCATAAGAAAATTTTGTCTGCAATTCTCTTTCAATTGGTCTGTTGAGTCTTTTGGGGCTTGGGTATGAAAGTAACCCAGAATAGGTAAAACAATATTAAATAATAAAAGAACTTCAGAGGTTCAACCTCAAATTTTATTTCCAAGCTACAAAAACACAAACATCTTAGTATCACACTGATCAATGGAATGAAATTGAAGATTCAGACATAAATTCCTACATCTACGCAGACCTCATTTTTGGTAAAGAAGCCAAAGATATACAATAAAACAACAACAACAACAACAAAATCTTCTTCCCCACATGGTACTGATCAAACTGAGTGTCTGAATGTTAAAGAATCTAAATAGACCATTTAGATTTTATGTATAGTTACAATTATACATAAAACTCAACTCCAAATGAATCAAATACTTCAACATAAACTCGGATACACAAAACCAATAGAAGAGAAAGTGGGGAATAGTTTTTAACTCATAGACACAGGAAATGACTTTCTGAATAGAACACTATTAGAACCAGTAATAAGCTCAACATTCAATATATGAGACCTCGTAAAGTTGAAATGCTTTTGTAAGATAAAGGACACCATAATTCAGACAAATCAACAACCTACAGAAGGGAAAAATATTTTTATCAATTACATTTCTGATAGAGGACTGATATTGAAAATATATAAATTAGGGGGAGCCAAGATGGCGGCGCCGGGAGAGCACCGCGTTTGAGAAGCAGGACAGCACTCGCCATACAGAAACCAGGAGACTGAACTCTGGGCCCTGAAACTACATCAATCGTGCTTCCCAGGTGAGGGGAGGCTCCCACGGTGTGGGAATCAGTCGGGTCCACTCACAGCTACCCAGCCAGAACCCAGAAGAAATCCCGGGTAACGCGGGCTTTGTGTCTCCTGGCTGGAGCCGCAAGCGTCCGTGTCCCAATCACTTTTCCAGGCTGATCCGTGAGCACAAGGGTGCCTGAGGCTGGGAGTCCCAGCCGCGGGGGGACCCCACTGGGAAGCAAAGATGCCAGACTGATCACGGGTCACCCAGTCTATCCCTGGAAGGTCGCTAGGACAGCTGGTACCCACCGCCAACACAACTGAGCTCCTGCCGCCCAGAGATCTGCACGCTCAGCTCAGCGGTACAGACAAGCTGTGCGCCCCAGTACAACAGGGACTGGGAACCCCTGTCCAGAGAGGACCCCACAGGGAAGGAAGAAACCGTGCTGCTGGGGTCACCTAGGGAAAGTCTAGCAGCCTGCAGATCGCAGACAGGTGAGTACGCCCAGCCATCACAGATCTGGGCCCAAACAGGAAGCACAGAGTGATCAGAAACTCAGCTTCCGCAGACTAGCAGGCGGGCGCACGCTCCACCAGCCCAGAGGCCTGCATTGTACCAAATACACCTTACAAGAAGAACTGTGCGCCCCAAGACACCAGAGCAGTACTCACCCGCCACAAATTACCTCTTGGGTTCTGGGGCACAGAGCCCTAAACTCAGACCTACAAAAGACCGGGAACCCTGAGATCAACACCCCAGATACTGCTCCAAGGGGCAACCAGTTATCCCTAACAAAACCAAACAAACCACGGGACACACAGGTTACAGCAGCTGATCACTAAATTTACAGCAAGAAACCCAGAAGGAGGGCAACTGTCTCCAGGACTTCTCCCAGTGAGAGGAGAGCCCTCTCGACTAATCAGGACCACAGTTACTACCCAGGTCTCTATGCCTGAGGTGAGCTGTAGCAACTCCTGAAAAACACTGGACATCCAGTGACTATACCCAAAAAGCTGGAAAAGGTTCTTTCAGGAAAAACCATCCTCCTGCCAAAGGGATTCTCTCCACTACAAGAGTCCAGGAACAACCAGAAACTAAATTCAAACAACTAAGATAGCCCAATGGGTAGAGGACAGCGTAAAAGTCCAACCAACAAAAGCCAGAGCAATATGGCATCTCCAGAACCCAGTTATCCAGGGGCAAATAGCCCTAGACACCTCAGCATAAATGAAATTCAAGGAGATGACCTAACATCTATGCTCATGAAGAAGATAACAGAGGAAACAAATAAAATACGAAAATAATTAGAGGAAGATAAAAAACAAACAGATCATGGCTATCCGTAAAGAAATGGAGGAAATTAAAGACAAGGAGATTATGGCCATCCGTGAAGAAATACAGGAAGCTGCAGCCAAATAGTCTGTGGCCTTTAGAGAGGAAAATCACTGAATGAAATAAAAGAAACAGTGGATTGTTCAAACAAATAACTGAAGGAATTGACGGAAAAACATGAAAATACAGTCAGACAGGGGAAGGAAACCAACAAAATAGCTCAAGACCTGAAGATAGAATTGGAAAAATTAAAAAAAAAAAACACAAATGGAAGAAATTGTGGAGAGAAAGAACTTAGGGAAGAAAGCAGGAACTACAGAGGTTAGCATAACCAATAGGATACAAGAAATGGAAGAAAGAATCTCAGGTGTGGAAGATACAATGGAAGAAATAGATGTATCTGTCAAAGAAAACGTTAAATCTAAAAAATTCCTGACACAGACCGTCCAAGAAATTCAAGACAACATAAAAAGACAAAACCTAAGAATAATAGGAATAGAGGAAAAAGAAGATTCCCTGCACCAAGGCCCAGAAAATATTTTCAACAAAATCATTGAAGAAAATTTCCCCAACTTAAAGGAGAGACCAATAAGAATACAAGAGGCCTATAGAACACCCAATAAATTAGATCAGAAAAGAAAATCCTCCCGCCACATAATAATCAAAACTGTAAGTGTACAGAACAAAGAAAAAATACTAAAAGCTGCAAGAGAAAAAGGCCAAGTAACATATAATGGCAAACCCATTAGAATCACACCTGACTTTTCAACAGAGACTATGAAAGCCAGAAGGGCCTGGACTGATATCATGCAGACCCTAAGAGAACACAGATGTCAGCCCAGGCTACTATAGCCTGCAAAACTCTCAGTCCTCATAGACGGAGAAAACAAGATATTCAATGACAAAAACAAATTTCAACAATACCTACAAACAAATCCAGCATTACAGAAGACACTGGAAAGGAAAATACAACCCAAGAAAGCTAGCTACATTCAAGAAAACACAGAAAATAAATAACCCCACTACAGTAAAACAAAAAGCAACCAAGCACACAACCTGATGACCACAGCAAACATCATATTCAAAGGATCTAACAGCCACTGGTCATTAATCTCTCTCAATATCAATGGACTTAATTCTCCAATAAAAAGACACAGACTAGCAGAATGGATGTGTAAACAAAACCCAGCAATCTGTTGTATTCAAGAAACACACCTAAGTCACAAAGATAGACATTACCTGAGGGTAAAGGGATGGAAGACCGCTTTTCAAGCAAATGGACACAAGAAGCAAGCAGGAGTAGCCATTCTAATATCTGATAAAATAGTCTTTCAACCAAAATTAATCAAAAGAGATGGGGAAGGACACTTCATACACATCAAGGGAAAATTCCACCAAGAAGACATCACAATCCTGAACATCTATGCCCCAAATACAAGGGCACCCACATTTGTGAAAGAAACATTGATAAGACTTAAACCACACATAGATCCTCACACACTAATAGTGGGAGACTTCAACACCCCACTCTCAACAAAGGACAGGTCAACAAAACAGAAATTAAACAAAGAAACAATATCTCTAACAGAGGTCATGAATCAAATGGACCTAACAGACATTTACAGAACCTTACACCCAAACACAAAAGAATTTACCTTCTTCTCAGCACCTCATGGAACCTTCTCCAAAATAGACCACATAGTTGGTCACAAAGCAAGCCTCAACAGATACAAGAAGGTTGAAATAATCTTTTGTATCCTATCTGATCGCCATGGACTAAAGCTGGACCTCAACAAAAAGCCTACACACACATGGAAACTGAACTTGTTACTAAATGACAGCTGGGTCAGGGAAGAAATAAAGAAAGAAATTAAAGTCTTTCTAGAAATCAATGAAAATGAAGACACAACATACCCAAACTTGTGGGACACAATGAAAGCAGTGCTAAGAGGAAAGTTCATAGCACTAAGTGCCTTCAAGAAGAAATTTGAGACAGCGCATTCAAGCAACTTAATGGCTCACTTAAAAACCCTAGAAAAAGAAGAAGCAGACACACCAAGAAGGAGCAGACGACTGGAAATAATCAAACTCAGGGCTGAAATCAATCAATTAGAAACAAATAAAACAATTCAAAGAATCAATGAAACCAAGAGCTGGTTCTTTGAGAAAATCAACAAGATAGACAAACCCTTAGCCAAGCTAACTAAAAGGCAGCAAGACACCATCCAAATCAACAAAATCAGAAATGAAAAGGGGGACATAACTACAGACAATGAGGAAAACCAAGCAATCATTAGGACTTACTTCAAAAGTCTATATGCAACAAAATTTGAAAATTTAAATGAAATGGACAATTTTCTTGATCGATTCCACTTACCAAAGCTAAATCAGGACCAGGTAAATCAATTAAATAGTCCTACATCTTCCAAGGAAATAGAAGCAGTCATCAAAAGTCTCCCATCCAAAAACAGCCCGGGACCTGATGGTTTCAGTGCAGAATTCTACCAAACATTCAAAAAAGAGCTAACTCCAGTTCTCTTCAAACTATTCCACAAAATCAAAACAGAAGGAACATTACCAAATTCATTCTATGAAGCCACAGTCACCTTGGAACCTAAACCTCACGAAGACCCAACAAAAAAAGAGAATTTCCGACCAATCACCCTTATGAACATTGATGCAAAAATACTCAACAAAATACTCACAAACCGAATACAAGAACACATCAAAGATATCATCCACCATGACCAAGTAGGCTTCATCCCAGGTATGCAGGGGTGGTTCAATATACAGAAATCCATCAATGTGATCCACCATATTAACAAACTGAAAGAAAAAAACCACATGATAATCTCCCTAGATGCTGAAAAAGCATTTGACAAAATCCAACATCCATTCATGTTTAAAGTATTGGAGAGATCAGGGATACAAGACACATATCTAAACACAGTAAAGGCAATATACAACAAACCTATAGCCAACATCAAACTGAATGGAGAGAAACTTAAAGCAATCCCACTGAAATCAGGGACAAGACAAGGCTGCCCACTCTCTCCATATCTCTTCAACATAGTGCTGGAAGTCCTTGCTAGAGCAATAAGACAGTTGAAGGAGATCAAGGGGATACAAATTGGAAAGGAAAAAGTCAAATTATCACTATTTGCAGATGATATGATAGTATATGTGAGTGACCCCAAAAACTCTACCAGGGAACTCCTACAGCTGATAAACACCTTCAGTAAAATGACTGGATACAAAATTAACTCAAAATTATCAGTAGACCTCCTGTATACAAAAGACAAAAGGGCTGAGAAAGAAATTAGGGAAACAACACCCTTCACAATAGCCACAAATGACATAAGGTACCTCGGAGTAACCCTAACCAAGGAAGTCAAAGACTTGTATGAAAAAAATTTCAAGTCTCTGAAGAAAGAATTAGAAGAAGATATGAGAAGATGGAAAGATCTCCCATGTTCACGGCTTGGCAGGATTAACATAGTAAAAATGGCCATTTTACCAAAAGCAATCTACAGATTCAATGCAATTCCCATCAAATTACCAACACAAGTCTTTACAATCCTAGAAAGAAAAATTCTCAACTTCATATGGAATAACAAGAAACCCAAAATTGCTAAAACAATCCTCTACAATAAAAGATCATCTGGAGGTATCTCCATCCCTGATCTTAAGTTGTACTATAGAGCAACAGTTTTAAAAACTGCATGGTACTGGCATAATAACAGAATAGTGGATTATTGGAACCGAACAGAGGACCCAGAAATAAACCCACACACTTATGGACACCTGATCTTTGACAAAGGCGCCAAAACCATACAATGGAAAAAAGATAGCATATTCAACAAACGGTGCTGGTCCAACTGGATGTCTACATGTAGAAAAAATGAAAATAGTTCCATACTTATCACCCTGCACAAAACTGAAGTCCAAGTGGATCAAAGACCTCAACATAAAACCTGACACATTAAATCGGCTAGAAAAAAAAGTGGGGAATACCCTAGAACTCATTGGTACAGGAGAAAACTTCCTGAACAGAACACCAACAGCACAGGCTCTAAGAGCAACAATCAATAAATGGGACCTCATGAAACTGAAAAGCTTCTGCAAAGCAAAGGAGACCATCACCAAAACAAAGCGACTGCCTACAGATTGGGAAAGAATCTTCACCAACCCTTTATCTGACAGAGGACTCATATCCAGTATATATAAAGAACTAAAGAAGCTGAAAAGCAGCAAACCAAGTAATCCACTTAAAAAATGGGGAACAGAGCTAAACAGAGAATTCTCTGTAGAATACCGAATGGCAGAGAAGCACTTAAAGAAATGCTCAACCTCACTAGCCATTAGGGAAATGCAAATCAAAACAACCCTGAGATTTCACCTTACACCCATCAGAATGGCCAAGATCAAAAACTCAAGTGACAACACATGCTGGAGAGGTTGTGGAGAAAGGGGAAGCCTTCTGCACTGCTGGTGGGAATGTAAACTTGTACAACCACTCTGGAAATCAATCTGGCGCTTTCTCAGACAACTAGGAATATCGCTTCCTCAAGATCCAGCCATACCACTACTGGGCATATATCCAAAAGAGGCTCAAGTACACAAAAAGGACATTTGCTCAACCATGTTTGTAGCAGCTTTATTTGTAATAGCCAGAAGCTGGAAACAACCCAGATGCCCCTCAACTGAAGAATGGATGCATAAACTGTGGTACATCTACACAATGGAATATTACTCAGCAATGAAAAATAAGGAAATCATGAAATTTGCAGGTAAATGGTGGGATCCGGAAAGGATCATCCTGAGTGAGTTGTCCCAGAAGCAAAAAGACACACACGGTGTATACTCACTTATATAGACATACAACATAGGACAAACCCACTAAAACCTGTGCATCTAAAGAAACTAAGCAAGAGAGAGGACCCTAACTAAAACATCCAATCCCCATCCGGAAAGGCAAAGAGGATGGACATCAGAAGAAGAAGAAAACAGGAAACAACCTAGGAACCTCCCACAGCGGGCCTCTGAAAGCCTTTGCCCTACAGACTATCAATGCAGATGCTGAGCCTGATGGGCAACTGTTGGGCAGAGTGAATGGAATTTTATGTAAGAACTGGGAAATAGTAAGAGCTGGAGAGGACAGGGTCTCCACAAGGAGAGCAACAGAACCAGAAAATTTGAGCATAGGGAACTTCCCAGAGACTCATACTCCAACCAAGAACTATTCATATAGATAACCCAGAACCCCTGCACAGATGTAGCCCAGGGCAGTTCAGAGTCCAATTGGGTTACATAGTAATGTGAAGAGGGACTGCCTCTGACATAATCTGATTGGCCTGCTCTTTGATCACCTCCCCCTGGGGGGGAGCAGCCTTACCAGGCCATAGTAGAGGACAATGCAGCCACTTTTGATGTGAACTGATGGACTAAGATCAGAAAGGAGAAGAGAACCTCCCCTATCAGTGGACTTGGGGAGTGGCATGCATGCAGAGGGAGGAGGGAGGGTGGGATTGGTAGGGGATGAGGGAGGGGCTTATAGGGGGATGCAGAATGAATAAAGTGTAATTGAGGAAAAATTAAAAAAAAAGGGGTGGTGAAATAATTTAAGAACCTTAAATGACTTTCAAATGTGGAGCAAAACATGGAGTTAGTCAATTTACATGGAACATGTCTCGCCCCTGGGTGCAATGGTCTCCTGAACCTACTCAGACCTCGGATACCACCACTGCTAGTTCTAGAACTGATGCAAGATGTTCCAACGAAGGGGTTAAGGCTTCTCATAATATTTCCTATAAGCCCACATCTGTTTGTTTATATCCCCCATTTTTATTCATTATTAGCTAGATAGAGCCAAGTAATTGTGGTGATGATACTTGCTTTTTTGCCCAATGCTGGAATGCTAGTGAATTTAGGTATGCCCTGGTTACTCGCATGCCTCGCTGGGTGCCTGTGCCCATTGATGCCCCTCACGTTATGACTCTCTTCAGACAGAAAAGTGATCTTGGAACTACAGCCACCACTGTTACTGCCATCTCATTGGTGGCTGTTGGAACTACCACCGCGGCATTAGCCCTGAGTCATACTGTGCAGACTGCTCAGACCCTGAATAATCTTTTAGCCAATGTAGCTCATGCCTTAGATGTACAAAAAGGAATTAATGCTCAACTAAAAGGAGGCTTGATCGTGTTCAATCAGAGGATTGACCTCGTGCAGGAGCAAATTGATACCCTATGGCAAATGGCTCAACCAGGCTGTCAATGAAAGTATGCTGGACTTTGTGTCACTAGCATACAACATGAGAATTTTTCCTGTGCTGCAAATCTGTCTAAACAATTGTCTAGCTATATTTTAGGTAATTGGACTGGAGAATTCGATACTACGATGGAGCAGCTGAGAGTGGCCATTATCACAGTAAATTCTACCAGAGTGGACGCAGGACTAGCCACAGGATTATCACCATGGATTCCTGCAGCCATGAATCATCTGAAGGATTGGGCGGGAATGGGAGCGTTAGCAAGCCTTCTGGTGTTGGTCTCCTTGGTTTGCCTGTGGTGTATATGCAAGATTAGAGTCTCACAACAGCGTAATGCAGCCATGATCATTCAGGCCTTACAGCCGTTGAAGCAGGACATTCTCCCCAAGCATGGTTGGCTACCATAAAAAGCTAAAATGTTACTCTCAGGATGCGAGGCTAAGCACTGCACTCAGGGTCAGCCGCTTTCAACCCAGAGAAGAGCATGTCTGATTGCATGCGGGTTGATGGCCCAGGTACTGCCTCTGAGAAAAAGGTATCGGACGGGTCTGATGCTCTTTGGGTGGATGACACCTAAATGAACATCAGTACAAAGTCCCAATTTATTTCTAATATCAGAGATCAGACCTCTACTCTTGCCTGATGCGTCTAAAACAAAAAGGGGGAACTGTAGAGAGCTGCGTAATGCCGCGCCTTAAAGATGGAGTTGGTTTCCACCTTCCATCTTCCCGATGGTGAGTGCTCTCTGTCACGAACAATTCCACATTTGGCTAAGGCTGAGGATCTGGCTTGCTTCCATGTATGTGGACCTATCTGCATTGCCCACGTGGCACGCTGGGGTTGGCTACCCAGAGGCTATTTAAGCTGTGGGCTGGCTTTCCCCAGGGTCAGATGATTGTTCAAGGTTCTGAATAAACTGCATTGAAAAAAAAAAGGAAAATATATAAATTAATCAAGAAAATAGACATTAAAAATCAACCCAATTAAAAAATGAGATATAGTTCTGAAGAGAGAATTCTCAAAAGTGGGAAATCAAATGCCTGAGAAATACTTAAAGAAATGTTCAGCATACTTAGTCTCATGGATATGCATATCAAACCTACTTTGAGATTTCATTTCAAATATGTTAGAATAGCTAAGGCAGACAGAATAAGTGACAACTCATGCTGGCAAGGATGTAGAGTAAGAGGAACACTCATCCATTGTTGATGAGAGTGCAAATGTGCACAGCCACTGTGGAAATAGATGTGATGATTCCTCAGGAAGATGAGAATTATTCTCCATCAAAATCCAGCTATACCACTCTCAGGCATATAACTAGAGGATTTTTTTCATCTTACCAGAGAGACAGTTGCTCAACCATGTTCATTTCTGCCAGAAATTGGAAACAATTTATGTGTCCTTCAACAGATGATTGGATAAAGAAAATTTGGTACATTTAACAACAAAATATTACTCAGGCATAAAAATGAATGAAATCATGAAATTTTTCAGGTAAACAGGTAAGAACTAGAAAAGTCATTCTGAGTAAGGGAACCAAGACCCATAAAGACTAATATGTTATCTACTCATTTACATGTGTGCATTTCCTGTTAAATTAATAAAAACAATGCTACAGTCCAAGAAACACAGAAGTTAAGTGTACAGTAAAAACAGATAGTAAAGATAGTTCTTTCTAGGAACAACATAGAATAGATAGTTATGAATGTATGTGGATGGACCTGGAATAATAAGATCAAGTGGGGAGCAGGGAGGAAGAAGAGGAGAAGAAAGGGAATATATGGATTGACAGGTAAAATTCAGGGTCACTTGAGTGGTGACCCTAATATGGAAGCCTAATGCAGTTCTTCCTAAAATATATACATATCTAAAGATTATCTAAAAGAAATCTCCAAATAATGAGGTAAAAAGAACCCAACTGGATGTCTTTTGTCACCAGTACCAGAATTGGGTTACATGTAATTGAGTTGTCCAAATGGATCCCATAACAACTGCGAAACAACTCAGAGCAAGATTGCAGATTGCTCTCCATAAACTGATGGCAAGACCTTATTGGTGAACACAACACTTATATAATTCATTGAACATGGAGAAGCCAAGCTGGTGGCCTACATACAGCCTTTACCACTACTCGCTAGAGTCTTTGGTATAGGAAGGTACTCTACGTGCTATCAAATGAGAAAGGCAAACACCAACCCAGCCACAAATACTTTGATCTAAAATAGTGTCCTGTTCTCTCCAGATCTTACTATTTCCCACTGCTTTTCTAAGATTCCCTGCACTCTGCCCAAAGGTTGTTCATAAGTCTCAGTGTCTACATTGATAGTCTGCAGGGAAGAGCTTTTCAGAGGTCCTCTGTGTTAGGCTCCTGACTTGTTCCCTCTTTTCTCCTTCTTCTGATGTCCAGCCTCTTTGCCTTTCTGGATAGGAATTGAGCATTTTAGCAAGAGTCCTCCCTCTTGATTAGTTTCTTTAGGTGTACAGATTTTAGTAGGTTTATCTTATATTATATGTCTATATAGTGAGTATATACCATGTCCATCTTTCTGCTTCTGGGATAGCTCACTCAGGATGATTTTTTCCAGATCCCACCATTTACCTGCAAATTTCATGATTTCCTTGTTTTTTATTGCTGAGTAATATTCCATTGTGCAATTATACCACAATTTGTGCATCCATTCCTCCACTGAGGGGCACCTGGGCTGTTTCCAGCTTCTGGCTATTACAAATAAGGCTGCTACAAACATGGTTGAGCAAATGTCCTTATTGTGTACTTGAGAATCTTTTGGATAAGAGCAACAGAACCAAAAAAATCTGAGCACAGGGATCTTTCCTGAGACTGATACTCCAACCAAGGACTATGCATGGAGATAACCTAAAACCCCTGCACAGATGTAGCCCAGGCAGTTCAGTATCCAAGTGGGTTCCATTGTAATAGGAACAGGGACTGTCTCTGACATGAACTGATTGGCCTGCTCTTTAATTTCCTCCCCCTGAGGGGGAAGCAGCATTACCAGGCTACAGAAGAAGACAATGTAGCCATTCCTGATGAGACCTAATTGACTAGGATCAGAAGGAAGGAAAAGAAGTCCTCCCCTATCAGTGGACTTGGGGAGGGGCATGCAGGCAGAGGGTGGAGGAAGGGAGGGATTGGGATGGGAGGAGGGAAGAAACCACAGGGGGGATACAAAGTGAGTAAAGTGTAATTAATAAAGATAAATAAATAAATAATAAATAAATAAATAAATAAATAAATAAATAAGATAGTGTCCTGCCTGCAACGCATGCTAGTGCAATGGTTGTACAAATCTAGGTAACCAAGAAGTATTTAATTTGACTTGAGGCCCACTCCTTAAAATGGAACCAATACTTGTCACTGCTTGGGTAACCAAGGACCTGAGATGAGATCGCCCAGTAATGTACAACAAAACCAAACACAACTACTTCTCTAAAGGCACAGAGCAAAAAATGAATATTAATAACAATCTACTGTAATCATAGATCAGTGTCTTGCTCAATATCATCCGAAAAGCTTCCTCCTGCAGACGTCAGAAGCAAATACAGAGACCCAGGGCCAACAATATGGGTAATGTGAGAGACATCGGAACACTTAGCCCAAAGAGTATGTTACCATCCAATCCCTCCCCTCAGGATGCTGAGAACCCTGCAGAAGAGGTGGCAGAAAGAGGGTAAAAAATAGGAGGAATTGGAGAAACCAAGGTGACATGGCCCCTTAAAGCAATGGTGTTGACACACATATAATCTCACAGAGATGGAGGTAGCATATAAACACAGGGCCTTTTTTTTAAATTTTTATGTTTTATATTAATCACAGGTTATTTACTTTGTATCCAAGCTGTAGCTCCCTCACTCAGTCCCTACCAATCCCACCCTCCCTCCTTCATCTCCTGTCTTTTTCCAAGTCTACTGATAAGGGAAGTCCTCTTCCCCTTCCATCTGATTCTAGCTTATCAGGTCTCATCAAGACTGGCTGCAATGTCCTCCTCTGTGGTTTAGCAAGGCTGCTCCCCCCTCAGAGGAGGGAGAAGGTTAAAGAGCCAGCCATTCATAAAAACAGAAAGGAGAATCAATGGAACCGAACAGAAGACCCAGAAACAAACCCACACACCTATGAATACTCGATTTTTGACAAAGAAGCCAAAACCATTCAATGGAAAAAAGACAGCATCTTCAACAAATGGTGCTGGTCCAACTGGATGTCTACATGCAGAAAAATGAAAATAGATCCATATTTATCACCCTGCACAAAACTAAAGTCCAAGTGGATCAAAGACCTCAACATAAAACCAGATACTCTAAATCTGTTAGAAGAAAAAGTGGGGAACAGCCTAGAACTCATTGGCACAGGAGACAACTTCCTGAACAGAACACCAACAGCACAGGCTCTAAGAGCAACAATCAATAAATGGGACCTCATGAAACTGAAAAGCTTCTGCAAAGCAAAGGACACCATCATCAAAACAAAATGACTATCTACAAATTGGAAAAGAATCTTCACCAACCCTTTACCTGACAGATGGCTAATATCCAATATATAGAAAGAACTAAAGAAGCTGAAAAGCAGCAAACCGTGTAATCCAATTAAAAAATGGGGAACAGAGCTAAACAGAGAATTCTCCACAGAGGAATATCGAATGGTAGAGAAACACTTAAAGAAATGCTCAACATCATTAGCCATTAGGGAAATGCAAATCAAAACGACCCTCAGATTTCACCTTACACCCATCAGAATGGCCAAGATGAAAAACTCAAGTGACAGCACATGCTGGAGAGGTTGTGGAGAAAGGGGAGCCCTTCTCCACTGCTGGTGGGAATGTAAACTTGTACAACCACTCTGGAAATCAATCTGGCACTTTCTCAGACAATTAGGAATTGTCTCAAGTACACAAATTTGCTCAAGTACACAACAGAGATATTTGCTCAACCATGTTTATAGCAGCTTTATTTGTAATAGCCAGAACCTGGAAACAACCCAGATGTCCATCAATGGAGGAGTGGATACAGAAATTGTGGTATTTTTACACAATGGAATACTCCTCAGCAATCAAATAGGAGGAAATCATGAAATTTGCAGGCAAATGGTGGGATCTAGAAAAGATCATTCTGAGGGAAATATCCCAGAAGGAGAAAGACAAAAACGGTATATACTCACTTATATAGACCTATAAGATATGATAAACATAATGAAATTTATACACCTAAAAATGATAATCAAGAGAGCAGACATGGGGTAAGATGATCAATCCTCATTTAGAAAGACAGATGGGATGTGCATTGAACGTATGACAGGAGTCTACCACAGAAAGCATCTGAAAGACTCTAACTAGCAGTGTTTCAAAGCAGATTCTAAGACTCATAACCAAACCTTCAGCAGAGTACAGGGAATCATATGAAGAAGGGGAGTTAGTATGATGGGGAAAGAAAAGGAACTCCACAAGGACCAAATATATCTGGGCACAGGGTCTTTTCTGAAACTGACATTCAACCAAGGACTATGTATGGATATAACCTAGAACCTCCACTCAGATGTAGCCTGTCGTAGCTCAGTAACCAATTGGTTTCCCATAGTAAGGAGAACAGAGACTATTTCTAACAGGAACTCAGTGGCTGGCTCTTTGACCTCCCCACCCCCCAAGGGAGGAGCAGTCCTGTTAGCCCACAGAGGAGGATTTTGCAGACCTGATAAAACAGGGTCATATGAATGGGGAGGAGGTCCCCCCCATCAGTGGTCTTGGAAAGGGGCAGGGTGGAGAGGAGGGAGGGAGGGCGGGATTGGGAAGGAATGAGGGATCGAGATACAACTGGGATACAGAGTTAATAAAATGTAACTGATAAGAAAAAAATAAAAATAAAAATAAAGAAAGTAAACATCCTAAAAAAAAAAGAGCCAGCCATTGAGTTCAGGTCAGAAATAGTCCCTGTTCCCTTTGCTAGGGTACTCACTTGGATACTGAGCTACCATGGGCTACATCTGAGTAGGGGTTCTAGGTTATATCCATGCATTGTCCATGGTTGGGAGAAACAGACTCATAAAATACCCCTGTGCCCTGACAAATTTGGTCCTTGTGGAGCTCCTGTCGTCTCCAGGTCATACTAACTCCCCTTTCTTTCATAAGATTTCCTGCACTCTGCCCAAGGTTTGATTATGGGTCTCAGTGTCTGCTTTGATCTACTGCTAGGTAGAGTCTTTCAGAGGCCCTCTCTGATAGGCTTCTGTCCTATTTCTTGTTTTCTCCTGCTTGCAATATCCATTCCATTTGTCTTTCTAAGTGAGTATTGCTCATCTTACCCTGGGTCCTCTTTCTTGTTTATCTTCTTTCAAATAACAATAATAATAATAATTGAAGTGAAATTAAACTCAACACCAAGCAACTGAAAGAAAGAATTCCACAGCGGAGGTTTTGTTTCACATAAAAATTTCAGGCATTTGGATCCAATTTCCTCTATAAAAGAAAACAAAATGCTATGACCAGTGTGGCGAGAGGATGCTGTATTTTCATTTTTTTTTTATTTGCTGTAAAACCTACTGAGTCTTTTCTGAAACTGATAATCCAGCGAAGGACCATTCATGGCTATCACCTATAATCACTTCTCAAATGTAACTCATGGCAGCTCCGTCTCCAAGTGGGTTCCCTAGTAAGGGGAACAAGGACTGTCTCTGACATGCACTCAGTGACTAGCTCTTTGACCACCTACCCCTGAGGAGGGAACAGCCTTACCAGGCCACAGAGGAAGACAATGCAGCCAGTCCTTATGAGACCTGATAGGGTAAAGTCAGATGTAAGGGGACGATGTCCCCTATCAGTTGACTTGGAGAAGGGCAAAGGAGATGAGGGAGAGAGGGTGAGATTGGGAGGGACTGAGGGAGAAGGCTGCAACTGGTATACAAACTGAATAAACTGTAATTAATATAAAAAATAAAAATTAAAAAATAACAACAACAAAAACCACAGGGCCTGCACAGGTCTATACCAGATGGTTCCCAGAACTGAAATTGTTGTTTTATTTATTTGTATTTTGACCTTTGCATATATATTAAGAGTTTCAGTTTTGCGTTTTTATGGAAATCTTGAGTGTATGAATGAGTGGGTATCTGTGTCTATATCTGATTTTTGCACCTTTTCTTGGGTTTTCTTCCTTCTCTTTGTTTATTTTGTCAAATTTTGTTAATGTTTTGGTTTTCATTATATCATATCATATTGGCCCTTAGAAGCTTGTTTTCTTTCTAATGATAGACAGAAAGGGGAGGTGGGGAGGAATTCATGAAATAAAGAGAGGAGAAACCATTATCAGGATGGTTCATATAAGAAAAAATCAATTTCAGAAAAAGAAAAAGAATAATATCAGTCATTTTCTATTTTTCAGTGTAAATTCTTCACAAAAATAAAAAATACTCTAGTTTAAATTGCATAACAGTAAAAAGTTATAATATAAAATGGTAAGTCAAGAAAAGAAGAAATTATGAAAAAATGACTTTCCAATACTAAATTATTAGTGTCAATGACTTGGTCATAGCATAAACATTTACAATCCTCTAGTGATAAGGAAATGTGCTATTGCCCTCTTCTGGAAAATACACAAATGACAGGAATTCTACCTACCCAGTTCAAAATGAAGCTAGATTAATAGTGTCTAAACACTATGATTCTTTCTTTGGTTTTATTATGTTTCTTTATTGTTTTCTTTTATTAGTTATCAAATTTAAATCATATTTTGAATATTTTTCCAAATTTTCTCTTATCCCCTAGAGTAATCAGTATATCACTTCAAGGAAATTTTTTTATCTCTTTTCAGAATACTTCAAACTTGTGTTGGAATACAAGAGTATAATTTATGGGGAAAATTAGACATAATGGTGATACATTTAGGTTTGAGGACAAATATGGGTATGGTGGTGCACAACTTTTTTTAATTAAATTTTTATGTTTTTAAATATTAGTTACAGTTTATTAACTTCGTATCCCAGCTGTTTCCTGCTCCCTCATTCCCCCCTAACCCAACTCTCCTTCCCTATCTTTTCCCTGCCCCTTTCCAGGTCCACTGATAGGGGAGGACATCTTCCCATTTTATCTGACCCTAGCCTATCAGATATTTTCAGGCCTGGATGCAAAGTCCTCATCTGTGGCCTAGCAGGGATGCTCCTCCCTTGGGTGTGTGTTGGGGAGAGGTCAAAGAGCCAGCTATTGAGTTCATGTCAGAAGTAGTCTCTGTTCTCCTTACTAGTGTACCTACTTGGATACTGAGCTACCATGGTTTACATCTGAGCAGGGGTTCTAGGTTATATCCACACATGGTCCTTGGCTGGAGATACTGTCTCACAATAGACCCCTGTGCTCAGACATATTTGGTCCTTGTGGAGCTCCTGTCCTCTCCAGGTCATACTAAGTCCCCTTCTTTCATATGATTCCTGGTACACAACTTTAACTCATAACTCAGAAAGTGTTAAACTGAACTCTAGTAGTCTGTGAAACCTAGTCTGCAAAGTTACTTGCAGACTTCCCAGTGCTGTATAGTGAGACCCTATCCCTATATATACACATACAAAATAAGGTAATGTCAATGGCAAAATGAGAAGGCTCAATTGAGAAATAACTTGCAGTGCAGTTATTAGGAAATGAGGCAGAGTCCCCAGCACCCACACTAAAAGCCAACTACGATGGCATGCACATTAAGCCCAACCCTGGAGAAGCAGACAGGAGTGTCCTGACAGCTTGCTGACCACCCTGTGCATTTAAATAAATGAGCTCAATTCAACAAAAGATCCTGTCTTAAAATGTAAAATTGAGAAAAGGAGACTTTTGTATTCAACCTGTAACCTCCACATACATGCATACAAACACACACACACACACACACACACACACTCACACACACATGTTTAGGTCATAGTTAAACCATGAATTACCTTTCATTATTGTTCTTGCTTCATAGCTAATGACTCTATGCTTTTAGCTGCTATGTTCTCATATAAACCTTGAGGGTTGAGCACAATTTCAGGTGTTGAAATGGAAGAGTAGAGAAACTGCATAAATTAGTCACATGGGTATTAAGTAACTAAGGTAACATTTTGTGAGGGTAAGAAAGATAACATAGAGTTGGTGAATTCATGCCTAATTAGACAATTTTAACTTTCAATAATAATTTTGGCCACTAATGTAGTGATACACAAATACTTCTTTTTTTTTTTGACCTTAAAAGTTGCTTTATTTAAACAAAATCGATGCCAACTTTTCTATCTATATACAAACGTGTTTCAGAACCAGAGCAGCAGACACAAACTGTTCACCAGGAACTGTAACGCTTGACATGTTAAGACAAAGTTTTGTTTTTGGCTCATAAAGACATTTCCAGATTCAAAAGTCATTCTGAAGGCTGAACAACACCATACCTTCATCTTCTTATGTAAATTCACCATGTGGCTTATGCATATTCTAAAGAAAGGGCATGGAACTTTGGAGAGCCAATACATGGTGTTTAGTTCAACAGTATGTGTCCCATGATGGGGGCTCACAAAATGGACACAAATACTTCTTAAAATAGATGAGCTAAAAATAAATTTACTTACATTATTTTTAATAGTACGTTTGAAAGCACAAAAAAAATTTCAAACCTAAAGCAACTAACAGAAATAATAAGGTATTGCTGTCACTGTGTCCTTTCAGATTTGTATAGACTGGGGGAAGAGCATGGGAGGAGGAGTGGGAGAGAGGGAGGTTGGGATTGGGAGGGGATAAAGGAGAGCTACAGCTAGGATAGAAAGTGAATAATTTGTAATAAATAAAAAACAAATACATAAATGAGTAGACTGTTTTAAACCTGTAATTTCAATCTGATCAAACCCTAGTCGGGTTTGAGAACTCATGAATTCAAGTTAGACAAGCCAGCTATGGCTGACTAATCAGTGATGGACAGCCCACACTGGAAAGAAAAACAAGAACTCCAGTTTGTTCCTCTGTCTAATGCATGCCTTTCTTTAATTGTGTTACAGAGGTAGTTAAAAGAAAAGAGACTCTCATTCAACTATAAACTACTTCTTCCTTACTGATGAATAGAATGATAATATGCAAGTAAAATCCTACTCAGTCTTGGAGATATCAGAGATACAAGGCACATACCTATACACACAAAAAAGGGAACATACAGGAACCCAATAGCCAACATTATGTTATATAGAGAGAAACTTAAAACAATCACACTGAAATGAGGGTGGGGAGTTGATGTGGGGAGAGCAAAAGGGAAGGGGAAGCAGGACAAATACATGCAGTGAGAAGAGAAACCCTGGCCTGGGGCATCTCTGAAACAGGCTGGAGACCAATGACAGGGTAAAGGCTTCTGGGAGAATATGTAAGTGTAGCTGAGAACGCTGCTGGCAGGGTTCACGTAGACTCAAAAGGCCCCCTCTAACCAGACAGGACTCCAAGGAGAGGGAGGGGAACACCAACCCACCTACAAAATCTTTGACACAAAATTGACTTTGTCTACAAGATGTGCAGGGATGGAGCAGAGATGGAGGGAATGTCTAACCAATGTCTGGCCACACCATGGGAGAGAGCCAACCCCTAACACTATAAATGACACTCTGTTAACCTTGCAGACAGGAGTCTACTATAGCTGTCCTTTGAGAGGCTCCACCCAGCAACAGATTGAAACAGATGCTGAGATTCACAGCAAACATTGGGCAGAGCACAGGGAACCTTGTGGAAGAGTGGGAGTAAGGATAGAAGGACCAGGAGGGAACAGAATCTACCCAAGAGGACCAACAGAGCCAACTAACCTGGGCTCGGGAGGACTTGCGGAGACTGAAACATCAACTAAAGACCATGTATGGGCTGGACCTAGGTCTCCTACACATATGTATACAATGGAGAGCTTGGTCTTCATTGGGGGTCTTAGTGGCAATGGGAGCAGGGCTGTCTCTGACAAGGACTCTCTTAGATGCTTTTGGACCCTCAGGGCTGCCTTGCCAGGCCACTGTGGTGAGGATGTGCTCAGTCCTGATATTATTTGCTGAGCTGGGATTGGTAGGTGGGGGTAGGGAGCTCTGAGATGGAGGAGAGGAGCTATTCTGGCAGGAGGGAAGAGTGGTGGGACCAGGAGGACATGAAGGAGGGGACTATGATTGGGATGTAAAGTGAATAAATTTTTAAAAATACACTTGAATAAAATTTAAATTAATAAAAAAATTCTACTCAGTTTATTGTCGAACAAATTCTATGATTATTTTTTACTTAGAAGCAGCCTGCCAAAATTATTTTCACTATTCCCCTGATTTTTATGCAACAGTGTTACTTAAAATTATATGATCATGTCAGAGACAGTCCCTTTTCTGACATGAACTCAGTGGCGGGCTCTTTGACTTCTCCTCCGTCCATGGGAGGAGCAGCCTAGCTATGCTGCAGAGAAAGACATTGCAGCCAATCCTGATGAGATCTGATAAGCTAGGGTCTGATAATCAGTGGAACTGGATGGGGACATTGGAGGAGATGAGGTAGGAAGGGTGGTATTGGGAGGGAATGAGGAAGTGGGATACAGCTGGGATACAAAGTAAATGAATTGTAATTAATATAAAAATTTAATGAAAAATGAAAAAATATAATCATAATAAAACACTGTATCTTAATTATATATAATACTAAATTCCCATGAAGATAATATTTGCAAAGAGTTAGGCACTTTCAATTAGTCATGGAAGGATTAAGTAAAAAAAAAAAATCCCAGTA
This sequence comes from Meriones unguiculatus, assembly GCF_030254825.1. Lineage (NCBI taxonomy): Eukaryota > Metazoa > Chordata > Mammalia > Rodentia > Muridae > Meriones > Meriones unguiculatus. The sequence goes on along the minus strand of NC_083350.1, from coordinate 111,576,729 downwards.
TATGCTTATCTAATTTATTATCACTGTGTACATTACACTAAGTGTTTTCTGGTCAACAGTTTGAAAAATATAATTATTTCTATTTATGATCCCCATCCTGGAGATATCTACATACTAAGACTGAAAATAGAGAATTAGGTCAGTCTAAATTGAGCAAATGATAAAAAATGAAAAAAATAAAAATAAAGAAAAACCTCTGAGCACTGTGAAAACCCTGAAATTTAGCATAGAAATTATTTTTTTCTAAATTAACATAGAAAGACAAATAAATACCGAGGTGTTTGATTACAGCAAGTATATATTGTGCTACTGGATGGGTCCTTACATTTCAATCATAAAATAAGTTTATATACATGTTGAAGTTAGGATTTGTTGGAATGTAAGCATTTTATTTTCTAAGTGGAAACAATTTACTTTTGAATAAGAAAAAAATTGTTCCCTGTGTTTCAGGACTATGACTTATTATTATTATCCAGTTTCAGAAAATAAACATATACTATGATGTTATGCAAGCCTTCTAGAAATGATTAGTTGTCTATTGAATAGAAGCTTACTAGTTACTACAACTGGGTAAAGAAAATGAAGACTATGGACTTCTATTGAGAATGGCACATTGGTTGGATCTGTGATATTGTTGTGTTATTTTTCCTGGAGTAGTTAATAGAAAAATAATTGATATAATTAAACTTAAAGAAGAGCTTTGAATGTCTGAATTTAAATGTTGTTGTTTTTTTTCAAAATGGATTAAGCAACTATAGAATTGAAAATTAAATACTTTTGTACTTTTAGTAGTGACTGGCCTATCTGGGCACCTTTTTACTGTCTTCGTTTTACAATTTCATAAGTGAGTTGTCTGCATCTTTGGGTGGTGGATCAAAGATCAATGTTAGTGAAGGGAAGATTAAATGGATGCTGTATTGCCCACTCACTTGAAAACGGCAAACTTTATTTCTGCTTCTCAGGTGAGGGTAGACCTGTGCTAATATCCAAAGTCAGTGGACTCTTGGTAATCATTCTTTTAGTTAAGGGTCTTCTGGGATACCATGATCTCCAAAGAGGTTAAACCAAAGTCGCAAGTTGTAAGGTCAGGTTAATCTAAGGTAAGTACTATGATCTCAAAGCAGAGTGTACTAGAGCAATACACACACACACACACACACACACACACACACACACATTGAGGTTAGAGCACACGGAAGTATAATGATCTTATGTCAGGGTATAGTAGGATATAATCTAATGACAGGGAATGGGCTGATATCATGCTCTCAAGTCAAGGAAGAAGGGGGTATCATTTTCTTGGGATACAGTACACTGGGGTATGATCTAACGGACACTAAAACAACATATTTTTCTAACTGGTATAACTGCCTTTAGTGAGTAAATTTTATTCTTAGTACTATATATTGGTCCCTTCTACCTCTTTTTATAATTAGAACTGCTTTAATTTTAATATTTTTAATCCCTCTTTCATGTTTTCCAAGATTTCTATGAACAATTTACTGGATTTATAATGAAAAATGTGATTGTATGAAAAAACATTAAAATATGCTGGCTTTATCGTGGAAATTCATATCTCAGCAGTACAGGCTGTTTCATCTGGCAGGTCTGTTATGCTACCTGGTAGTAAATGACAACCAAAGGATATTTATTTGTCTGGGAAGTGAGAAGTGTTTTCATGGGTAAAACATAACCCATTACTATAAAGAGAGAGATGGGCTCTCAAACTTTAGACAAGTTTGCTGCTGGTCTAAGATGCAGGTATCAAGGTGATGGAAAGATTGGAAAAATCACATTCAAACGTGTGTGTGTGTGTGTGTGTGTGTGTGTGTGTGTGTGTGTGTAGAAAGTCACAGAGATTTGATTATATTGAATCTATACTTTAGTAAAATGATTGTTTTCACAATAGTAATTCTACCAATCCAAAATAAGACTTCCCATTTTCTAGAATCTTCCTTGACTTCTTCAGAGACTTAAAGTTTTCGCTGTAGAAATCTTTCTCTCTGCTTAGATTTGTCTCTGGCTATTTTACTTTCTTTGAGGCTGTTGTAAGAGGGAGTGTGCCTGTGATGTTTTCTCAGCCTGTTTGTTCCTGGAAAAAAATTTTAAGTGTGATTTGTTTTTTTTTCTTTTATTGAAAATAATTTTGGCATATAATAAATTCTAATTAACATTTATTCTCCCTCTATTCCCCTTGGTTCCCCCCAAAACCAGATACATCCTCTTTATGTCTCTCATTAGAAAATAAATATGGGACTTGGAAAGGGGCACGGTGGAGATGAGGGAGGGAGGGAGGGATTGGGAGGGAATGAGGGATCGGGACACGGCTGGGATACAGAGTTAATAAAATGTAACTGATAAAAAAAATAATAATGAAATCAAAAAAGAAAACGATGATAGAATAAACCTTTAAAACCACTTAAAAAAAGAAAATAAATATGTTTCTAAAGGATAATAATAAAATAATTGTAATATCATTAGATAGTATGAAAGATAAGATGTCAGATGCACAAACAAAAAGAAGGGAACTAGCTTTTGTGTGTTAAGGCAGAAGAGATTTAGACAGAGGGACCCACAAAGTTCAGACACTCATGCATCTCACAGAAACACTAAACTGGAAGCTGTAGTGTATGTGCAAAGGTCCTGGAATATAAAAAGAGAGAGAAAAAATATATAAAAATAAAAATACAAAAATTAAAATATCTACTTTTACATTCATTTATTGATTTGTGTCTGTGTCTGTGTGTGTGTGTCTGGCTGTCTGAGTGTGTGTACGTGTGTGTGTGTGTGTGTGTGTGTGTGTGTGTGTTAGGGCATCACAGTATGCAAGTTGAGGTCTCTCCATTTACCCTGTGGATTCTGGGCATTAAACTCAGGCTGTCACGGTTGGTGTCAATCCTCTGAGAAATCTCAGTACATTTTTATCTTTCTTACCAGAAAACTGAGTGTAACCTATAAAGTATATCATCTCTGCCTAGTAGAAAAAGAAAGGATCTTATATTTGTAGCCATTGCATCTTCTTGCCATCTTCCCACTGCCAGGAATCATGGGAGATACTAGAATGGATAGAGTGAAAAGTTGATTGAAAGGCAGCTCCACAATGTACCTTCTGTGTTTCTGTCCGTGATGGAGTAGAACTTGTGGTAATGAAGCTGTGTTTCCCTCATGCAGGCTTTATAAGCAAGTCCAATAAAGCGATTGGTTCACCAAAAAAAAAAAAAAAAAAAAAAGAAAAAAGAAAAAGAAAAGAAAACTTACCCTAAACAAATGACAGTTAGACAGATGTTTAAGACTTGATGTGCATCTTAATGAAATCATGTTGCATCACCTGATCGAATCATAATATTTCCTATACTGAGACGCTAACTCCCACACTTAAGAGCATTTCCTCTGTCACCATTCATTTTATTCTCATCACTGCATTAAGGATTCTACCACTGTTCCTTCTACTTTGTAACTGTAAAAAAATCTCTCTTAGCTTTGGCTCTTAGGTGTAATTATGGGCCAAGTCTTGAAGAGGTAGTACAGAAAAACAATTGACTTAAAATTTTAGACTATAGATAAAAATATCTCAAATTACTATCTTATTTTGTTGTGGTGGTTGTTCTTGCTGATTACAAATACAATAGCTGAAAAAGAACAGATACAGTTCTCACTGGCAATAGGAAATGAATAAGGAAAAGATGATTGTACCTATGTTTTAATTATCACAGTGCATTGACTCAGTATGTATGAGGAGTAATGTTGATCTTTATTTACTTACGTATTTATTTGGAGACAAGCTATCTATTTAGCATTGTGTCTATCTATCTCACTGTGTAGATAAGGTTGGAACTGAAGTGCAGCAATCTCTCTGCCTCATCTTATGAGTAATGCGCTCACAGACAGGAACTGCTGAATCTTGCTTAGACTTTTATTTAGGAGGTGCTGAAGTCAAGGCAAAGGCTACGTGAAAGGACAACTGAAGAATTAATTGCATGGCAATACTAAAAGGGTCATTTTGCTTTGCTATCCTCATGTAGCAAGTGGGAGGATTGGAACAGATTTAAATTGTTTTCTAAACCAAAATTATACTTCCTAAGTTTTTCTTCATTTCTGAGTAGAGGGTGGATATATGTTTCACTGTGTAAGATGGGATCCCAAACTACCAGAAGATGAAAATGTTACCAGAAGAGACATGAAATCATCCCTTCATAGAGTTTATCTGCTGCAACATCACAGGGAAGACTGAGGGTATGGAAGCAACATATGTGTACAACAAAGCACTGAGACGTAAATAAGTGGTCATATATAAAACAGTGGAACATTATTTAGCCTAAGAAAGGAGATAGTACCATCTGTGACAACACAGAAGGAACCAATGGAGTGAAAAGATTCAGAAAAAGAAAGTCAAATATTACTTTCAATTATGTGTAAATTTAAAAAAAAATTACATAGTTGGAAACTGAGGGTAGAACAATAAGCATCAGCTTAGGGAAGGAAATGGAGAGAAACAGACTTGCAATTGTGTGTGATGCATGAATGAAGAGGGCAAATGTGAAGCATGGCTATGAACATGATTGGTAATGCGTTCTAACTCAGTGGTAGGACACTTGCCTAGATTGTAAAATATGATAGGTTTAATATCCAGTAACGGAAAGAAGGAAGGGAAGGAGGTAAACAAGCTTTTTATAATTAATAATATTATAATGTATATTTAAAGTTGTTTTATGTGCATTTTCTATTCTTCAACTAATGTTATACATGAAACAGTTGAAAGTACCAACTGCATTCAGAGATTGCTAAAAGCTATATGATTTTTTTTCACATTTTGAGGCTACATTAAAGCAACATTCAATCATTAAACTCTATTGTGAATTTGTCTATGAAGTAGTCTCAGCCCTGGGACATTTTTAATCTTACTTGGAATGTGAACATTATTACAAAATGCATTAGTACTGGCTGAAATGCAAGACAGTGTAGCTCACAGGTTGTAAGGGACAATCCAGTTCAGGTGAGTCGAGGAAAATCAATGAAGGAAGCAAACACCATTGTTTAAACTTTGTTTATTTGTAGGTTAAAATGTAATGCCATACAGTTTTAACAATCACTTAAAAAAGGATTTATGTTTGCAAAAAATGAAGCAAAACAGAAATATATGAAATCAAATGCTATCTTGCTTCAAGTTTTCAAATCAGCACTTAAGAGTCTGATACTCACCTCTATACATTGCAAGTATATTATATAAATATACTATAAGTGATCTCAAAACCACAATAAATATTAAGTAGGTTTTTAGGCACACGGCATAAGAAAAATGCAGTCTGCATAATTCTTGAGAGTGTGGAGCGACTCACTTGGGTCATTTTCACACACCTATTTTACACAAAACATTCAGCCATCACATGTGATCCTCAGCCACCTCTGAACTTAACCTCTTCATCCAGGATTAGTGCCTTCTTGCTCTTTGATACTATTGCTCTATACAGCTATCATATAAGAAAATACTTTGCAGTTTTCTTCAGCTAAGTGCCTAAGAAGGTTTCAGTGCTACCAAAATAAGTACAGACTATCTACAGAACTTATGCATGGAAATGTGCCGAGAGGCACCAGCTCACACAGCTCTTCGTGGTAATACTGGGACTTACTCTGAAGGCAAAATTATCAAATGTAAGATACAGGGATTTTTTAAATTGCCAATAATATTAAATTCAGAAATTATTAGAAACTGAGGTAACACCTGTTTGTTTATTTTTGTTTGTTTGTTTTTGAAGAGATAGAAATACTTGAAAATATGTCAAAAGTGCTTTTTTAAAAATACTGGCAAAATATGACCCCAGTCACTGTAAGCTTTGTCTGCATTCATTTCTGTGCAAATGTAAACTGAGGATTGCTGTTCTTGAACTATCTTAAATTGTGGGGATTAAAGATCGCAGCCATGGAACCTGAGATCACTTTTGATAAGTGAAGCCCAATGCTTCTCATAGTAGAACCACTGTTCATTACCAATAATGAACCAAGCTTAACCTCGGCTTTTATCCCAGCTACAAGTCAGACTCCGGCATATCCGGCATGTCTGCCATCAAATACCCAATCCCATAGCGTCCATTGGGAGCAGTGTCCAGAGTCGGGGAACCACTTTGTTTTCGGTAAATATTTTTACCAAAACTTGGAGATGACATTTCGCTGGGTATCTTTCCATGAATGAGGCTTGCGTCATCTCCTTCTAAGTTTACAGGCTCTTTCAGGACTCTTCCTCTCTTATACGTCACAGAGGCCAAATTACCAGAACTATCGTCTATGAGGTTGCAGCGACGAATGATGAAAACAACTGGAACAGGAAGTATTGCAAGAGCCATCAGAGAGAAACAGACAACCATCCCCCACATTGGGTAGCTCAGGAATTCTTCTGATGCCTGGTAAAGCCGGGAGAAAAATGAACGTCAACCATCTTTCTATGTGCTCATATGAAAGTTACATTGGTCTTGGGTTTATTTATCAAACGCTAAGATAATTATGACAAGGGATGTGCTGTGACTAACAATAAATAATGGAAGTGACATTCAGCAAATTCAATGATTATAAAGTTAAATCACTTATATTTTGGTTAGAATTCTGCCCTGGACCCATGAAAACTTGAGAGAACCTAAGAATGATACAAAGAGAGAGAGAGGAAGAGGGGGAAAAGACCAATTGACAGACAGACACTCATACACACACAGAGAGAGAGAGAGAGAGAGAGAGAGAGAGAGAGAGAGAGAGAGAGAGAGAAAGAGAGAGAGAAACAGAGCAAGATATTCAACTCCCTAACCCAACAACCCAAATACATATGCATCTGTTAACCTAAGAAAACCCCAAAGAATTGACAATAATATAGCAAAACTCTCAGTCACTAAGTTTTGGGGTATTCTGTTACTACCAGCTATGTCTACCATACTATCTTTCAAAAATCTAAAAACCTGGGCTTTGATGCACATCTGGTCCCAAAGGTTTTGATACAGATGTCAGGCTGGTCTGTGTTTACATTGTGAATTTGTTATTATTATGTAGAATTATTGACCATAGACTAGGTAAAGCAAGTGCGCTGTCTATAACAATTAACACAGATCTCATATAGATCCAGTGTGGATAGTGCTGCTTGAAAACAGACCTTCCGTAGCTACTGCTCATAGAAGACAATTGTAAAAAGACATCTTTTCAGTACTTCTTTAAAGGATGTCTCAATCACTAATATGTGTTATAAGTGTTGTAAGTAGCTGAGATGTAATGAATTTCTACAGAAAAAAACAAATATTTCTGGAGGTTTTCTATGTTTCCTAGTCCAGCCTTTGACACTAGGAAACATAGAAAACCTCCAGAAATATTTGTTCTTCAACTACAAGATGAAGAGATTTGGTTGAATAAATAGGAGACTAATGAGTCTCAGTTGCTAAAGAAGTTTACAATGTATGAACATTGGGGCTGTGAGAGGTACATAGCATAAATCTTAATATCCCCATACTGGAGCAACACAGTCCAAAGAAAAGAAAAAAAAGGCTCTGAAGCAAATAAAACCTTTGTAAAATTTTCACTCCAAAATAATCTGTAATTTGTGTTTTACCTTCTCCTCGATCCATGCATTGTAGCCAGGAGGACTTAATCCCATGTTCACAATGCTAGCTATTAGCAAAGTCAGTAGCATTAAAGGAGAAATGTACTTCCACATGTAATAGTAGTATTTGCTTGGAGCAAAGCCTAACATATCGGTTAGGTCTTCTATAAACCTGGGTGTAAAAACAGTATTTAATTATCCTTCCATTTTAGTACATTGACTTAATAACTTAACAGAAATCTAGATTTAAACACTTTGGTATGTTTTCTTTAATGGACCACATCTTCAAGGAAGAGAGGGATGGCTCTGTGGACCAAATGCCTACCATTAAATCAAGTTCAGATTCCAACTCCCACATAAAAAGCCAAGGCACATGAGTTTGCATCTCATCCTCAGCTCTGGGGAAATGAATATTAACAAATTCCAGGGGCTTCCTTGCCAGCCAGTGTAGCTGACATGAACAATAAGAAGGTTAGAACAGGAGAACTCAGTGTTAACCTCTGGCCTCCACAAGCACATGGACAGACATGCTCACTTTCACATAGATGCCTAAATACAAACACAAACATTCACAATGACTTGTGCATTACATATTTACTTACAAAATAAAATAAAGCTATTATCATCGTGTTTAGTGAAGCCCTTGACAAATTATTGAAGTGGTGTTTATAGTTCTGGGAAATCTCACTGTTTTTGTTCAGTAGTGTCATAATTGAAACAGTGTTCCCATTTTTTAATTCATTTACCTGTCTCTTGAGTCCAATCTTATTATTCAAGTTCCTCTCTTACATTTTGTGTTTTTCAAGGACCATGGTTTCTTAGAGGAAATTACCTGAGTCCATCAACATTGTCTTGTTCACAAAGGCATTTGATTCCTTACTACTCACAAATTAACCATAGTAGCAGAGTCTTGATTGATTAGACCTCTAAGTCGAATTTGGGAAATTTTGTCTGACTATTGTGGCATCATTTACAGGGAAAGAGACTCAGCCTAACACTGTAACAGCACTGAGCCACTGCAAAATAGTCAACCTTTTTATTTAGTTAAGAGTGAGTCTTGGGGCCACCAAGATGACAAAGTTGGAAAATGTGCTGGTCACCAAGCCTGATGACATGAATAAGATCTCCAGGAACCACATAGTGGAAAAAGAGTTTCCACATTTGAAAATGGTCCTCTGGTCCCCCTGGGTTCACTGTAGTACGTGTTCTACACACAGATGTAAAAATGAAATGAAATGAAGAATATCAAGATAGATAAGTAAAAAGTGAATCTGATTGCCACCCATTAGTTTTGTAGTGATGTTTTCCACAGACTTTCTAGGAATCTAACTCCAGATCACTGGTAGTTTCTTCAGTGAGATCGTAATAATTTTTCCTATGATTTTTCACAAGTGTAATTGTTGACAACCGCTACACTTGAATGTCAGTTTATCTATGTTGAAAAATAGTTTTTGTTTTTCATTTTATTGTTTATTATTATTAGTTACATTTTATTAACTCTGTATCCCAGCTGTATCCTACTCCCTTATTCCCTCCCAATCCCACCCTCCCTCCCTCAGCTTGTCCCTGCCCCTTTCCAAGTCCACTGATAGGGGAGGACCTCCTCCCCTTTCATCTGACCCTGTTTTATCAGGTGTCTTTTGGGCTGGCTGCAAAGTCCTCCTCTGTGGCCTAGCAGGACTTCTCCTCCCTTGGGGGGTGGGGAGGTCAAAGAGCCTGCCATTGAGTTCCTGTCAGAGATAGTCCCTGTTCCCCTTACTATGGGAAACCAATTGGTTATTGAGCTACCACGAGCTTCGTCCAAGCAAAGGTTCTAGGTTATATCCATACTTTTTCTTTGGTTATAAACATACCCAGCTAAGAAATAATTGAAAAAAATATTGACAAGCAATTATTTTTTTTCTATTAGAAATAATATTGCTTAGTCTGAACAAAGTTTTGGTATGATGCTCAATATTTTTATTCTTGTACTAATAACTTAGAGATGTGGTATTGCCGATTATTTCTTGTTTTAAAGAATTCTGCGTGTTCTTTCAACAATCACTTACTTCAGGTCAGTTTCTTCAGCATAGTTTTTTTGTGTTTGGTCTGCTATACATATAACTTGCTCTGAAACACACACACACTTATATATGTATATGTACACTTATATATGTATATGTATATATATGTATATATATATATATATATATATATACACATACATCCTTCCTTAACTTCTGCCCCATTCCCTTTCCTAAACCATTCACAATTTTTAATTGATTTTGTTAAATAAATAAATAATAAAAATATTTTCTATTCTCATATAATTAATTACTGTGCTTTCTCTTATGTTCCTTTTATTTTAAGTCTCATATGTGACATATTTACATTTTATACAGTTATTTCCTGAGTTCCAACACTGCTGCTTTTAAGTCTTTTTCTTTGTCATATTTTTGAAGGTTTAAATTATTACACAATTCCACCCTTTTGATGTATTTATCAGTTGTAAAACTTTACTTCAGTATCTTGTGAAATATTTTTACTTTTGTTTCTTTGCTCTGTATCTCATTCCCTTGTTTTCTTTCTTTTGAAATGATTTGTTTTACTTAAGACTTCACTACACTTAAATAAAATTTACTTTTCTGAATTTTCAGGAGGAAAGAATTAAGACACTTACATATTTGCAAATGATCAGGGTCTAGCCTTGTAATGGCCCAGACCTATGATCTCTGCTCCTCTCATTTATCTGTTCTTTCTTTTTTTGTACTGTCCCTGACTACATCTAAATTAATTTTTTCCTGCTATTTTCTTTTCAGATTAGAGTTTAATTTTAGAACGAAACACTGGTTTGTTTCTTTTTTTTTCAGAAACTGGTTCATTCTCTCACTAATGTTCTTTCTGTGGTTTGAACTCTCTGTAGTCCTTGCACCAAGCAAAAGTATCTGGGACATTCACTTGACATTTGGCCATGTCTTCGGAAGAGCATGGTACCCTTTGATGCAATGAATTAAATATATTAAAGAAGGTGCCGTAAACCTGGGGGCATGTTCTCTGCTGCTCTCCTCACATGTGTGACACCGCATAGTTCTTGAGGTTGAGAGTGGCTTATCCTTAACCTTTCATGAAACTGTCTTTCATGGAGGCATCTTCTTGCCAAAAACTGTATTATTGCCAATGAAGAGATAAAAAAGCAAAACAAACAAAGCAAAAACTCAAACAACCAATAACTATGCTGCCACCATTCCCATTTTCTTAGAGTACTCCTTTTCACATTTGTATTCATATTTACTAATATTTACTGTGATGCTATGCTTCAATATATTCCTCTTCTGTGCTAAACTATTTGCTATCTCAAAACTTTAGATTTAGGCTACTTAATATTAATTGTCTATGATCTTCCAACTGTATTAGTGGAGATTCTGGTGAAAGCTCATGAGGTTACTGAACTAATAAGATCATAAAATCACTGGAGGCAAACAAGAAACGTTCAAAGCTACTCCATGATGTGAAAGAAATAATTAAATAGAAAAATTTCTGTTTGAAAAGTTTATACCAAATCCCAAGGTAAAATGTGAAGTTTGAAATCAACATATGTTACTTCAAGTGACAATTCTGCTATCTCTTAATATTCATCTTTCTTTCTCTGAACTTTACTTTGGCATTTCAAAAAATAATGTACCTGCCTTGAGATATTACTGTTATAATTATAAACTGCATATGCAGAATATATTATTTCACACACAATAGGTATTCAGCAAATGCAGTTATTGTCAGTGTTACTTTTCTTCCTGTTGTTACTACTGGCTATGAAATAGAAAAAAATATATTCTCTAGCAAGCCTTCTGCAAATAACGAACTATTTAAATGTAAATCTAAATTGGTAACTTATTGATTGAGAGAGAAGTCTGATAACAAATCAGATTCTGTTACAATGAAGGTTAAGGGTCAGTGTCTATGAGTTAACACATCAAGAGATGTGGATTTGGAATGAAGATCTTAACCAATATTCTAGCTGCACAGTTAGAACACTGTATCTTCCTACAGAGGAAGGAACAGTTTGCCATCTGAATGGTGTGTAAAATTTTAGCCACTAGAGAATATTTCCTCATATATATTTAATTTTTAGAACAAGTTTAAGTTCATAACAAAATTATTGAGAAGAGGCTGAATCAGATATATTCCTGACCCCAACTCATAAATCATATCCTCCATTATAGACATCCTATACTTAAGTTGTATATGTGTTTGAAATAATGAAACCTTATTGACATACCATTATCATCTGTTGCTGATGACTCAATATAAGGATTCACTGGTCTCATGCTTTCTATAACTTTGGACAAAACCACAACAACAATATCCATTATTATAATATCTGTTCTAAATATCCCTTGGGCTCAACCTATTCATCTTTCATTATCCCCAACACTTGTCAAACACTGATCTGGATACTGTATAAATAGACAGTAATAAGTTGACTTCCAACAGGATGCAGCATTATCAAATATGGCTTCTGTCTCTTAGCAATACACATTTATATTTCTAACATAATTTTTGTGGCTTGGTAGAAATTTATCTAGGACTAAACATTATTTGATTCTCCAGATGAATTTACCCATTCATCTGTTGAACAACATCCTGACTGTTCCAAATTTTGACCATTGTGAGTAAAACTGCTATAAATATTCCTGTACATATTTTTGTCTGAAATATATTGTCAACTACTTTTAGTAAATATCAAACTATGCATCTGACATGTCGTATGATGAAAATATCTCCATTTTTATCACAGGTTATAAGACTGTATTCTGAAGTAGTTGAACTCTTTCATCTCTCCATTGGCAACAAAAGAGAGTTTCTTTTAACCTACAGTCTCACCATTGTTTTGTGTTGTTGGTGTTCTGAATGTTGTCCATTCTAGTAAGTATATAAGGATATCTCATTACTACCATAATTTGCATTTCCTTTTTGATGTGCATATATGTAGGCATAGAATGTATGTATGTATGTTTACATATCTGTGTGTGTGTGTTTGTGTATGTGTTTGTGTAGTGCAGAGGTTGACACTGCATGACTTTCTCAATCATTTAGTCAGACAGGTTTTTTTTTTTAATGTTACCTTTTGGCTAGCCAACTTACTAGCAATTTCTATCTCTGTTTCCTTCGTGGAAAGATAAGCAGGCCACCATACTCGACTCACATCTTTCATATGGGTTATAAGAATCTGAACTCCAGTATTCACGCTAGCTGGAAGTGCTTTATTTACTAACCATCTCCCCAGTCCCGTATCCTATTAATTTTCATGACACAGATATTTTCACCCACAATTAAAGCATAAGACTTTATTTACTTCTAATATTTATATTGCCACTTATTCTTCATGAAACATGATTAGTGAATGCAATTTCCTATTCTTCCTAGCTTTTAGCTTTGGACAACAATAGTAAGACACTCTCAACTTTGTCAAAACACTTATTCAATACCAATAATATTATTCATATTACAAAAGTAAACTTTAGTCTTTATACAGACTGCACTTTACACAGACTCTCATCACTCAATCTATGTGTCAGGTGAAGGCAATGAATTTAAATTTTAAAATGATTTATACTGAATAAATACTTCAAAGATCTCTTATCCACTGAGGTGAACTTTCTTTTTTATTTCATGTCAAGTTCACAGGCTTTACACATAAAAAGTGTGCAACTGAGATTCAAACATATAGAAAATTTAGTTAATTACACATGAAGTTTGTGTGCATCAAATTATGTACGTATCTCAAAATAGAACAATTTTCCCAAATCTTTCTGATACTATAAACCATTAACTCACACTCTCTTTTTCTTTATCTCTCTCTCTGTCTCTCTGTCCTGCTCAGTCTTTTTCTCTCTGTCTCTTTCTGTCTGTTTCTCTCTGTCTCTCCCTCTCTCTGTTGCCATCTCATAAAAATTCAGCAAAATAACTAAAGCATAAGCTTTAGAAAAAGTGGGGAAATCTGTGAATCACAATTATGCAGTTGTTCAGGCTTTAAATGAATAAGGTGCCTCCTGTTTTTCTTATTATTTTTTTTCATACATGAAATGTGGGCAGCAATAACAAGCCAAAGAAACCTGAGGATGTTGGAACACATCAAGTGCTTATCGATTGTGGATGTTAGTCTTTCATAATAATTAAACAAATGCTTAGAATTCTAGGCAAACTTAACATTGCATGTAATTTTCAGTCCTTATGCACTGGGGTAATAGACCTCAGTAAACTATTGAATCAACCAAAAGCCTGTGAAATATTTGACTATGTGAGGATTAGTCCATTTTCCTCCCTCTTCCCTTTGAAATGAAATATTGATCGAACTTCTCGAAACAAAGTTGAAAAATAACTGAATGCAATTAAGTATACTTACTTATCTATGCCGTAAACAAAGCTCACAGCAATATTCTCCAAGATGACCACAATTAGCAGAGGCAAAGTAGCAGAATAATCATCAAACATTGTAACAAAGTAATTTCCAGAGCGCTGCACAAATATCAGGCCAATACAAAATGCTAGGAGGCAACAGATAACTAAAGAAAATAAATAAATAAATAAATTAGCCTCTAGCCAAAGCCCAGTCTTTCCTTCATTATAAATGACTACATTCAAACAATGTTTTTCAACTTTTATAATTTGTTGTAGGCAATAGTTTCTCTGATTCTATGGAAAATTACATGTTGGTAGTTAGATTACACAGGGTTAACCTCTACTAAACTTAATAATACATAGCTCATATCCTTAATTCTGTGGAATCTTACCTACCAAGTGCAAATAATAGGAGAGCGGAATTGTATGAAAAATTTAAAAATTTCTATTCACACTGTTTCTATCATTAATAGAAAAGTGACCTTCCAGGCAGCACTGTCCTAGGTGATAACTACATTTAATAAGCTTTTGTAGTTTTGAAATCCCTATGCAAGTTGTATTTAATAATGTGTCTAGTGTGGCTTCTAATGAGATTATCAATCTTAAATTCATATTTGATTGAAATATGATTATCATTATGGCATAACAGAAAAATCTTCATCATTAACCCATATTTACATATTTATCTTGCCTGGACATCTTCAGTGTGCAAAGAAAAGTGATGATTATAGGGCTGAACATTCTGATTATCCAAGCAACATCTAGGAAAAGCTATTTGTCCTGTTTAACATCTAAGAAATAGATTCATAAACTTAGGGACACTTGCTGTTTCTAGAACAAGTTGTAGACACATTTGTAATCTGTGTGCTTCCCCCCCATACTTTAAAGCTATTATAATAGGCTTCTTGGCAGTTAAGATAAGTAAATAATGACTATATTATATGTCTCAATCCCAGTTTAACATAGATGAGTAAAAGTAAAAAAAAGCAGGCATAGCTTTCTCTACTTCCTCTTTGAGGATCCAGATGGGAGTTCTCAACTGCTGCTCCAACTACCTGCTACCTTAGAGTCTCTAAGGTAGTCTCTGAAAATGTAAACCACAAGTAAGCATTTTCTTCTATAAGTTGCCTTGAACAGAAATTGATGAGTAACCAACATAGAACAGAAATAAAAACTACTTTTGTAGAAGATAAATATGCAAATGTAGCTTTTATTAAGTATATCCTTGTTCTGTAAAAACTAATACACTAACATAATTATACTTAGTATTAGTGTATTATTATATACATTATTATATAATTATATTATATAATATATATTATGTAACTAGTATTATATAATATAATAATTATAATATAATATATTGATAGTAACAAAATCCGAGAGATAACACAGTCTAATTACAACCTTTAACTTCTCACCAACATAAATGAGATACAGTTCATGTTGAAAGTCAAAAGTGAAATCTCACCAGTGAGGACTTCCTTCCTCACTTTGAACGTGTCCACGATAGGAGTGATGATCCCTTCAATGGTTCCAAACATGCTGCCAAGCCCGAGATTTATCAGCATGAGGAAAAACATCACTGACCAGAAGGGAGATGCAGGGAAATGTGTCATGGCTTCTGTAAAGGCAATGAAAGCCAACCCAGTGCCCTGTACAGCCTGCAGAACACAGAACAGAGGAACATTAACCAAGAGCAAGAGAATGAGATGCTTCTATTCATCAGTGAAGGTAAAAAAGTCACTAAGTAATGGTCAGAGCTACTACAAAGAAATACACTAACATATGCTTTTGTTTTTTAAATCATGGTCCTATTTCCAGAACCCATATGGATAATAGTGAGTAATCCCAAGAATGAAATATAGTTCAAAGTTGCTAAAAATAATGTACAACTATACAGTATTGCTTATTTTTTCAAAGATCTTGGAATAATATAGTGTAATATTATATGATATTTTTAATAGTGTTAAGGACTGTGAATATGAATATAAGTACTGATTTATTGTAATAAAAACAGAACACAATATGTATGCAAGTATTTCTGGCCTATGAAATAGCTTAGTTAACTAGAATAAAGAAAGCAGACAATGTAAAAAATAAGCTTTTTAAAATAAAAGACTTCCAGAAGAAGGAACTGTTGAATTATAGAAAGTCAATTTTCAATATTTTTATTTTTAATTAGTTAATTAATTAATTTAAATAATTTATTCACTTTATATCCTGGCAGTAGCCCTCTTGTCTTTTCCCAGGCCCAACCACTATCACTCTTCTCCCCCTGTGCCCTTTCCCTAGTCTAGGGAAGGACATCCTCCCATCCAATCTGACACTAGCCTATCAGATCTCATCAAGGCTGGTGGCATCACCTTCCTCTGTGGCCTGGCAAGGCTGCACTCCCCAGGAGGAGGTGATCAAAGAGCTTGTCACTGAGTTCATGTCAGATACAATCCCTGGTCCCCTTACTAGGAAACCAACTTGGAAACTGAGCAGCTTATAGGCTTCATCTGAGCAGAGGGTCTAGGTACTCTCCATGCATGATTCTTGGTTGGAATATCTGTCTCTGAAAGCATCTCTGGACCCAGGATTTTTGGCTCTGTTGGTCTCCTTGTGGCGCTCCTGCCCCCCTCCAGGTCTTTACAGATTTAATGCAATTCCCATCAAAAAACCGACACAATTTTTGCAGACCTTGAAAGAACAATTCTCAATTTCATATGGAAAAACAGAAAACCCAGAATAGCTAAAATAATACTCTACAATGAAATATCTTCTGGAGGTATCTCTGTCTCTGATCTCAAGCTGTACTATGGAAGAACAGTAATATAAAAGACATGGCACTGCCATAGATACAGAATGGTGGATCAAATGAATCTAATCAAAAACCCAAAAATAAACCCACACACCTTGATACTTGATTTTTGACAAAGAAACCAAAACCATTCAATGGAAAAAAAGGTACTGCTTTTTCAACAAATGGTGCTGGTCTAACTGGATGTCTACATGTAGAAAAATACAAATAGATCCATATTTATCACCCTGCACAAAACTAAAGTTCAACTAGATCAAAAACATCAAGATAAAACCAGACACACTACATCTGTTAGAAGAAAAAGTGGGGAAGAGCCTTGACCTCAATGGCATAAGATACACAAAACACCAACAGCACAGGCTCTAAAATCAACAATCAATAAATGGGACATCATAAAACTGAAAAGCTTCTGTAAAGCAAAGGACACAGCCATCAGAACAAAACGAAAGCCTACAGACTGGGAAAGGATCTTCACCAACCCTTTATCTGACAGAGGGCTAATATCCAGAATATATAAAGAACTAAAGAAGTTTAAAAGCAAAAAAAAAAAAAAAAAAAAAAAAAAAAAAATCAAATAATACAATTAAAAATGGGTACAGAGTCAATTTTCGATATTTATAAAATTCATTTCAAAGAAATTTTAAAGAAAAAAACAGCAAGAAACATATTTTGCTCTGTTTGGGTTTTTTTTTTTTGTCGGATTGTTAATTTTTTTTTGGTTTTGTTCTCTAATTAGAAAGAGAATGAAAAGGAATAGAGTTGGGTGGATGGGGAAATGGGGAGGAGGTGGAAGGAACTCAGGGAGGGGAAAATGTGATCAGAATGTATTTTGTGAAAACACATCTTTTCCTCCTATTGGGTTGCCTTTACCATTCTCAATATGAAGGATATTGCCTTGTATTATTGTCTCTTCTTTTGTCTTGTTTGGTTGTTGTCTCTCTGAGGCCTGATCTTTTCTGAAGAGGAAACTGGAGGGAGTGTGAATCTGGGGTAGAAGTGAGGTGGGGAGCAGCTGGGAGGAAGAGACAGTGGGGAAACTGTGCTCAGAATGTATTTTGAGAGAGAAAAATTTATTATCAATGATTTTTTTAAAATGCCAGTCCCCACATTTTTCTATAACAATGTATTGCATCATTTTTCTTATCTAAAACTAGTACTCCTATATTCTAATATTAAAAAAATGGGTTAATTATAATTCTTATAATCACTGAATCTGTTAGAGAAAAAATTAGGAAAAAACAACAAATTACGGGTACATACAAACACATATACAAAACTAGGAGTTCATTTGAAGATAAAATTAATGCCAACAACTGAAATATTAGATATCATGAAATTAAAACAATTCAGGGCAACAAAAGAAACATTCAAGTGAATATACAGCATGCAGATGAGAGGAAGTCTGCTAGCTTTACAACTTGACAGATGATTAATACCCACAGCACACAAAGAACTTTAGCTACTGGATAACAACAAACAACACAATAAATAAACAGGCTAAAAAAATGAGCTGATATTTCTCAAAAGATGAAGTTAAAGTGACCATATGCAAAGGGCTCAACATAGTTAACCATCTTAGAAAAAGAAAATTAAATCTGCAGTGCTATCCTATCTTTCTCGTTAGAGAGGCGGTCATCAAGAAAAAAATCAACCCCTGGGGGGTGGAGGGGTACACCTGCCATCTTGCCAGGCCACAGAGGAAGACCATGCAGCCAGGCCTGATGAGACCTGATAGACCAGGGTCAGATAAAAGGGGAGGAGGACCTCCCCTATCAGTGGACTAGGGAAGGGGCATAGGGAGAGCTGAAGGAGGGACAGTGGGGGTACAGCTGGATACAAAATTAAAAAAGTAATCCAATTAAAAAAATGGAATACAAGGCAGGAGAGTTGGCTCAGAAGTTAAGAGCACTGGCTGTTCTTCTAAAGGTCCTGAGTTCAATTCCTAGCAACCACATGGTGGCTCGATAAACCATCTATCATGAGATCTGGTGCCCTCTTCTTCTGGCATGCAGATGTATATGCAGGCAGAATACTGTATAAATAATAAATAACGTCTTGCAGATTATACTTCAATTCATGTTAAAAAAAATGGGGAACAGAGCTAAACAGAGAATTCTCAACAGAGGAATATCAAATGGCAGAGAAACACTTACAAAGAAATGCCCAACATCCTTAGTCATCAAGAAAATGCAAATCAAAACCCTGAGATTTCATCTTACACCGATCAGAATGGCTACGATCAAAAACTCAAATGACAACACATGCTAGAGAGGATGTGGAGAAAGGGAAACCCTCCTCCACTGCTGGTGAGAATGTAAACTTGTAGAACCAGTTTGGAAATCAATCTGGTGCTTTCTCAGACAATTAGGAATAGCGCTTCCCCAAGATCCAGTTATACCACTCTTAGGCATATATCCAAAAGAGGCTCAAGTACACAACAAGGACATTTGTTCAACCATGTTCCCATGTTCGTATCAGCTTAATTCATAATTGCCAGAATCTAGAAACAACCCAGATGTCCCTCAATTGAGGAATGGATACAGAAATTGTGGTACATTTACACAATGGAATACTACTCAGTTATTAAAAACAAAGAAATCATGAAATTTGCAAGCAAATGGTGAGAAATAGGAAAGATCATCTTCAGTGAGGTAATCCAGCAACAGAAAGACACACATGGTATATACTCACTCATAAGTGGTTATTAGACATATAAATAGGATAAACATACTAAAATCTATAGTACTCAAGAAGCTAAACAACAAGGAGAAACCCTAGGAAAGAGACTTAATCCTCATTCTAAATGGCAAAGAGGATAGAAATTGGAAGTAGGAGAAGACATGGAACGGGACAGGAGCCTACCACAGAAGGCCTCTGAGAGATTCTACCCAGCAGAGTATCAAAGCAGATGCTGAGATTCATAGCCAAACTTTGGACAGAGTGCAGGGAATCTTAGGGAAGAAGCGAGAGATAGAAAGACCTGGAGAACATAGTCATCAAAACAAAACGACAGCCTACAGTCTCAGAAAGGATCTTCACCAACCCTACATCTGACAGAGGGCTGAAATCCAGAATATATAAAGAACTAAAGAAGTTAAAAAGCAGCAAATCAAGCAATCCAATTAAAAAATGTGGAACAGAGCTAAACAGAGAATTCTCAGTAAAGGAAAACAGAATGGCAGAGAAACACTTAAAGAAATGCTCAACGTCCTTAGCCACCAGAGAGATGCAAATCAAAACGACACTGAGATTTCACCTTACACCCACCAGAATGACTAAAGATCAAAAACTCAAGTGACAACGAGTACTGGAGAGGTTGTGGAGAAAAAGGAACCCTCCTCCATTGCTGGTGGGAATGCAAACTTGTACAACCACTTTGGAAATCAATCTGGTGCTTTCTCAGACAATTAGGAATAGTGTTTCCTCAAGATCCAGCTATACCACTCCTAGGCATATATCCAAAAGAGGCACAAGTACACAACAAGGACATTTGCTCAACCATGTTTGTGGCAGCTTTATTCCTAATAGCCAGAACCTGGAAACAACCCAGATGCCCCTCAGTTGAGGAACGAATACAGAAATTGTAGTGCTTTTACACAATGGAATACTACTCAGCAATTAAAAATGAGGAAATCATGAAATTAGCATATGGTGGGACCTAGAAACTCATAACCCAACCTCTGGCAGAATGCAGGGAACCAAAAAAAGAGAGGGGGGTTAATACGACCTGGAGAGGACAGGAGTTCCACAAAGACCAAATATATCTGGGCACAGGGGTCTTTTATGAGACTGTTTCTCCAAACAAGGACGATGGCGGGCTCTTTGACACCCTCCCCCGCCCAGAGAAGCAACCTTGCTAGGCCACAGAGGAGGACTTTGCAGCCAGTCCTGAAGACACCTGATAAACCAGTATCAGATGGAAGGGGAGGAGGTTCTCCCTTATCAGTGGACTTGGAAAGGGGCAGGGAGAAGATGAGGGTGAGAAGGTAGGATTGGGAGGAAAATAAGGAGTGGGATACAGCACGGATACAAAGTTAACAAACTGTAACTAATACTAAAAAATAAAAATTAAAAAAAAAAAGACCTGGAGGGGAGCTCCACAAGGGAGACCAGCAGAGTAAAAAATTCTGGGCTCAGTAGGTCCTGCAGCCACTGATTAATCAACCAAAGACTATGCATGGAGAGGATCTAGACCTCTGGCTCAGATGTAGCCTGTATCAGCTCAGTCTTCATAGGGATTCTCTAGTAAGGGGAGCAGGGGCTGTCTCTGACATGGACTCAGTGGCTGTCTCTTTGATCGCCACCCTCTAGTGAGGTGGCCCAAACAGGCCTCAGAGAAAGAGGATGTAGACAGTCCTGATGAAGCCTGATAGGCTAGAGTTAGACAGTAGGGGAGTAGGACCTCCCCTATCAGTGGACTAGGGGAGGGACATAAGGGGAGAAGAGGGAATGAGAAGAGGGTGAGATGGGGAAGAGATGAGGGACAAGGCTATAGCTCATGAATAAAGTGTAATAAAGAAAATATTAAAAAAAGAAATGAAACAATTAATTAATTAAAAAGAAAACAAATCACAACAAAGACCTGTGAGACTGTGGGGAAAGAGAAAGCTTACACACTACAGATAAGAATGTTAACTGGCCCAATCTTGTGGAAATTGCTATGAAGTTTTCCTTCAAACTACAAATAGACATAGCATAAAATACAGCTATACTATTCCTGATGTTCACTCAAAGAACTCCAAAATAACATGACAGATATAATTGCACATTAGTTATTGTAGTTATGGAACCAACTTAGATGTCCGGCAACAGGGGAATGACAGATATGATGTGATATATATATATATATGTGTGTGTGTGTGTGTGTGTGTGTGTGTTTGTGTGTGTGTATGTATATGATGGAATTGTTTTAGCCATAAACATAAAAGTTACATCATTTCCGGAAAAGTGTGTATAACCGGAGATAATCATGTAAAAGAGGTTCAGTCAATTTCAAAAGGACTGATCTTTCATGTTTTCTCTCATTTGTGATTCCTAAATTGTGTGTGTGTGTGTGTGTGTGTGAGAGAGAGAGAGAGAGAGAGAGAGAGAGAGAGAGAGAGAGAGAGATTAGGGGAAAAGTAGCCCATTTATTGATTCAGTGGTTTGATTCTTCTTATTTTGTTGTTTTCTAGCACACACACACACACACACACACATATATTTGTGTATGTATGTATGTATGTATGCACGGATGGATAGATGATATATGTATATGTATATGAATGTATGTATATGAAGTTTCATGTACATGAAAGCATAGGCAACATTGCCTGGGGGAATAAAATGTAGGAAGAATTTTGAAGAGGAGTATGTATGGGAGAAATAAAACTCCCAAACAAAAATTTTCTCATGTAACTTAGTACTGTGTGCATTGGGTATCCATCCGTGGGACAAAACTAAAAGTAAAATTTAAATTAAAAAAAATGAGGCCGTGGGTCAGTAGGTGAAATGTTGGCTATGCAAATATGAGGATCTTACTACAGATCCTCAGCACACATGTTTAAGTAAAATCTGCTATGCGTCTGTAACTGCAGCACAGGGGTGAGGGTTTGGTGGCTTACACAGACGTGACGAGCACATCCCTCTAGATCACAGTGCTAAGTTCCAGGTCTTTGAGAGACACACTCTCAAGTAACAAGGTAGCAAAGTGATGACTGAAGACATCTGACAACCTGCAGCGTCTCTACATGCCCACATAGGAGAGTGACTCACATGCATACCCTACCCTACACACACAGTGAAACATCCCATTATTAACCTACCTGCAGCAGATATCAGATATTTTTCAATTACTAAAAGCTAGAAATTGTATTTTCTTTTAGAATTTGAGGTTATTATAACCATTTATGGCTTCAGCCATTCATGACTTCAGCCATAGTTGCTAGCAGGAGATCTTTATGTTGAGTTCTAGGCATAGTTAACTTTCTTACTGAAAGTGACTAATGGGCAATTTCTACCTTCCTTTCTGACAACATGAGCAGACAGTAGCAACCAACAGAAGAATATTTATTACTTTTCTCCAATTCCTTGTTGATTAATATAATATAAATATAAGAGTCTACAAAAAAAGACATAATAAGAATGTTTAACTGTACTGTCAAATAACAAAAATTATTATTTTTTATTCATCCAGAACTCAGGATTCAAAATTTAAAGTCTGTACTAAATTTTACAGCAAAATATATATCAGATTAGTCCTCATTCTGGAAAGGATATTAATGTATTTATGGTAAGACTCAATCAATGAGACTGCTTTCTAAAATAAAGAAAACCTTAGTATATAAACATATTCTATCCAATAAAAAATTATCTATAAAAAATTTAAAGATGCATCCCCAGGCATTTTGCAACCCACTCTCCTGAAGAAGAGTTTTGGATGATGCATACTTTAACTGAATGGCAATTGCCTGACTGCTCAGACATGTCCTACTAACTTTATTTAGCTCATCCTCAATTTGACAGGAGTTGATATGAAGAGCTGCAAACTCTTCTTCCTTCACTTTCTGAATGATGTCATAAACTAAATGATAATCTTCTGCGGTGACAGCTGAGAGGTTAATGTGATGGGGAATGACATCCCGACTAATGTTTCCCAGTTTCAAAAATTGCAAGATCATTTCAGAATTTCTGAAAAATAGAACAGATTGAAAATGAGCATTCGGGTTCTTTGATCCATATTTCACAGAGAATTATGCCATGAAAAACTAATGGAAATTTATCATCCATACTGTGAAATGCATTTTTCATTTATGATATTGGCTTTGAAACCCAGAACTGCAAACACCACCAGTGTTGCCAGAACAGACGTGAAAAAATTGATGAAGGACACGAGAACAGCATCAAAGTGGCAGTTGTTGTCTCTCTTGTTGTAGCTTGAAAAGGCAATGACTCCACCAAATCCCAGACCTAAGGCAAAGAAGACCTGAGTGGCTGCCTCTCTCCAAACCTTGGGCTCCAGCATCATTTCAATCTGTTTGAAATCAAAGAGAACAGAAGCAGTAAGAAATCCATAGTTCTGTGCACGTTGGTCATACGAAATTAGATAATTTTAATCTGGATAAATTATATGTGAACCCAAATATTATTTAAAATAATGAAATAAATTATCCCTTATGAATAAATAACTATTTTTTTTCTAAGATAGCAGCTAAGAAAGTAACTAGAGATACTATCAAGTCCAGACATGGAGATTTTCTAATTGTAAAGGAACTTTTCAGTGTTTTCAGGTAAATCATCACGGGATACTATGACAAAGAAATTACTAGTCTTTGATAATTCCCCTTTACATATCTTTCTTTTTCTTTTCCAAAGCATAATAAATAAACGACCAGCACAGATGAAATAACTACGTCCCATCCCAATCCTTGTGAGTTTGGCGTTTTCTGCTTGAAACCTGATGTCGGAGCTAACCGGTATAAGATTGGTGGGGCTAGGCTGCCGGTAACCTTTCCACCGGTATTATTCATTCACTTTGAAGTTTCCCGAGGGTCATTTCTTTGAAAATAGAAGAAACTCTATTGCATCATTACTGTTCTGAATGTGTAAACATGTTTAAGAGAGTGGTGCCTTACTTAAAAAAAAATCAAATCTTTCAATAAACATTTAGGTTCATTTTCAGGCATAAAAAATGCTTACTTAGTACTTGTTTGTCTTTCTAACATTAAGGTCAAATTGTCTTTATTGAGGGTAATGTCAAAGGTCAGGGGGGAGTCCTAAGAGTGCAAGTTCTGTCAAGTGTCAGACGGTGATGCCGCCACTAAGTAATTTAACAAAAGAGCAAGCGAGGTAAGTCATGCTTCTCTGGATTCAACATTGTCAATAGAAATATTCCCACAGTATCAGACAAATTCCAAGTGTCCAATATTGATGGTGTGTGAAAACTGTACGAGGCAAACACAGATAAGTGCTTTGCATGATTTTTCTGGTTTAATATTCACAGGGCCCCACGTAGTTGTTAAAACTATTAGTTGAGCCTTTAAAAGGATGAAAACCTAGCCCAACATTACACAACAGGTCAGAGGCAGAAATAGTCACATGTGTGCCCTCTGAAACTCCCACTTTTCCTCAGATGTCGGAATGCAGTGCTTCGATTAGCATTGCATCTTTATTTATTTTTAATATTTTATAAATTATTATCACACATAATGGTTATATCCATATTTTAGCAATCAGCTAATATGCACATACAGCTTGTGGAATATGCCTACTTTACTGCTCGGTGCCGACGTGCTCAGCAGCGAATACAGTCGACTGTCTGTCACAACATGACCACTAGATGGCAGGAAAGAGCCATTTCTAAAGACTTCATTGCTCTTGTTTCCAAATTCAGAACTGAATTTCCACTTGCTGTTTCAGAGTGTTCTGTGTGCTTAGGCACTTTCTTCCCAACATAAACAACGTACATTAAAAGTAACCGGTAACGTATAGCTGGGTGTGGTAGCTCATGCCCGCTATCCCAGCACCCGAAGGCTGAAATAAGAGGGCTGCCACCGGTTTGAGGCCAGCCTGAACTAAGGTCGAGACTATCAGGGACTATATACACCCTGTCTGAAAGCAAACAAACTAAGACTAAGTTTACAATTATCAGAATTTTATATCAACACCTTAGAGCAGTGGTTCTTTACCTTCCTAATTCTGTGACCCTTTAATACAATCCTTCATGTTGTGGTGACCTTCAGTCATAAAATTATTTGTGTTGCTACTTCGTAATTGTAATTTTTGCTACTTTTATGAATCATAATGTAAATATTTTTTGGAGATTTTTGTCAAAGGGATAGTGACCCACAGATTGAAAACCACTTCCCTGGATAAACTAACACCATTTTATCAATGGTAACTGGAAAGTAAGCTGAAAAAAAAAGAAGGAAAAAGAAGAAGAAGAAGAAGAAGAAGAAGAAGAAGAAGAAGAAGAAGAAGAAGAAGAAGAAGAAGAAGAAGAAGAAGAAGAAGAAGAAGAAGAAGAAGAAGAAGAGAAAATGAAAGAAACTAACATTTTAATGTGGATCCCTAATGCTAAAGAAAAAAACGTTAATTTATGCTGAAATTTTAAATGCTAGATCCATTTAAATGTCTGTATCAGTTCTAAACTACGTACAAAAATAAAACTTCACAACTACACTGTATAACAACCAGTGGCAAGCTTGGAGAGTCGTTTCCAGAAGTTTACCCAGAAAAATTAGTTGCATTGAACTCAGGAAACAATTTCTTCAACGCTCTGAATATAAATAGTTTTGGTTATTAAGTATGTGAGGCTTGAAGTGGATATTAATTCTAACGAGGCCACAATTTATGATTCTCCAGCGGTGTTTCATTGAAAGTTCTAAATGGCACCAAATATTAAAGAGCACTTTTGAACTACAGAAGAAAACCAGACGCCCACGTCAGCATTTTTGCTCCTACAAAATGAATACAAACTCAGAACCAGACATGCAAAGAACACAGCTCCTTTTACCTCTGAACAAGGCAGCTGACAAAAAATTCCACAGAAGCTAATCCCTCCCGCCCCTGCTTAAAGGACCACCCTAGCTCCACACTTGTCCTTCACATAACCTCCAGTGTCTGAACCATCTTAACTGCATCTTATGACCTCCCTACCAGCATCTTAACAAGCTAATGGTGAGCCGATCCTCTAATTTGGTGAATCACAAAACACATGCACACCGAAACCTATTTCTGTTCTCTGTTGTTTAAAAACAACAAGGCATGATTAATTCCACAAGCTCTTTATGAACAATCAGAGTCGAGGTGCACAGCAGTATGTTTAGATCTATTTAATAGAACAGCAGTATAATTTCCAAACTCTCTATGAAGCCAATAGAAATTTTCCTGAAATATGTATGAGTCTATAAAAATTCCCAAGCTTACCACTATAACTATGACCCCAAAGGGGACAAAACATTCTCAAGAAAACATTAATTTTTATGAGATCATATTTTCTAGGAAATAGTAGGCTCATACCTAGAATCTCTGGATTTTAGATTATCTAACACGCAGACCCTCAGAAGATTAGTATTTCCATTAGTTCTTCTAACGGAAAGATACTGTTGTTGATGTTTCAGATAATCACTGATGCAAGATGGATATGAACCACTCAGGTAGAGGGTGATGAGTAAGTGCAGGTCAAAATGTCTCAAATTTATCAGTTTAAAACCTTAAACTATTTCATAAGGAGAGCATTTTCTCATTTAAATAATGACAATCTTCCTCAAGAACCAGAATAGTTGGTTTTTAAAAAAACTGGATATGGACTTATTTGAGAATACAGAAAAGTGGATGGTTAACATACTCTAATTTAGAAATCTAATATACTTATGTTAGGAAGAAACAGGCCTTAAACATAGACATGCTGACATTTTTATAATAAGTGTCATGGAAAATAAGATTCCTACCTTAGGAGTGAACATGTGTCGGATGCCATCTAGTGAACCATTTAAAAGGAGAGATCTGATTAGGAAGCATATAAGTACCACGTAAGGGAACAGAGAGCTAAAGTACATGATCTGCAAACAAAGAAAAGTAGCAGTAGGTGAGAAAGACTAATGACCAGTCTTATACTTCAAACTACACCCTTGATAGCCATTGTTTCTGTAGCAATATTAATAACAACTACTAATGTCACTTTTTAAGGGGATTGTTCTGGATCCAGACCGCTTTAAAGTCTTACTTTACACATAAATAAAACTTTGTTCAGACTGATTCATACTGCTGCAAATATGTAAAGGGTGCAACATAATTAAATACATGTATAAAATGTTTAAGATAATTAACATTTTAGGTTGGGAACCGTTAAACACTTCTCTTGTTATTATTTTATGATGCACAGTAAATTGGTATAAACTATATTCACCCCTGTGTGGTACAGAATGCTAGATTGTGTTCTTCCTTTTGTCTTTTGGGTGGCATTGTCCATCAGTTCTTTATTTTCCTCTTCCCTCCCCAGACTCTAGAATGACCTCTAAATCTGTGTAATAGACTTCTTTACTATCCAGACAGGAGAACACACAGAACTTGTCTTTCTCTTACTGATTTATTTCACTTAAGTTATGTTCCATCTGTATTTCTGTAAATGACAGGACTTCATCCCATTTAATAGATGAATAATATGCAGTGTGTGTGTGTGCATAGAATTTAATATATATTATATTTAGATATGCAGTGTGTGTGTGTACATAGAATTTTATATATATATTAAATATATATATATATATTTACCATCTATGCTGCTTCAAATAGCAGGACTTAATTCTGCTCAGTGACTGAATAGTATATCACTATGTGCCTGCGCATAAAAATTCAAACTTTACTTCCTTTGAATTGGTGAATAAATATGGTGTAGGATGAATGGTGTTGGCTGTTTATAATGCATCCACAAAAGCAGTATTAGGAAGGAAATGGCATGAACTTCCTAATAAATCCTGGTTCGTGTTTCACATCTATTTTGCGCAATGCTTCATGATGAATCAATCTGTAAAACTCCAAAAGTACTAAGTAATTTTTATGCATTGTGTTCAGTATAAAACCTTTAACCATATTTTCTGCAGTGTTTCCCTCTGAGAAACTCAGCAAATTGCTATCATGGAAAGGAACCATTTTATCCAGGCATTAACTATCTCCTTGAAATCTCCACGTGGTGATCTAATACCTCTAAAACTTTCCCACTGGAAAAGCAAACTTCTAAATTTCCCTCCAAACTGTGCCCCTCTATTTCAGGAATGGCCCCAGCTACTTTGTTGCTGAAGTCAAACATGCAGAAAGTTCTAAGACAATCTGCAATATGCTCATGGTTTTCAGATCAGCTTCCCAGCTGCATTATTTTCTGCTAAATGCACCCTAAGTGTTCTAATAGCATTGAACAAATTGCTAATTGTTCCCTCAGCCCAGTAAAGCTTTAAACTCCTGTGTTTTCTTCCTGCAGAACTCAGACTCTCAGGTCATTACCATCTGGTAGGTGCAGCATGATCAGCCACTCCCTGTAGGCATATTCCTCTGCTCCTCCTCCTCTTCACTACACTCGGATCCATCTTCTCCCAGAATTCTTTCTGAGTATCCCAAGTAAGACTGCTTTTTGTTTGTTTATTTGTTTTTTGTTTTTTTTTCCAAACTAAAATCCACCATCTTCTGTCACGTCTGCCACAATACAGGTGATGATATCACCTTGGAGATATTAGCATTAGGTTGGGTTATGTCTGTGGCAGACTGTAGCATGCTGAAGTGACCTTACTTGAGTTTTCTTATGCTCTGTCCAGTTTGCTGTTACTTAAGCTCTCTCTGGATGGAGGTCTTGTCTTTCCTGCTCCATAACAGATCTTGAAATCCTCAAACACTTGCAGACACAGAATAGCTGCAAGATATGTTTATGGGTAAAGGGAAATGAAGGGGAGCTGGGAGAATAAGGGGGAAACTGTCAAAGCAGAGGAAGCATCCCAGGAGGGAGCATGTGAGTTGAGAAACTATGAAGAACATATAACATAAAGAGAGTTGTTTGTCTGTGCTTCCTCTGTAGCTTATCCTCTGTAAGTCGTATTTCAACATGTGGAAGATAACAGGGACAAATTAGTTTTATGTATAGGATGTCAATATATTAAAATCAGTATTTTGCTGAAAGAATTCTATTTTCATTAGTGAAAACAAACATCTTTTCCATAAACTTAGACTGGCCTCTGCTTTGATGATATGGTTTCATTTTCATTTCCTCATTCCTCCTTATTAGGGTGCTTTCAGCAGCGGGGGTTACTTTTCTGTTTCTCTCTGATGACTTTAACATTCTTTCAATCTGCCAATTCCCTAGGTCTCATTTGATTGTAGTTTTCCAAAATTTTGTGGTTACCAAAATCATAAAGTCTTTTCCGCACACTTTTTAAAATCAAACTCAATTTGCTGCTCCATAAGTGACTTGGAAGACTCTCCTGATTCTCATTTAGTTTATTTCCTGCTCATCTTTCTTCCAGAGTCTCTGTGTTAGCTCTCCTCTGCATTCCAGAGATCCGATATCCATGCCCCTGCTCTCTGGAGTTTCCTAGAAATCCGATGTTATTGTTTGCTGAACTGTTAAATCTCTTCAGATCTTTACAGTGCTTATTATATAACAGCCCATCGCTTTAGCATTTTCTGCACACACTTCAGTGTCCATCCAAAACCAGGTAACAGTTCTTGCTTTATCTTCCTCCGACTGCGCAAACTGTGTCAGAGTCACAGAGGAGCACTTAGCACCTCGGGGCTTGAGACTGCTGGATTCTGTGCCTACCACCCCCTTCTCTGAACCTCCTGGTGAACTTTCCTTCAACAGTCTTAGGGACACCAGAAATTACCCACTTTGTGAAACCTCCCAAACTCCAGGATCATTTCAGTGATTGTCTTGTTCACGTTCTCTTTGCCTCTATTACCGTAACACAGCAATGAGCTGCCTAGCTACTTACACTGTAGACTTTTGGGGATAGAGACTGCTTAGTCAATATCTATATTTATTAGTGCACAGCATACAGTAGATCAAGAGAACTTATAGAAGGTTAAGGTTTCTTTTATGTACATATTCTCTAAAATACAAATTCTTTATTCCATACTATTTTAAAATTGTATCCTAATTGTGAGGTCCCAGTTATTTCCAGTTTCTTTTATTATTTCAACATACATTTGTTCTTAAATACACTAATCTGAATTTAGTGATAAGAATTTAACATGCATTCTTAAGAACAAAACAGAAATTTTTCGTTTACAGTGTGAAAAACTGTCAAAATTCCAAAGAGATGAACACTAATAAGTATGCCGAACCCTTGACTCTATTCTTCTCTAAGCAGATAAAGGTTTACATGTTCACATCTAAAATTCTAAGGGTTAAAGGAATGTGTCTTAAGTCAACTCTATACAAAGCACCTTTTTCTTAAACACAAACTTACATTTACACAAATGGCTATATTTTATATAAAAATCTTTTATAAGATTGCTAATAAAAAATTAAATCTATTGGTATATACCACAGATGCGTGTATATTGGTATCTGAAACTGCTTCATTTCATATAGCTACCTAAATCTTAAAGTCTTATACATTGTATACATTGGTGTTGTACACTTGTTACCTGGAATTATTTTACGAATTTGTGGTTTGCCTCTGTTATTAGAATGGAAACTTCATAAGTGTCCATGAGCCTTGTATAGTCTGAGAAGTACATTCTCTGTTCTTAGAATAGAGAAATGACATATGCTTCTTTATTTAATATTAAGCCTTCTTAGAGTTGTCACTTCATAGCAGTTAAATAAGTAAAAGATTAGTTTATCAACCAAAATATTATATAGGATGCTTCCGTTGTTACACTACTGAATTAGAAAATACATAAAAATCTCATAATTTTCTAATTATATTAAAATGTTGGTTATAAACACACACTCAGAA
Organism: Meriones unguiculatus; assembly: GCF_030254825.1. NCBI lineage: Eukaryota > Metazoa > Chordata > Mammalia > Rodentia > Muridae > Meriones > Meriones unguiculatus. The sequence continues at coordinate 111,545,546 of NC_083350.1, read as the reverse complement.
ATAACCTTACTTTTGCTAGCTTAGTTGTTCTGTCTCTTATTGGTTTCTTGATTCTGGAAAGTTAACCTACTCCTTCTAAACTTATCAAATTTGTTGTAAATTAGAGCTAAAATCATATGAGCCATTTGATTGACAAACTAAACAAACCAATATATGCAACATATTTAACAGGGTAATACATTAATAATGAAAATATACCAACAAGAAACATCACCCTGGGGCTGGAAGCAAGTTGATGGCAATTTATATCACTCTTATATTCTGGGGGCAGGAATTCAGTAAGATGCTGTTTCTGTAATGAGGGCACACACAGCCTCTGAATGTAGCCAATGCTACAATACAAAATAAATAGATCAATGCAAATGTCCATGAGCCTTGTATAGTCTATGAAGTGCGTAATCTTACTATAGAGTAATGAAATATGTCTCTTTAATTTTAAGCCTCCTTAGAGTTGCCAACCAAAATAATTTTGGACTGTGTACTCTGGAGGTAATTAATTTCACTGTCACCAAGCTTCATTCCTAAAAAGGTTTTCTTCATTTGAAGATTTATAGTCCTTCTTTATTCCATCTATAGTCTGATATTGGGTCAGAGTCCTAGTCTTTGAAGCTGCACTGTCTCCTTTTTATTCAGCTAGATGTTGATTGTGATCACCGAACAACAATGTCTCCTCTCCATAATAAAGGCAGAATAATAAAAGCTAGACAATTCAGTGCTGCTGTTGCATTCTGGGGCATGTTTACCTGGCCTGAGAGATTACCAACATCCTTCCCCTTGTCCCTCACATGGCTTCAGTGAGCATTTCTTCCTCCCCAAACTGTGTATATTTGCATGTTTAAGAAACAATTTAAGGAATTCTCTTTAGCTGGGACTTCTCTACTTCTCTAGGACAATTTACACGTGCTTGCATCAGGCACTCTACTTAATGCTTACATAATTATTTTTTGAAGGCTTTTGTTTGATTGTTTAATACACATACAGAGCTTTAAATTCCTCCTTTCCAGCTCTGCTCTCACTCCTCCATCCTAAAGAACTGTGGACTTAAACATTCATTACTACTGGATTTTGTCCCAACTGTACTGCTAAACCATTTTTGTATAAGGATAAATAGCTCAGTGGAAGAGACCCTGGATTTTATGAGAGCATCTTGTTTCAAATAATGCCTCAAAGTCACTCACTCGCTAAGGTCCTCCCACTGGATTAGTAAATCACTTGCACTGCATAAATTGTACTCCATTCTACTGATACAATTTTATTGCACGACATTGTAGACAAAAACAGGAGAGTAACACCAGTATCCCTGGGAGTAAATTTCAAATAGTCTCATTATAAAAATTGTGAAACATTTGATATCACAAATGTATCAATTAACTTGAACCAATTATCGTATATTTTCCTAAAAAGTTGTAACATCAACTTTGCATTTCATACATGTATACAATCAGAACTTAAAAATATAGCAAAAGAGAAACTAGTGTACTTTTTTAAAGGAAGAAATTAGTCTTTAAGTGGCAAAAAGGCACAAATCAGAAATCCTTAGCGAACTTGATCGTGACAACTTTTAAATATTTATGGCAGATCAGAGGAGGCATAACATTACCTTAGCATTTATGTACACGTGGTTAGACATGGCTTAAGAACTTATTCCTGTATTTATAATCTAACTTCAGTAATTCTTACATAGCTAAGGTGCCCTCAATCAAAACAGTGTCTAAAATTACTAAGTTGCTGTTAACCTTAATAACACTTACAAAAGATTTAAAGCCGTTTAGTTGTGTTTGCTATTATGTTCACTTATTTATATGAAAAATAAGTAACAGCTACAACCAAAAAAAAAAAAAAAAAAAAAAAAAAAACAAAAAACGGGGGGGGGGGGTGTCAAGCCAAGTGTGATTCACATGTTAAAATGGCATCAATATTTTTTTTTTTACTAAAATTAAACTAACAGGTAGCAAAAGTGAACTAGATCAACTTCTGTATACCCTCATCCCATCCCCAAGTCATCATTTGGTGGGCAGCAATACATTAAGAAGCAACAGAGCGTGTTCCATACCAAGGGCTCTTCAATTAAAGACAGTAAGACAGCATTACTACCATATAGGAAGCAGGAAGACCCCATCTCAGGAAAAGCTGAGCTATATATATTAAAAATAAAACTAAGAAAAAAATGAAAGGGAATAATAAAATAATAATAATAATAATAATAATAAATAACCCCTTTCTCTTCTCTCTTCATATTTATGTGCTTATTTGAGTCCTGGGACTGATTCCTCATGAACTTAAGCAAGTTACCTAGTTTCCCAAGCCTCTTTTTAAAGTCAGTAAAGTGGGTCTGAAAGTACTAACCACATCTTAGAGCTTTTAGGATTAAGTAAGATAAAAACTACTACTAAACAAACAAGCATGTACTAAGCATCAGTGCCTAATACAGGCTCAAATAACCTGTGCCAATATTACTTTATTATTATTATCAACATGCTTTATTGTTATTAATTATTCTTATCACTGATAATAGTAGAATAGCCCAACTGTCACTTTTCCCACTGCTGCTAACCTATGATGCCCACTTAGGCTGAAAAGATACATTATCGCAGCCATACATTGAGAAGAAAAATTATAATATACTGTTAGGGGTCAGAGAGAAGAGCCAAAACTGAAATCTTGATATGAAGCAGCTGAGAGATGAAAAGAGCTTTAAAACAATGGCAGTGATAAGAATAGGATTTAATTCTTTTAAAAGCAAAAGGATGAACACCATTACATCCCTAGTGCATCATTTTAAATGAAAACTATGTAGTTGTCACACTTCACATAATGTCTTTTTCAAGCACAGTATCGTAACATTTTTATTTTGACTGAAAGGCATGGTCTTATCATCTTTTATTTATTCTGTGTTCCTAGTTTGAATTATTCTAACTACTTGAAGACAAAAAGAACTTTAAGAAATACTCAACAGCACATAAACTCAATGTTTATTATGCAATTATTTCTTAAAAAAGGAAATGATAAAAAGGTAACAAAAAGAAAAAGTAAAGTCTTCATTTCATCAACTTGCATGAGTATAGCTGACTTGTTTGTACTCAGAGAACTAAAGCATCAGATGATGAATAAATTGCAAAATAAACAGACTTTTAAATATGAAAAGTTTTTTCAAGATTTTGCTGGAATAAAATATTATAAATGACATTAAATGTTACTATAAAGCATGTTAATTGTTACTTTTTTTTACACAGTTTTTAAAATATCATATTTCGGCCAATATGGAAATACCTAAAGGAAGTATTCAAGAAATTTGTCAGTTGAATTTTAGGGGAGAGCCGGAAGGGATTGATAGAACCTACAAATGGTGCTTGACAGAATCAGGAGAGATTCTAACATACTAACTTTTCCAGATGACTGAATGCCTTTGATCATGGCCAGACAAACCATGACCCAGGCAGCCAGCAGGCAGACAGTCATCTTCCAGTTCAAGCCTCCACTTTCGGAGATGGAACTAGTGATGTTCAGTGCTTCCCGGTACCAGTAAAAGGTGGTGGCGGAACTCTTTTCACATTCTGGTTCGATATCTGTGGGGAAAAAAGAGAAAAAAAAAGCATAAAAAAGCAATCACTCAGATTTTATGAATAGTAATGAGTAAAGCTGAGTTTTGCTCTGCAAGCCCATAAGACAGTTCTTACCATTTCCTAGACAAAACGTTAATCTGATGACAGCAATCATGTTTGCAGGGAGCAGCAAAAATATGAAAACTTTGTAAAATCAGGAAACAGGTAACTTCTTTGATATTTATTGAGAATTCTTAAAGAATATGTGAACTTCTTACAGAAATAATTAAAATAAATAAATAATGTCTCACCTTCCAGACCCATAATTATCTGATACATTAACACAGCACAGTGAAATGTGGTATAGCTTCTGACCAAAGGGATTTTGTTGAAAAGCTAGAATTATGCGATATGTGATAGAAATGTAAATTTCAAAGTTTTTTTTCAGAATTGTCACATGAAAACTAATGTAAATTATTGTGCTAATAAAACAACATTTTCATATATTGGAATTTCATATGGTAATGTTTTATATATACTTCATTAAATAAAATGCTTCACTTGTATTTTACTTTCTTAAATGCGGCTAATAATAAATTTTAACTTCATAAGTGACTTGCCTTCTAATTTATGCAGTTGTCAATACTGTTTTATTGCATAAAACAGTAAGTTCACTTCAGTTAGTGGTTTGTTTCCTTCTTGTAGATTTTAATGATAATAAGGCTTATCAGGAGTGTACATGGTTTACAATACAAAGCTTGCAAGCTTAGAGTCTTTTAACCTAAAGCCTTAAGTACATTAAATTAACTTAAAAGAGTCAGTCAAATTATACAGTAACTACTTTATCTATAAGGTTGGACTGCTCCAATTATTGAAAAAAAGTGGCCATTCCATAAGCAGAAGAAAGCTTGTTACAATGCTCATTTCAGGGGGGATTTTCCCACTCACCACAGTATTAGAAAAGCCAAAAAGAAAGTTTATGCCTTTACTAATTTTTTAAAAGTTGTATGTAAAAGACTATAACATATGTCTTACAAGTATGAGATGCATTTTTCACCAAGGGGCACTGATCCCAAGGAAGAGGTTGTTGGAAAGACTGAGAAAAGTAAAACAATGTCCAGCCAATGATTACATTGTAGTAGAGAGCCACAAAATAGCACACCTGCAAAAGAAAAGAACTGGAAATCAGTCTGGCTCTTTCTCAGAAAGGTGGGAAGACACAGCTATACCATTCCTGCGCATACAACTTAAAGATATTCTATCATAAAACAAGGACATTTGCTCAACCATATTCATAACAGCTTTATTCGTAATAGAAAAAAACTAGAAATAACTGAAGAATGGATTCAGAAATTTTGGTATACTTACACAATGAATACTACTCAGCTATTAAAAACAAGGAAAACATTAAATTTGCAGGCAAATTAATGGAACTAGAAAACATTATCTTGAGTGAAGTAACACAGACCTAGAAAGATACATATGGTATATACTTACTTATAAGCAGATTTTACTCATATAGTACAGGATAGACTACTACAATGCACAGACCCAAGAAAATAAGTCCAATGGGCATCGCAGACTTCATGTGGGCATACTAGTTAGGGGAGTGGGGTATATCTTTGAAATGGACTATTTTGCCTGCTTTTTGATTACTTTCCCCTCATGGAACAGTCCCACCAGGTCACAGGGGAGGAAGAACTCAGTCCTCTTGTGAATATATGAGCTGGGGTGTATGAGTAGGGGAGCTCCCTTATTCTGAGGAATATGAGAGAATGGATATTGGAGGTAAGGTAGGGCTGAGAGGAGAGGAAGGAGGGGGCTATGACCGAGATGTAAATTGAATTAATAAAAAGAATGTGATCACATCATGCATCCTCTGCCACAGCCTTTAAAAGAGTGAGGAGGAACTCACTCCATCTAACAATTTTTAAGTCTTGAACTGTTTTTTTCTATCTGAAAGACATTATCTTATCTTTAAAATAATATTTTAATTAAACTTTTAAAATACATTATAAAATTTATTATTAATGATCATAAATAGTTTTGTATAGTGAGTGTTCTGTGTCCCAGTTGATTCTAAAATATGATTAGAGAGCTGTACAGAGACAGATATTTGGAGATTACAGAGATGAAGATTACATTAATCCAAACCAGCCCAGGTAAGAGCAAAGTTCACCAGAAGAAACTTACAACACAGCTTGCGAATCCAATCCCACCCAGTTTAGGGCTTATGTAATTCCAAACCCCAATGCTGCCTCTTCGGATTCTTTGACCCACAGAAAGTTCCAAGAAAAAGAGGGGAATTCCTATTACCAGAAGTAGTATTAAATATGGTAAAAGATATGCACCTAGAGAGATAAGAACAAACAAAATTTGTCATATTTTCAATAGTCATAGTATATACTGACACTAATCATTTCATGAAAAGCAATATTTGGGGTTTTTCTATAATACAAATAGAGGTCTTTGAAGAAAACATAACTGATTTTCTTTAAGCTTTTAAAAGTTTGAACCCTTATTACACAGGTCTGATGACCTGAGATTTATTCCTTCCACAGCAACTGATTCCTAAAACCTCCTCTGACCTCTGTATGAATGTCCCCAATACACATGTGCACCATGTGTGCACAAACACACATATACAAAGTAATAGCAAAGTTTAACATTTTAAAAAAAGTAGCTAAATGATATAATTCTCACGAAAATTAACCCACTTTCCTTTTCTTTTTTCTTTTTTCTTTTAATTATTATTATTTATTACAGATTATTCACTTTGTATCCAGCTGTGGCCCACTACCTCTTCTCCTCCTAATTCTACCCTCCCTCCCTCTTTTCCCTCTATGCTCCTCCCCTAATTCACTGATAGGAGAGGTCCTCCTCCCCTTCTATCTGACCCTAGCCTATCAGGTCTCATCAGAACTGTCTGCATTGTCTTCCTTTGTAGTCTGGTAAGGCTGCAGCCCCTCAGGGGGAGGTGATCAAAAAAGCGAGCCACTAAGTTCATGCCAGAGACAGCCCCTGCTCCCCTTACTAGGGTACCCACATGGAGACTGAGTCTAAGGACTGAGCAGGGGTTTTAAGTCCTCTCCATGCATGGTCCTTAGTTGGGGTATCAGTCTCTGTAGTTAGCTTCATTTGATAATTAAAGATCAGTTCTTTAAAACAATTCTTTTTGTCAGTAGGCTTCATAAACTCAAATCCGTCTTCACACAGTGTTTACAATGTTATTTACTGAATACTAACCTAAACTCATTTTAAATCCTGTATTCCAAAAGCATGAATTGAGCTCAGTGGCATTTGACAGAACTAAAACTTTTTGTATTCTAAATAAAGTAATACCATAGAAGAGCAAATACCTAGTCTGGAAGACAGAAAAAGGAAAAAAAATAATTTCTAACAAAGACAATATAATTTTTTCATATACATTACCATAAAAATTTCACTTGAGGAAGTATATGCTTTTGTTTCCAAAATCATGACAAAGTGTTTGAAAAAGTGAAACTGACACACTGTTTATCTGTTATTAATGTATATGTGCTGTTATATTCATAGCACAACACTCATAGTCAAGGAAATAACCATTTTTTTATCAAAATCACATGTAAATTATTACTCATGGCTTGCAAATCAACTGAATAGCTTGGTAATGTTACCCTTATGTTTTATCGATAAGACAAAATTTATGTACATACATTTTAATATGAGGTCATTACAAATTACTGTGAAATGACCTATACACTGGACTTAATACTTTCAAATTTCTCGGCTGGTAGCCTACCTCTGGGTCATGGATACATAAACCCTGTCACAAAGGAGTAAAGTGAAGAGAGCTAAAGCAGAGCACTGGTTGTGTTCCTCTATCTTCCATGGGTGTACAGGAACATGTGCCTGTAAAATGCATGTGCAGGACTTCACATACCACACAGACACATACACGCACTCACACACGCACACTCAAACACACAACACGCACTTAGTGTGTTACAAGTGCAATCTTTCATATGTATGAACTGAGCTTGAGGAAATGAGGCAGTTAGAGAAAGATCACAAGGCTTCGAACAAGGGAAATAGCCAGGCTTCCAACTGTCAGAGTGACTGAAAAATATGAGACACCGTCTATGTTCTAATACTGTTCAACCCTGTGCATTAAATGTAATATCTACACTAATCCACATGTGTATTAGACTTGGGTTTGTTTTCCTGTTATCCAAAAGACGCTTCAAATGATTTGTGAATAAGGATTTGAGATAGTTTTGTGTTTAATAAGATATTCCTTAGCTGTCTAGAAAACTATACTACACATTATTTGTCCCTCTCCAATCCAACCTGTGTCTCATAAGAAATGCAATATTGCTCTCTATTTTCATTTGTAGGCAAGAAATCAATAGCAGAAAGAGTACTTTGACTTTTACATTTATCAATGTAATAGAGGGATTCATCTTGATAATAACTGACAAATAAATTTCAGATTCTTAGTAGCTCTCCATCAAAGCTGAGATCATACTAAGAGGAGTAAAACCTGATTTTAAACTGAGGCTTCCTTCATCCTTAGTAGGACATCTTGTAAGGTGGAGAGAGTGAAATGTCTTAACATCAGAATTTACTTTCTGCCAGTGTTAGCAATTGAAATGTGTAGTGAGTAATATACAACAACAACAAAAAAAAAGCATACAAGCAAGCAAACAAATGAAAACAAATTAAAAAGCAGTCATACACAGGTGCTAATTTTTGACACCATAAGTAATGCTCATGTGTTATTATCAATTTCCTAGAGAAATACTGTTTTCTGAGCAAGAAGTAGTGTGAGGCTCACGTCATATAAAATTAAATTCTTAGCTCGCAGGAAGATCTGTTATCTAGTTTACTTTCCCAAACCTGTCACTGTGTCCTGAGTGGAATTATCTAACCATCTCAAACCTACTTTAATCACCACAATACCACATTTTATTTTGGCAACTAAGAAAAAGTTGTGGATGGATAGTTACATTCGACCTGGTGTGTGGGGGTTATAATTACTGCCAAATAGAACAATATTTGTTTTCATACAACCAAACTATCAAAGACCAGAACAAAATATCAAAATAATCCTTCTGATATTTGATAATAAAATACAATCATTATAGAATATATATGCTTGTGTTTGTACATGTAGGGGGAGGAAGGTCACTTGTATATAGAGGCCAGAGGACACTATTAAGCATCTTCATCTATCAACATGCACCTTTTTTTTTGAGACAAGACCTTTCACTTACTGTTTTGGCTGGACTGTTTGTCTGGCGAGCCCCAGGGATTCACCTGACTCGCTGCCATGAGCATTCGAGTTTCAAATGTATGCCACCATGCATGGCCTCCATATCTGGTGTAGGGAATTCAAACTTGTACGCCATGTACTTTTCCTGCCCAGCCATCTTCCCAGCCCAGAATATGTATTTTTATCCATATTTACTTCAGCAGAATTCATATACATATATTATAAAATTTAAAAACAATCTGGTTTATTTTTCCCTTGAGCTGGGAGTTGAATCTGTGATCTCCTGTGTGGTAGAAAAGCATTTCCCTCTTGAGCCACATCTAGAGATCTCTCACTGCTTTGGTAGGACACTACAGAAGTATTAGGATTTTCTCCTTTGTATTCACTTAAAAAATAAACAACTGGATATTTTTAGTCAGCTTTTTATTTCTTGTTAAAATGTTGAAAATTATGTGCACACATTTACACAGTAAAAATGTTGATAACCCCAAAAATATTTTTTGTTTAAAATTAAGAGTGTTCTCTTTTTTAAAAGTATCTGTTGAAAGTGGACATACTATTACAGAACTGGAATCAAAGGTGTAAAGTCCATAAGGCTAAAAAATGCCTGGCGTTATGGTAATTATGTGGTTCAGCTTGGTCATATGAGTTCTCAAAGTGCTAGCCCGAATTTAAATATCATAATCATTTTAAATTCCATGTTAGTGCTCTTTTGGCTAAAGAATGAAACAATTTAACATTCAGGGGTAATAAGTCATGGAGAGAACATTCATGCTCCCTCATGTTGTTGGCTTTAGATTCTTATTGAAAACAAAAGTCTGGCATACATAAAAAACATACCACGTGTTAGAAAAGTTCTCGTCAGTACGTTAGCAATGTTTATAGTATCCAGGGAAGAAGTTTGAGAATGTGTTACTTTAAGCAATTCCTGAGATTTGTAGGACGCCAATCTGTTCCTATGGAAACTTGATCTGAACACAGAGCTGGGCTGGCTTCCCACAAATGAGTCTCCCTAGCTTTGTAATGGAATTCACAATTTCAGAAATAATGAGACTTCAGGGACAATGGGAGCTACCTGAAATAACGAACTCCAGTAGTGTAGCAATGCAACATTAAAGCAAAAGAACAGGACTTACCACCACCATTCTTCTGACAGAGGTATGGGAATCGCCACACATTCCCCAGACCTACAGAAAATCCAACTTGTGCCAGAATGTACTGCAGCTTACTGTTCCAAGCGGGCCTCTCATCATCAACTTCAGATCCGTCTTCAGCATCGGCATCTTTCTCTTCTTGAACATCGACGATTAGTTCGCTCTTCTTGAAAGCATCTTCTGCTGAGTCCTCATTGGACAGAAGGTCTTTGACAGACTCAATGACTTCATCATCTAAATCTCTCTTTACCACTTTGCTATTCTTAGGCATTGGAAAGTATTCTTCTTAAAGACTCCCTTGAGGCAAATATATGTATTTATATTAAAATGTTAATTAAAATTAAGTAAATCTGAGAATAATATCATACAAATCCTTGATTTGAGGTGAGAAATTCTTTTGGATCCTGGATGTAATCCCAATACTCTGTATATATACCTGTGAAATACAAAGTTGAAATGTGGTATTTAACAATGAAAAATAACAATACTTCAAGATCCTTTCTTGCTCAATTTTATGATTAAAGTCTCTTTCTAAGACAGTAAGACATAATTGATCTTGGTCATTTAGAGCTCAGTAATTTCAAAAGTATATAGATTAGAATGTATAAGAGGTTCACATATATTTTCTTTTATTTAAAAATCTTCCTTGAAAAATATACTTTAATCTCCATTTAAATGTACAGTATATAGGCTGTTCATTATTAGTTATGTTTTACAATTCTTAATATATTTTCTCTCTAACTCAAGTAAATTTATTATATATATATTTTTTTCTGATTACAAATTATATTTACATATACAAACATATGAAGTTACAGGGTAGACTTGAAGATATAGACAGACAGATATCTATGGGCAAAGTAGATGATTTAAGAAAGAGATGATTTAAGAAAGACTTATAGTGTGTACTTGAAGATATAGATGGATAGACAGACAGACAGATAGATAGATAGATAGATAGATAGATAGATAGATAGATAGATCTATATATAGATATTCTCCATTCATTTATTTACTTACTCATTGTCCATTCACAAACTTGTTATTAACTGTGAGGTCATCCTATAAATTGCAATAATGAAACATGCAGGGCCCACTTTTATGGATCTAATATCTAATAAAGAGAAGTGTGTCTTAAATAACCAAACTACAACAAAGTATTTCAGTAAGATTTTGTCTACTAAATAATGGCAATGAACTAAATAAACCAAGTACGTCTCTTCCACACTAACATTTTAGACTGGGGTATGATAACTCCCTTTTGTTCTGATCTACTGAATTCTATTTTGTCATGAAATTCACATTTTTTCCAGCAGTGTGTAACAAAATTATACATCTTGCCTGTCAGCCCTTGATGAAAACCACTCATGTACTCAGTCACCTTTTAAAGAGGTCAGCACTGTTTACATGCAGATATGTTTTATGCATGTTTTATGTACCTGTTTCATCTGCTTTTCCATATGCAAAAGACAGGAAATATAGTATATGAATATAAAGTGGGAATGCTGTCAAACTGATTGGTAGATGACACCGTGAAGTTTAGGAAATCTATCGTGCATTTCACAACTTCCCACCTCTATTTAGACTTTCCCTATCATTTGTTTGTTTGTTTTTGTAAAATATAGTATTTTTTATTTTTATTATTAGTTACATTTTTTAACTCTGTATCCCAGCTATATCCTGTTCCCTCATTCTTTCCCAACCCCACCCTCCTTCCTTCAACTCCTCTCTGTCCCTTTCCAAGTCCACTGCTTGGGGAGGCCCTCCTCCTTTTTCATCTGACCCTGTTTTATCAGGTATCTTTGGGACTGGCTGCAAAGTCCTCTTCTGTGGCCCAGCAGGACTGCTCCTCCCTTGGGATGTGGGGAGGTCAAAGAGCCTGCCATTGAGTTCCTGTCAGAAATAGTCCCTGTTCACCTTACTATGGGAAACCAATTATCCCTATCATATCTCCTTACTACATTTCATCCTAACTGTAATGTCCCTAGTTCCTAATCTTTCCAATTTAAGTATTATCTAACACTTAATTTTGTGCTATAGCAGAAGACTTGTTGTAACGGATTCCAAAACCTAAATTATGCACAAACTTTTCTCCCCAAAGATGTTTTTCAACATCTCTTTTAAACCATAAATCTTAGTCTAAGAAGTAAATTTTTTCCCAGCTATCTTCATTTACTTTTCAGTGTAAGGAAATGGTTTACTTTATTAAAAAATGCATTCCATTGTAGAATTTCTCCCCTCACAAATGTGTCATTATGATGAATGAAATAGTATTTTATGAACACAAGAAACAATGGCTTAGAGCTCAAAGAAGTTGCAAAAGCAGGAAGACAAATACAGAATGTAAGTACAAATGAGGGAATGGGTAAATCAAAGCTAAGTAACAAAGAGATCACATGGGTAAACCAAAGCTAAGTAACAAAGAGATCACATATAACAATTACTTTTGGCTGGAGAAATGGCTCAGAGGATAAGAGCACTGATTGCTCTTCCCAAAGGTCCTGAGTTCAATTCCCAGCAACCACATGGTGGCTCACAACCATCTAAACATGAAATCTGGTTCCCTCTTCTGGCGTGCAGGTGTACATGCTAACACACATTGCATAAGTAATAAATAAATCTTAAAAAAAAACAATTACTTTTGTTATAAATGTCATTTGAAAATATTCCATTCTATAAGAAAAGTGAAGAGTCCTGTGAGGCAGTAGATTGGTGAATTAGACTACAGGATCATAAGATTCAGTCATATGGGATAGAGAGAGAAAAAAGAGAGAGAGAGCAAAGATTCCCCCCATAAAAAAGACATGCAGTACCTGGGACTTTAATCAATAGGAATTACAATTTATGTTTTGTATAACTTATGTGGAGGGACAGGTAAAAATTAAAACAATGTATCAAATTGGGAAGTAAAATAAGAGGAATAAGTACAAATACACGTTTAAATGTTATATCTTACAAAATGTAGGATTATTTAGAAAGCACACTCATAATGTAAAAGAAGATATTTTTCTCTACTTCGCCATTCCTTCTTGGTCTCACATAAGCTTTCTTTTTTTATGATAATGGAATCTTACAAGAACTGATTTGTCCATGAGACATATCAATGGCAAACATTTAAATCTAGTTTGTAAAGACAGGCCTTCTGAAGTTGAATCTCCTCTCTAAATCTTAAGCATTTTATGATCGTGGCCAAGTTAAGTAACTCATTTATAAATTGAGAATGATAATAAACTTGCCCACCAAAGCTTCTTTCGAAAATAAAAGGAGAAGGTGTAATAAATGTCCACTTTCACTAGTGTGATTATGTTCACTCTTTGGCTGTATTAGTTTCATGTCCTGAATAAATATAAATGTTTCACATTTAAGAAGGGTTTTTTTTAGAAGGTTTTTTTTAATTTTAATTTTCATTTCATTTTATTGCTACATACCAGGTTATTTCAAAATCTACTGACTTCAAGCAAAGCAGAAGTGTTAACTGTGTGTGATTTACTGACTCACTAAGGAGAGCTGGGTTTACACGGATAGCTGTTGCGCTGGTTGTGGCATGCTGTATTGCTGCAGCAACGACTCCTTTCAGCTCCAATATAGTAGCCTGAGTGTCTCTACCGCAACCAGGTAGGAGACAAACTAGAATTCAGGTCACTGTGTTTCTTCTAGGGACAGCCTTTCCAAAATGCTGGTTCCCACTGTCTATATTGTAAACACAGATTACCAGCTCTAGCCTATAGAAGGTAAGTTCGAGAAACTGCATTAGTAAGCCACTGAACCATATTTGAAAATGACTCACTGGTCAGAGGCAGGCTCACAAAAAGAAATCCACACTGACTTGAATAAAATAGATATCTAGATCTATGGAACAGAATAGAGGACACGGAGATAAACCCACACAGCCATAGCCATGTTATTTAAATGACAGCCTATTCAACACACAGAGCTGGCAAAACTGAATATCTACCTTCAGAAGAATAAATTTAAATATATATATTCATATATATATCATATTCTGTAAAATCGGTCTTAATTTAAAATCAACCTGAAATTTAAATCTGAAACACTGAAACTTCTAGAAGAAAACAGAGGACGCACTTCAAGCTATAGGCAAGAACTTCCTTAGTACAACACTAACAGCACAAGGAAAATGTTTAATTAAAAGTTACATAAAAATCTAAAAGTATGCACATGAAAGAAAAGCGTCAGGACAGTGACCAAACAGTCTATAAGAAAGGGAGAAAAATCTTTGACAACTAAACTGAATATAAGACTCTAATATCTGAAATATATAAAGAATTGCAAAAGAAAAAAAAATAACATTTGCCAAAAATAAATGGGCCAATCAACTAATCAGGAAGTTTTCAAAAAAAAAAAAAAAAAAAAAGAAAGAAACACATGTAGTCAAAAATCATTTAAAATGTGGTAAATATATCAAAAGAAAGAGTCCTTTACAGTGGGATGAGGGTAAGCTGACATAGCCGTTGTGGAGATCAATATGAAGTTTTTCACATATATTGAAAGTAGAACTGTGAAACACAGAAATTGCACTCCTGGTAAAAATCCAAACGACTATTTCTGGCCACAGAGATACCTGTACACCCATGTTTGCATTGCTTTATTCACAATAACCATGGAGTTGAGTCAGCGGAGATTGGACAATGTATATGTAGCACATATTCACAATGGAATTTTACTCGGCCATAAAGAAAAGTGAAATTATGCAACTTACAGGTAAACAGAGATATCTGGAAACAAAATTGTGTTAAGTGAACCATACTAGGCTTAGACACAGGCCATATGTTCTCTGTCATGCAGACATTATCTACTAATATTCCATATGTATATTTATTTGAAAGTGAATGTAGTTCAAGCAGTGAACCAAGAAAGGGCCCATAGGATAGAAAAGGTCTTAAGAAAGGGACCTAGGGAGGATGGTCAAGCACATATTATTTGAAAGTGTAATGGAACGTACTGAGAATGAAAAGGTAAAGGAGATTCAAAGGGAGGTGGAAGACAGGAGCAGGCAAGAATAATCAACTACTACAAGAAATATTTGAAGCCATAATGAAGTCATAATGAAGCCATTTACGTTGCTAGCTGATTTTTTGAAGAGTTTTGTTTGTTTGTTTGTTTGTTTGTTTGTGGGTACTTGAGAAAGAGTCTCACTATAGAGTTCTAGCTCTTCTTGAACTTATTTTGTAAATCAGGCTGGCCTGGAACTTACAGAGATCCACCTCCCTCTGTGACTCAAGGGCTAGGATTAAAGGCCTGAATCAACAACACACCTGTCCGAGTTTATCTTTAAATAGAAATAAAGAAGAGATAAATCCCATTTTTTGAAGGAGAGGGCAACAAAGTCATATGTCGAAGAGTGTATGGCAGAGGAAGGGAAAACTACCATCAGCATCTTTGAAAATAATGTTCCATGTTTCCTATTAGATTATCTTTCTTGTTTTGAATCATAAGGAGAAGCATTATCAAAAAGTTGGTAGTTAATTCAGATACAATGATCATGTGTACCATGGGCAGAGCACAACTACTTCTGTAGTCATGGATACTGCTTTCTGTCTTTTAGAATTACTTTTATTCTTTCCACTTTCCATCCCATTGCCAAGCAACCTGTTGTGTCTATGAGGCTTGAAATTAAACCGGTTTCTTTTTGTTTCTTTGCCAGCATCAGTTTCCACAACTTGCAAAACAAGAACTCTAAATAAAACATCACTTTTAAATGTCATTTTTATCTCTGTGCTAAACTGTGTATAAGAATAACCCACTTGTAAAACATATTGAGAACCTTATTGTTTGAATTTGTATTTAAACTTTTCCATGGCTACATATTTTCATTGATTTAATTATATAAACACATAAGTTTTCAGAATAAAATTCCTTTGAAACACTTAGAAACTGACCAAAAACCCTTTGTAACCAATACATATTCCCATTAATACTACTTTATATTTTCTTCTTGTTACAGAATGCTTTACCTATTTTGGGTCTTTGTCTTCCCACATATGTTTTGAAATCAGCTTGTCAAAGTCTACCAGAAAACAAAAATAAGAAACTGTGAGACAGCCCAGCTAGAAAATATACTCCCCACCAGGCCTGATCAGCTGAGCTTGTTACAAAGTACCCATGTAGTAGATGAACAGAAGCAACTCTTGCTGCCTCTCACCTACACATGAATGCCATGGTATGTACACACACACACATACATGCAGAGAGAGCGAAAGAGACAGAGAGACACACAGAGAGAAAGAATTTAAGAATTAAAATTTTAAAACATAAATAATTAACTAAAACCAAAACCCAAATGTATTGGTATTTTAAACAGTATTGCATCAATTATACAAATTTATTTGGTAACAATGGCATCTGAAAGTTTAGGTTTTCCAGTTTGTAATTTGGCATATCATTATGTTTACAAGAGTATTCCTCAATTTTACTAAACAGTGTTTCATAATATATTTTGTTAAATGTCCCTAGTTACCTTACATTTTTATATTATTGTAATTATTTCAGACTGTTTTTACTGTATATAGAATAAAGGTGATTTTTAATTCTCACATTCTCTTCTAAGGATAATAAATTAGATTTTGTCATCTTTATGATCATGTTATCAATAGAGATAATTTAATGTATGCTCTTTCAACATAATATTTTTTGATTCTCTGTGAATTTCACATCATGCATCCCAATCATACTCTTTTTCCATTCCTTCCATGTCCACCCCCAAGTCTTGTGTCCTCCCACACCCAAAAGGTAAAAATAGTAACAATAATGATAAAATATCAAAAAGTATACTATATATACTCTATATACTCACTGGAGCACAGTGGAACTCTCAGTGGCCTGCTCCTTAAATACAGCTGCACTCCCATCAGAGGTCATCAATGGTGGAGAGCCAAACTTCAGCTTCCCGGTTTCTGTGGCTTCCTGTCTAGGCTGTTACTGAGGGAGGCGTAGTTGGAGTAGGGTAGGGGTTGTCACAGAAACTTTCCATGCCCCTCTCAACTGTGCCTTCACAGTCATTACAGCAAAAGCAGCCCCCCTGGCTTTTCTCAGTAATTGGCAGCATGGGATCAAGAACCTCCAGATGGTTTCTGGCTAGAGCTTATACTGCAAACATGACTCCAGGCCTGCAATGTGACCGCTGACCTGGACAAGGCCCTACGAGGGAGCATGGACTGCAGATATCAACATTACCTCGGGTGGCAAAGCAGGCCATTCACACCCGTATGGCACCTGGAGGCACCTCAACCTACTGATGTTAATGTGGTTTCAAGCTGCAGCACAGACCATAGCCATGCCCATGGCCCTCTGTGGTAACATGGGCACAAATGTCAATTCAGCCCTGACAAGAGGCAGGCATACCCTGGTCAGCCTGTTCTTTTTTAATTACTTAATTTTAATATCCCTTAATTAACTGATATTACTGGCTAAGAAATGTTAACAAAGATGCTAAAAGTAGACATCCTTCTTTATGTCCTAACATAGCTAGGAAAATATGCTCTGTTTCACACTACTATACTTTTTAGCAATTGAATTTTGGGGTAAGTATTTTTTTATCAATCTAAAGATGCTACATTTTGTTACTTATCAAGTGGGGTTTACAATTTTTATTTTAAAACATAAAAGAGAGACTGCATTTTCACCCACACATTTCTGCCTTTATTATATTATAATAATTATGTAACTCCTTATCATGTTACTACTAAATACTAAAAACTGTTTCTTAACTTTATTTCTTTTAGGTAATAATGTATGTATTTTGTGTTTAATGTATCACTAGAACAAGCCTGTAAAAATTATTTTAAAGATTTGGCTCTAGTATGCTTTATTTTTTAATATATATATATGTATTAAATTCCTTATTAATTACACCTTATTCACTCTGCATCCCCACTTTGGTTCCCTCCTTCCTCCCATCCAAATCCCTCCCTTCCTCCACCCTCTGCATGCATGGCCCTCCCCAAGTCCACTGATAGGGCAGATCCTCCGTTCCCTCCCTCTGATCCCAGTCAACTGGGTCTCATCAGGAGTGGCTGCACTGTCTTCCTCTGTGGCCTGGCAATGCTTGGCAGGATTAACATAGTAAAAATGGCCATCTTACCAAAAGCAATCTACAGATTCAATGCAATTCCCATCAAATTACCAACACAATTCTTTACAGACCTGGAAAGAAAAATTCTCACCTTCATATGGAACAACAAGAAACCCAGAATTGCTAAGACAATTCTCTACAGTAAAAGATCTTCAGGAGGTATCTCCATCCCTGATCTCAAGCTGTACTATAGAGCAACAATTTTAATATATTTTTAACTGAAAAATAATTACAATAATGTTTTCTCCCTATCTTTCCTCCAACTTCTTCCATGCTTGCCCCTCTAAGCTGATAGCTTCTAATATTGGTGTGTGTGTGTGTCTGTGTGTGTATGTGTGCATGTGTCTGCATGACTACATGTAAATATAGATACAGCTTTCTGAGTTCATTTTTCTTTTGTTGTGTATGTGATTCCAAAGCTGACCTCTGTGTATTTGATAACCACTAAGGGCGTTCATCCCTGGGAGAGGCTGATTCTTCTCCCAGCAATCTTAGTTGTCTGTAGTTCCTTGTCTAGAGGCGGGACCCCATAAAATCTATGAACTTCTACTTTAGCATGTTCATTGATACTGCCTTCACTCCAGTCTTACTAATTTCTAGGAAAGACTATTAAAGTGACCAGTATTCTGGCTCTTACGGTATTTCTGCCTGCTTTTCTGAGACTTCCCCAGAGTCATAGAGACTGGAACCATGATCTAGATGTATCACTTAGAACTGAACTGTTGCTCTGTGCATTGTGTCCAAGAAACCTACTATCAAATGTTTAACCAGAGTAGTCCAATTAACTCTCAAAACACTACAGACATCTATGTTGCCATTGGCTGTCCCCTAGGGGTTGAGCGTGGGCCGCTATTGCTGAAGATACCACACAAACAGGACACAGAACTCAAATGACTTGAACTGTATATGGCCTGAAACCTTTTTTACTTGTGACCTGGTTTCCACAGCTCCAGAAAACACCATGTGTGCTTCCTTGGGGAAATGTCATTTACAGTCCTACTCAGCTGCAATACCTACGAACCACAGCAACCAAAGGTGTCCCATGTGACCCTCACTCACATGTTGGGTCAAGCAACTGTTGTCTAGTTAGAGGTAAAAACACTCAACATGGGGTGGGAGAGGGTGATGCCTGGTACTTGGCAGTTTTCTGGAGCTAGTGAAATCATAGATGGTAAAAATAAATAAATAAATAAATCTAATATGGCCACTTTACTGGAATACAATAATTCCTTACTAAGTGTGGCTACCACACCTCATCAAAGAAGCTTCTCCTTATAGCAATTTGTCAATTTGTGGTCATCTCTCTCTCTCTCTCTCTCTCTCTCTCTCTCTCTCTCTCTCTCACACACACACACACACACACACACACACACTGAATATTTTATAACAGATATTTCTAAGACTGTAAGTCTGTAATGTTTTTCTTACATTTTGCTTTCTTAGTTATAATGCTTTTATAAAAGAAGGGGGTTTTTGTCATGATTTTTCTTTTATTTTTTGAAAGAAAATGTGTAGGATACGTTTTATTTCTTTTTAAGTGTTTGGCAGCACCCGCCAATAAAGCCATCTGCAACTGTGACTTTCTTTTCAGAACATACATTTAAATCAGAAATTCAGTTCATCTCACTGATATACAGCTACTTAAATCATGTCTTTGTTCGCTTGGTTTTAGGAATCTATCTTTCAAGGATTTTATCCATTTCACTAAATTTATTTATATAAAGTGACTTCTGATAATCCATAGAATTTCTAAAAAGCAAATTGTCCTTTTATTTCATTTTCATGACATTGTTATTAGCTCTTTTCAATGCTTTTCTCCTTCTTATTCTTCCCAGGTCATACTAATATATATATATATATATATATATTTTTTTTTTTTTTTGCAGAATTACCTCAATATTTTGGTCATTTTGGGCCCCATATTTCAAGAGTTTTCAGCTCCAAATTATTACAACCTCTTGGGAAATTTAACACTCATAACGAAAATAAGCAGAGACATTGCAGACAGAGAGAAATGTGCATCCTATAGTCTATTGATGATAGTTTCTACAAGCCTGACTGCACAGCATTAAAACACAATCCTGATAAACTCATCTGCATTGTGACGAGGGATAGTCCTGAGAGGCCACTTAGCACTGACTCAGCTTTGGCATTTGCCAGAAGTTTTATGTTCATAATGTATTAAAAGACCCATGAATCTATATCAGGAAATTTAAATTTTAACAAATTAATCTTTTACTGGCTAAAGTTTTCCAATTAGTAATTTGTGTATTGAATTTGAAATCCATCCTGGATTTAATTAGATACATTCATTTTCTAATTTTAACACAAAATAAAAAGAAAAATTTATCTGAATAAAAAGAAAATATTAAGCCTTACTAGAATGCTCAGAAAAAAAAAGTGACAGAATTTTCAATTTGCTCTAAAGTTGTGAAATAATTACAAAAGAAAACAAATGAGAAATTTATGGAATACTGAAATAATGATGTTGACAAATAATAAAATATTTTATCTATACAGAATATAATCTAACAGTGTCTTTTGTAAATTGTATCCCCCTACATCTATATCTGTTGCATTAAGCAAAAAGATAACTAAATGACACATTAAAACATCAGGGAATATATTTTACAAATGACTTATATTTTATATGTGCTCACCTATACTCTATCAGAATAAGACAATATTAAAAAGTATTGGCATAAAATACTGGTGAAATTGTGAAGAAACTTGACCATATTACATATAACAGATGATAGCATAAAATGATATATCTGATATGGCTAAAACGATGAAATAATTTCTGAACCTAATAATAAATTTCTTTGAGTGATCACTGACTGCATTCAGTCGTACATACCAGAGAAATAAAAAACTTACAAAACTTAGAAAAAGTGTTTATAGTGTTTACTTACACACAGTTAAGCCCAAACCAGAAATTACACATATGTGCCTAATTGAGGGTATAGTTAAGACAAACTATGTTCACACCATTCAGCATTATAGGGGCACGTGCTATTCCTACCTGTCTCAATTTGAGTGGGTATCAAGAAGATGCTGATCATAAAACATTAAAAAAAATGAGTAGAGGTCAGCAATAATACGAAAAGGCCATTGGGAGGAAGTTATGATAGAGTTCAGCGGAACACGCTCATATAAAAGGTTAAAACAGAAATGTGGAACAGGAAGTGTTAAACTGAAAGGGAAATGGACAGGGTATAGGAGGGGGCCTGGAGAGGAATAGATAATATTAAAGACTATTCAGAAAAGACATATGGAAGCCTACTACTGTAAAAGCTTCACACACATAAGTCAAATGGAGTCACCCTACAACAGCAGAATGGTGAACTGCTGGACACCAGGAGCTACCAAATGAAACGTCCAGCACCAGGATTGGGATTCTTCAGTGAGTTTCCTTTGATTCCAGCCCTCCCCCCCAAAAAAAATCAAGCCATTACTCTGTTTCCTGATTACCCTCCAGAGCCTGCCAATTAAACCCTACTATAGAAGACACCAAATATTGGAATCATAGAACATGGCAAAATTAAGCTGGTATACACCTTGAAGCTTTACCCCTACTGGGTAGTTCCGTACTGTCAGAAGTACTATTCACACTATCAAAGGAGAAAGAAATCGTTAGTGATACCCAGCTGTGGACCCTGTGAGCTACAATAATGACAAGCCTGACAAGAAATATTCACCGGTACACTTAGAAGCACAAAAATCATGGCAGCAAACAACTACTTTCTGATTAGATTTAAATTTCACTTCTCAAGAAGAAACCCATATCCAGCACCATTATCAGGAAAACAAAACAAACAAACAAAAAAACAAAGACAAAAACTATGGAGAGACAGCTCATTGGCCACAGAGGGGGATCTATTAGCATTGCCCTGCTAAATGGACATGATATTAAACTGACTCCTAATGTCTTGCCACTATACTTATAGATCAATATATCACATAACCTACATCTGAGAAGTTGCCATTTGCAGTAGACGATGAGTCAGAACAACAGGTTCTGGTGCAAAGAATAAGAGACTAAGAACACTCAGCTGTAGAGAGAATATACATACTGTGCCCTGGCCTCCCAGGACTCATGGGTCATTATAGAACAGGGGGTGAATGAGAATGAATCTAATAGCTGGAGGCAGGGGTTGACTACAAAGAAATGTTGTCTTCTGGAAACAGCTGAGAAGCTGCACATAAGATCTCACAGTGATTAGGACAACTTTCACAAAACCAGCACAAGGTCAAGCCTAAAAAAATCCTAATAGTCAGAGAGGAATTAGTCACATAATCCCTCTCCAGGCTTCTGGGAGAAAAAGATTTTTATAAGAGTGTAACCTCTGCTAAGTGGAGCCAGTGATATTTTGGCAGCAGAAGTTGGTCTTGAAGGGTTTGGAAAAAATAAGGCACAGAGCGAGAACACCCAATTTCTTCTCCAGTGTCTAGCCTGGGAGTTTCCCTGACTTCCTCCACATATGCATTTGCAACAAACCACCAAAATTAGCCTGGATCCCTAATACAAAGTCCATCCTTAATATTTCTACCCAAGCCTGCAGGGCAACCAATATTTAGGATTCTATCAGGACCCACCCACCTGGCACCAAAAGCAAGTCCCTTCTGAATTGCATCAAACTTTTCCAACCACACAGACCTGCGACTTTCTATAGGATCTAACCTGGTGAGTCTCTTAGCCCTGCCCCCATTGCGTGCATTCGCTCCAATCCTCCATCTTAGTCCAAGTCCTACATGCATTGTGTCAACCTAGTCTGCCCTCCCCTTCCTGCACCACAACTATCTCCAGGCTCCTACCAGAATCCTTCTTACCTGTCCACCCTATCCCTCAGGCTTGTCTCATGTTACATTCAAACTTTCTACCCAGCCAGATCTACTTCATACTCCTGTTTGGACCAAGCTTGTCAAGTCTCCTCTATCCACTGGACTTCAATCAACCCAAGCCATTTCCAATCTCCAGTTCCAATGTCAACCTTAACTCACATCTTCCTTTTTTTTTCCTCAACATGCTTTGTCTATAACACACTCTGATTTGACAAAGAAAGCCCACCTGCCCAGATCACATGACAAAAATACTAACAACAGGGAAGAGTGGGCCAGTACCTTCTCTCCAAAACCTATCAGTCATGGAGAAATGTTAGCTAATTAAGAACTACTTAGGATACCTATGTAATTACCTAATGACAATGATACCCAGGACACAGAATTTTAAAAGAACAATCATCAGCCAGGTGATGGTAGCTCACAAATTTAATCCCAGCACTTAGGAGGCAGAGGCAGGGGAGTCTCTGAGTTTGAGGCCAGCCTGGTGTACAGAGTGAGGTTCAGGGCAGCAAGGGCTACACACAGAAAAACTCTGTTTTGCAAAACAAAAAAAAAACAACAAACAAACAAAGCAAAAACAAAACAAAACAAAAACAAAACAAAACATGAGAACAAAGAATTCAAAGAAGACACAAGAAAATAACAGCTCAATGAATGAAAGTAAAGAGAAAAAGTTTAATCGGAATAAATGCCTGAGTCATACCGGAGAAAACACAAATTGATGACAATGACAAAGACAATTCAGGACTTGAGAAAAGAATTCAGTAAGGAAATACAAATATTGTCAAGGAAGCAATCTGAACTGTGGATGGAATTGAAAACTCCAATAACTCACCAAAAAAACCAAACCAAACCAAAACAAACAAACAAACAAACAAAAAACACAAAGGAAAACCTTACAAGTAAATAAAAAAAATCAAGACTGTCAGGACTCAAAAATAATGTGGATGATCAAGAATAAATAAGCAAGGAACACAAAAAATATAAGAAACTGAAGAAAATTAATATACTAGGGATATGAGACACCATGAAATAAACAAACTCTTACAGGCAGAGATGTGGGAGAAGAATCCGAAGTCAGTAAGACCAGTTCTTCAACAAGATCACAGAAGAAACTTCCAGAAACTAAGCAAAGATACACCCAAAAATAGATATAAGAAACACACAAAACACCAAATAGCCAAAACTAGAAAAGATAATTCCCTTGGTGTATTATAGTTAAAACACTAGATATATATGGCAAAGAAAATGGATGGAAAGCTACCAAAAGGTTTTTTTTTTTTTTAAGTTCAAGCCACATATAAAGAAAAACCCATCATAATAACCACTGACTTTCTATGGAAACTGTGAAACCCTGGAGTAATGCTTTTCAAATTTTAAAGGACTATGGAATCCGCCTAGACTAATATACCCAGCAAAACTATATACCAAAATTGAAGAAAAAAAGAAAAACTTTACATGTTGCAAATAGCCTGAAAAAAATATATTCAACAAGCAAAACAAAGAGAACACGGGGAGCAATATCATACACCAAAAAGAGGAATGAGCATAGCAGACAGCCTGTGGAAAGAAATGTAAAACCAAAATTATTAAAACACAAAGTATCACTTAGAATACAAGCAATTAAAAAATACAAATAATAGCAAATAATACAAGTTGAATTGAGGGCAATACAAAAACAGATTCATAAACCAATGGAACAAAACACTCTATCCAGAAAAAAATAGACATGTATAAAATATGCCCTAAAGTTTCTGATAAAATTTGAAGGTAATGCCAATGGAAAAATGACAGCTATTTTAATAAAATAATCTGGAAACAACGCAACATCCTTAATCAAAACTGCAGTTCTGAGTGAACTAAGCCTGCAATATTGTATAAAAGCTAACTCAAAATGGTTTATAGCCTTGAATATAAAACACAAGATATATAACCTGGTATCCACAGAACATAACCAGGTAACAAGAGAAAATATTTTGAGATCTAGATATAAGAAAAGAGACCTCAGATGTGACAATTAAAACAAGATTCATCAAAACAAAAATTAGTAAGCTGTGTTTTAAAATATACTTTTCCTCTATGAAAAGAACTATTAAGATGATAAAAACAATAAAAACATCTATATCAACAAAGTAATGCACAGATCGATGGACAGCATCGCACCTACACACACATATACACACACTCACACACACACACACACACACACACACAAAATCTACAACCCAAATCCTGCACCTAAGCCTCAGGGAATATTGGAGAACAGAAGACAGAAAGTTTGTATGAGCCAGAAGATCAGGAAATCTGCTGTGACAACTATGCGTGTAGAAAGGCTGTGTGTTCTGCATGACACTTAGAACTGCATGGTTCTATTACATAACATTATTGAAATGGAATTAAGTGGCTTTAGACACGAAAAGCAGGCCCAGGATTTTCTGTGTGTTGGGAGGGTTCTGTACTGTGATTATAACAAGGTTAATGTTTTGAGGAGAAAAACTATATTCTAGTTTTTTTTTCTTATTTAAAAAATTTTTTATATTAATTACAGTTTACTCTGTATCCCAACTATAGCCCCCTCCCTCAATCCCATTCTTCCTCCCTCTTCTCCACCCATGCCTCTCCCCCAGTCCACTGATAAGGGAGTTTCTCCTCCCCTTCCATCTAATCCTAGTCTATCAGATCTCTTCAGGAGTGGCTGCATTGTCTTCCTCTGTGGCCTAGTGGCAAGAATATTTGGTGATCGTTGTTTTAACTCATACACTCATTCTGTCATTCCTTAACAGCTACCTGTGATTCTATAAGCATTTCAAAACTAAAATTAAAATCTTACATACACTCACTAATCATGTTTGTATGTTTGTTTGATTTTATGCCACTATATACTTGGTTATATTCAGTTATCCAAGTAAATCTACTCTAAATAAAACTGAGGATGATGACAAGTTAATCGTATCTTAAATTTCTTCTCATACAATTATTTTTTATAAAAAAAAAATGTTTAGGCCTTTTGAGCTTTCCCCCAATCACTTATCATGTTCATTGTTGTATCTTGTTTAGCTCATGCTTAGGTGGTCATGCTGCTGAGACTGTGGGGGTAGCCTCTGTCATTATTACTAAAGCATATAGTCTTCCCGATCCTCTCCTCTTGCAATTTTTCTACTTCTTCCTCAAAGTTCCTTGAGCCTTAAGTATGGGAGTGTTTTGTAGAGGTATCCATTAGGATTGGGCTCCACATATTGCAATTTTTTTGTTGTTGTGGTTTTTCTTAATGGTCTTTACTGTAATTGCTAAGAGATCCCAACACTATAGAAACAATAACAACAAACAACCTACAAACAGCTAAGGAATGCTGAGACCAGAGCAGAAGGAACAGTCTTACCCGGGAAAGATCTCATCAGCTGGTTATCCAACACCAAATTGTAAACCTTGAAAACATGCAGGCAAGTAACACAGGACTGATTGCTAAGTATGTATGCATGTAACAACAACCAGTGGCAAAATTAAATAAGGCCATGAATTTAAATGAGAACAAAGAAGTCTGTATAGGTGAGTTTGGAGGAAGAAAAGGAAAGGGGGAAATGATGCAATTGTCATCTCCAATAATAAAATAAATAAATAAAAATGTTGAAAGTAAATTCCCTATAAATATGGAAACAACAGTATAAAGGCTACAAACCATTTGACTTCTCTACTTAACATGAATACCTGAATTGATGTCTGACTACAACTCTACCAAGGACCTCCTTAGATCTTTTCACCTTACAATGTTTTCCTCTCTTATCTGTTTCTTTTCATACAACTATTTAATTCTAAATCTGCATTCTTTTGTTGTTAAAAATCAACACTTTTGATCTCATCAGACTTAGCTTATACAATATTTCTTGTGTTTATACTCTGTAGAACTATGTTCTATCTAATCACTCATTAAAATTTTCTAATAAATTGATCTGAATATCTTACACTTATAAATCTATAGAATAAATTTCTGGAGGTGAAACTGATTGATCAAAAGTACTTTTATAATCCTGATAAGTATTACTAAGTTGTTTTTTGTGAAACTCTCTGTTTCCAAAACTTCTCATGACATCTGAGAGTGACTGCGCCTTTTTCCAGTCACTGAGTCATTTTTGTGATCTTTTCCAGTCTAATGCATAAAATAGCTTTCAAAATGAGCATTCTACTTAGAGGTAACATTCAGTCATACTTAGAGAATAGATTTGTGCATTAATTTAAATAAATAAATACATAAATACATAAACTACCTTGTCATCAAGGATAAAGTAGTTCTCTCCTATATCAGGTAATACCATTTCTTTTAACCTATACTGCATCTCTATTGTAAAGATTGGTAACCCTCAGAGAAAATGATAGTTGCTGATCACAGCTGACATTTTACGTAAAATGTTTATCAATATTTACTAATTACTAGCGAAAGAGTAACTTCCTAATAAATCAAGACTAAATAAGAATATTCTGGCCATGGGAAATGGCCATATCTTTCATGCATCAGACTATGCTTATGGATTTTTGTTAATTTTTGTTAATTCCATCTGTTCAGAAATCACTTTTAAGTCAAGTCTGCATTATATTTGATCCTGCATAGCATATCTAGTTGTAAGGAATTAACATAATCATCAACAAAAAGTTGAGTGATAAATGAACTAAAAGAAAAACAACTGGAGGTTTTAATAATTACTGAGATCTCTTTCAGCTTTACCATTCTAAGGGAACTATGTTCTCAAACTGGCTGCATAATAACTCTAGTGTTTGAAAAACATCAAAGTTTCTCTTATTTATACAATTTTTAAGATAGAAAAAAATTTTAGCAAGCACATGCTAAGACTGGGTAAGTTAATGATTATAGCTCTAAAGTTCAAGGTGTAATATCTATTTCAGCTCATTTTTAGATGTTTCAATAATTTATAAAAAGGCATCTTGTTTTTATTTTGTTATCCCTGAAAAGCTAGATCATCAAAATTTAAAACTCCCTATTTATTGTTAATTAGATGACAAAACACTTGTCTTCAGGAAACATGTGCCTTTTAAATTCCATTAGGATAAGGTTTATTGGAATTATACAGCGATTCTTGAATCAACGAGGTAATGTGTAATAATATATCCTTTAGTAATTAACACAGAGACACTAACTCCATTTTGAAATTTAATTCTTGTCTTCTAGCAATGCAAAGAAATGCACTTCGAATCTCACTTGGAGAAAAGTGGTTAGTTAATTTTAAATATGCTAGGGTAATTCAAAATCGTCAATGAACAAACGAGAAACTTCATTCCATCAAGTATTTATAAACTGCCTAAACAACTCCAGGGTAATTGGGTATTACCCTGGTAAAACTATTATTTGGTCTGTATTAAAGAAATGCTCAGGTTTTGAAGCTTGATAGGATTGCTCTGACGGCTTTCCAGGAAGCGACCAAGCACTGACAGTTATAAAATACCTTTTACAGAAAAGACTAAAAGGGGCCCACATGGAGCACCCAAAATATAGTCTTCATTCCTCCCATCTTTCTCAGCTCTTCAAGGAAGAGCACCTTTAAGACCTGAAGAGACAGGGAGGGTAGACCAAGGCAATGGCTGCAGTCTTATTTGCATAAGCACCCAAACACTTTCGACGTCACCACGCTGGCCTTCAGGCCCCGCCCAGTCTTACTCCAGCCTTTCTCCTCTAGGGCGCAGGATGAATAGGGAAAAAGAAAAGCCAGAATGCGATCGCTTCTTAGATTAGCTATGTTAATGAGCACATTCAGTGCGACTTCTCGGCTCACTGAGAAAGATCTCCTACCCATGGAGCCCTTGGAAACGGGGTCTCTCTTACCCCCCAAGTACCTTTCTGGGATTCGGATTCATTACTCTGCTAAAGGCTGGTGCGCAAGTTAAAAGTACAGTTTTCGCTACAGTATATATATTTTTGCACTGTCACACACAGCCCACCCAAGTGCATCAACTACCTAGAAGGCATAAGGATGCCTAGTCCCTCTAGTCGTTCCTTTAGATTCCAGGGCCACCATCCTTTCCGCCCCTCTCTCTGTCACAGGTTCCGATTCCGGGATGCACAAGAGAAGCCCTAAGCTCTGCTTTCTCCAGCAGCCACGTGCCCAGTGTATGCCTAAAGGCTGGTTTTCGGACAGCCCATCACAGGATGTCTCAGGCGGGAGAGAATCAAATCCGGGTCACGTGAAAACGCTGCCTTGATAGTCTGTGTTGCTGTTGCCAAAGATCCCCAAGCTCTCAGGAAGGAGCCTCGGTGCTCTTCTGCCTCAGCTCCCACCCGTACGAACACTGGATTCCAGTTTACCCCTAGAGCGCATCTCTGCCCTGATACCAACTTTCCTCCCGGACTTGCCTTGTTGAACACCGCTCTTCAACCCCCAACTTGATTTAGAAAGGACCCGGTCTCCACAGATACGCTAGGCACTTTCCAGCTAGGTTGGGAAGGATGGCGGCACGTTTCCACCCACGTGCTTCTCCCCACAAGTGCTGCCCCACCAGCTGAACCCCAGTTTGTGCAGGTGCAGGAGTCAGAGCCAGAGAGTATCCTCAGAAACCATCTTCATCCTTCTGCGTTTCCGTCGCCCCCCTCCTCCCATCCCAGGATCCAGCCGAGTCTTTCTTGAGCTCCATCCACGCACCCTGCTGTCCTTCCAGGCACCCGACTCCTGGGTGGTTAAGAGAGAGCCCCACCCTACCCCTGGAGGAGCCTCAGCAGCGGAGCGTGACCTTACCTCTGGTGCTTCTTGAGCCGCTACCTCTTACAGGTTCCACGTTCCTAGGTCGCCAAAGGGTCGGATCCAAGTGGTGGTACCAGAAGCCGCAGAGGAGCTGTCTGGAGAGCAGAAACAAACAGCTTGCCAAGGGCAGGTTGGTTTCAGGAGTCGCTGTCCTGCAGGCTGGCACAGAGACTCGTGAGTGCCTGTGTCTGCCAGGGATGTGGCACGGGATGCTGGCGCGAGGTTACTGGGGCTCCTCTGTGTGTGTGTGTGCATGCGTGTATGCGTGTATGTGTGTGTGTGTGCGTGTGCGTGTGTGTGTGTGTGTGTATGAGTAGGGTGTGACGAAGGCTCCCACGTGCCCAGCTAGCTGGTTCTGCGGTCCCCGACAGGCTGCGGGGGAGAGTGGGGGTGGCTGCGGGCGGGGACCCGGCGTCAAGGATCTAGCCAGGTCTGCAAGCAGGGAGCCGCCTCCCCGCCCCGTGACGCAGAGGCCACTGCGGCTGATGGCTGCGTCCTCCCAGCGCACAGAGTAGGCCGGCGGGGGCTGTGCTGGATGGATCTGGGGAAGCCCCACGAAGAGCCAACAAAACAAATTGGACGCCTCGCCTCCCACTCCCGCCATTCTAATATCTGTCTTCTAACGCACTCAGCCTAAAGGCGAGGTTAGCAATTGCAAAGGTCCTGTTCTGCTACTCCCTTGGAATCAGTAAAGAGCCTAGTTAAGCTTTCTCCCCCTGTCATCTTTTACATACTTTGTGAAAGGAAAGCATATGAAGCTTTAGTTCTCAACTGAGTCCTGGCTTCCTCGAGGGTTCTGGTCGGGCTGTGTAAAGTGGTTTTAGGGAGCCGGTCCTCACTCCAGGTCTGTGTCTATGTATCAGATTCTTTTGCAAAGGGTTTCCACCAGCTACCTCTTCCAATACTCAAAGCATGCTTGTAATTAAGCCATGTGGAGAATTCTTCAAATATACCTCGATGAACACAAAGCTTTGCTTCTGTAAAATCATTGAACTGTACCCTAAACAGGACTATGTTCTAGGCATTAAGTTTATGGCCGTTAAAACTTTAAATGTTTGAAAAAAAAAAAAAAAACAACTTTAAATTCTTGAAAGAAATGCAAAATGAACCTATAACATTACTACAAAAGAGTGGGTTTTGTTCTTTGGCGAGATGAGCACTTGTAGGCCTTTCAAGGATCTCTTTGGTTTTAAAGGTTTGTATCCAATTCATATCGACATTAGTAGTAAAGATACTCCTAGAAAGGTCTTCACAAATAGACAAGTGTCTTGGGAAGAAATGTCAAGGACTAAATTTCAGGTCAGAAGATTGTTACTAATCCTTTTAAAAGGAACCAACAGAGACCTTTCCATCAGCCTGTCTTCAAACTCACCTTAATTTTATTTTATTTTTTTAAAATGTCAAAGTTGATCCCTGATCTGCCTCTGCTGATGCTCTTTTGTAGAAAAAAAAACACAGGGGGAAAAAAAAAGAAATGAAGACATCTACAAGAAGCTTCTACGGAAGATCTTAGTTAATAATGTGGTTTATCCTTCATATACTGGGAGCAGGAAATTCTTTGCATAGTCACATACATTGCTTTATATGTTGGAACTGAGATCATATCACTTTAGGTAAAGAATGTCAGAAAATGAATAGCACTGCCCTCTAAAAACAAGAATGAGTTTACCTGTGGGGGAAAGTGATATGTTTGCTTCTAGGAATGATTTCTTTGGAACCATTTCATACTTAAAGTTCACATCCCTTATGCTACTCCACTGATAACTGAACTCTAAAGGCATGTAACAAGCCACATGTCACAAAATACATGATGATGTTCCCAATAATGACGGGTGCTTGATATCCATAAGAAAAACTTGAGAGAGCAACTGAAATGCCAAGATTCTGGCTAAATACCTGGGAGTCTTATCGTATTTTCCTTAACCTCTTCAACTAATTAATATAGTAGTTGAAATTAGTTAAAATTAGTGAATTTACTTAATTCAGAGACTCCAGACAGGTCATATTCAGAAAAAGAAGCTAGTTCAAACTTACATGGCTAGTGGAAAATTCAACGTAGATTTGCTCTCTTCTGTAGCTCTGTCCACAGTACATGCTTTGGAATATTTTGTAAAATTTTAGTTAGTCTAAGATTTCTTTAATGAGAAAAAAGGGAATTTTTTAAATAAGAGTTAGGCACCTAGAAAACAAGAAGTGGAGTAAGAGTAGAAAGATTTTCCTGCTGAACACAGGGAATTCCAGTCACGGGTAAAAAAAAAAAATCACATTTTCATTTTAATAAGAACGCTTCCAAGATTTAAAACTCAGTTCGCTAATATCTATTATGCTACACCTTATTGAGTGCTTTCTCCGCCATGCTGTATAAAATGACCACAGGAGGCTAATACAGAGGAGAAAGCAGCACACAGGAGAAGAGAAGAAAGACTATGTCAACCCATGTAAGGGGATTAAATTTTACTGACCACACTCTATCCAAGATAGTAGCAAGCATCAAACCTATAATAATTGAGTTTACAGCACATGCAATAATTTATACATCTCTTACTTAATAATCCTATACTAGCCCATGAATAATTTACAAGCATACTTGTAATTTCAGTTTTATCACTGATTATTCATGATGGCATTTTGTTCATATTGTTGATGTTTAGGATATGAATTTTGTTGGAGTTTTTCAGTTGTATTTTATATTCTGATACTGTAATGATCAGGTGTGTTGGCTTCCTAGGAGTACATATATATACTGCACTGGAGAAACAGTTCAGGAGATATGAGCACTTGCTTCATAAAACATGACGACCTGAGTTTGGACCCCAGCACCCACATTAAAAAAAAAAAAAAGAGCTAGCATTCCTGCAAACAGGGGAAGTAGAGACAGAAGGCTTATTGTACCTTTCTGGCTGTCAGCCTAACTCTGGGTCTAGTGAGAAACCCTCTCTCAAGGGAATAAGGCTGAGAAAGATAGATTAGGACATCTGACATCTGGCTTCTGTGAGTACAGGCATATATGTTCTACAGACACATACAAATACATATATGTATAGACACATACACAGAACAAAACAGGAATGTTTGTTTTATTTATTCAATTCAATTTATTAATTGTGTGCTTTAAACCTTTGAATATGCTGCCTCCACTGTCAATGTTCCATGTGACTGCACAATCCGTTCCTAATCTGAGTTTTAAAAGCAAAATGTGGGGTTCCTTTTCATGTAGTTGGTTTATATTTGACCTCTAACACTTTCCAGGTAAAAGACTGGCTGTGTTTAACCCTGTGCGTTCTTATTCCTGAACGTTTCTAAAAAGGAAGTTCAGTAGTCCATAATAATCAAATAATCCAGATGAAACTCCTCCAACAAAGTCATTATTAGCAGACAAATAACAATTTAGGTAGTCAAAAATATAAAGTAATAAGAAAAATATAAAGTAATAGGACACATACACACAGAGAGAGACAGAGTGAGAGAGAGAGAGACTAATTTCATAGCAAGAAAACAAACTTTGTAATCACTACAGTTACTTTGGATTTTAAGAAGCAGAGCATTTGAGTCATAGAGAGAATATTTGAGGTTCTGATAAGTAATAAGAATGTCAATTATCTGAATATCAGATCAAGGTTTGTCAGGACCCAAAGGTAAAGGACAACTAACCATCACCTATCTCTGAGATGAGACAGATCCTGGCCTCCCACCTCACAGCCTTATCAAAGGGGAAGACTTACAGAACCCTATTTTACTATTTCATAAATTGGATTTACCTCCAGGAGATTTGGAACTTTGGTCACTCTAATGTACATAGAGTCAGAAAGCATATACTTTTATAAAGGTTGTAGCTTTTTACTTTTGCCAATTCCAAAATGTAATGTTGGTGTGGAAAAGCATGACTAAGTAAATCTCCTGTGTTTAGAACAGGCCACATTCAGCAGCAGCGCTTCCTGTATTTGGAATAAAGTAATTTTTGACTCCTATCTAATTACAAATAAGCTGGAAAATTCATTTATTAAGAGAACTTCTTGCATTTTTCAAGCATCTTCTGTGCCCTAATTTCACACCTACGTACTTTTTTAATCAATGATTTTAGAACTTCGTGTAAGATTCAGCTACCAGAGGTGGCTCAACTGATTTTTGGGTAACAGCCAATAGAAAAATATCAGTAAAAATTCACTTTCAGATTACATTTATTTCTATTCCCCATTTTTATTGTAGTTTTTAATGAATCTGCCAAAACAGAATCTTTTGCTTAAGAGTTTCCCAAACCTAGAATTAATATTTGCCTATTCTTTGTTTTCTTTAAAAATAGATGCAAATAGTAAGCCAGAAGCTATTCAAAGTATATTAAATAAGCAGTGTACTTACTATTATATCAGTACCTTTGTGTGCTCTTGTACAGACCCTTGTGTACCACCATGGGGTCTTCTTGTTTTAATTCCTATATTGTTTCATTGGAAAGCACACACAAAAGAATGACATCTAGAAAATTAAACACCTTAGAAAAATCCCTTGATATTTCCTAATTTCCTGGCCAGAAGAGTAAATGCATCATAGCAATTGTACATAGAGAATTGTTTTTAAAAATCACAAATACAACATTTAGGTTATAAATAAAATTACTTATAATAAACCATATTGCATGAGGATGCCACATATAAAGAAAGGCAAAGATACTCCGTATAATTCAATAAGGCATGGAAGAGGAAGCTTGTAGAGAAAAAAGCCTCAACATCCATGAAAGTCATAGTTTAAGACATAAGCAACCAAAATTCTCATAAAATATCTCAGGTTGTAAAATATATATATATATATCTCAGCTTGTAAATTACAGACCTGCAGCTCCTATTTGACTGAGCTCTGCATTGCAACTAATTGCCCATCAATACTTTCAAGACACAGTTCCACCCCTGTTCACTATGTTTGTTGTTGCTGTTGTTTTGTTTCTTGACAATGGGGAGTTTATCTCAGCTCAGTGGTGTGGTGCATGCCTGTTGTTTGTTTGTTTGGTTAGGTTTTTGGTTTTTGGAGACAGGGTTTCTCTGTGTAGCCATGGCTGCCCTGGATTCACTTTGTCACCAGGCTGGCCTCAAACTCATAGAGATCTGCCTGCTTTTGCCTCCCTGCGTGCTTGGATTACAGGCGTGTGCCACTGAATCTCACTAAAATATACTGCAGCTGCCCTCTCTGAGTTTGGACTCAGGGCCTTCAGATTAGGAGATTGGAGACATCTAGGTGCAAGCCTTTAATCCCAGTACTCACTCAGGCAGATCTCTGAGTTCAACACTAGCCTACTGTAAAAGAGAGTCTCAGAGCAGCCAGAAGAGCCTTGTCTCAAAAACTAATAACAAAAAAGTTCAAATCACAAATAGATTCTGAAATGGTTTTCATTCCTTAAGAACTGTGCACCTAAGATTATTCTAGTTTGAATATTTTAGTTATCTTTGATTTGATCAGAAAAATGGCACATCATAAATATTTGAGGAAAGATGCTTTCATAAATATTTGAGGAAAGATGCTTAGTATAGAAAATATTACTTTATATATGTGAATGGAATCATGGTAAAAAGTA